>NW_020664447.1:44539078-44604270 GCF_002925995.2 Terrapene triunguis
TCTGCACGTTTCCCAGAGTCACTACCCTTGATATCACCAGGTCTCTCATTGCCCTGGCAACTTGGATCACAGCAGCCCCCACAGTAGATTTGCCCACTCCAAATTGATTCCCGACTGACCGGTAGCTGTCTGGCGTTGCAAGCTTCCACAGGGCTATCGCCACTCGCTTCTCAACTGTGAGGGCTGCTCTCATCCTGGTATTCTGGCGCTTCAGGGCAGGGGAAAGCAAGTCACAAAGTTCCATGAAAGTGCCCTTACGCATGCGAAAGTTTCGCAGCCACTGGGAATCGTCCCACACCTGCAGCACGATGCGGTCCCACCAGTCTGTGCTTGTTTCCCGGGCCCAGAATCGGCGTTCCACGGCATCAACCTGCCCCAGGAACACCATGATTTCCACATTGCTGGGGCCTGTGCCTTGTGAGAGGTCTAGGTCCATGTCCATTTCCTCCTCACTCTCGTCGCCGCGCTCTAATCGCCACCTCCTCAGCTGGTTCCGGTTTTGCTTTGGCATGTCCTGGCTTTGCATATACTCCAGGACAATGCGCGTGGTGTTCATAGTGCTCATAATTGCCACGGTGATCTGAGCGGGCTCCATGATCCCAGTGCTAGCTATGGTGTCTGGTCTGAAAAAAGGCGCGAAAGTAGTATCTGACGGACCAGGGGAAGAAGGGAGGGAGGGAGGGAGGGGCGAGTGACGACATGGCGTACAGATACAGGGAATTAAAATCAAGAAAGGTGGCTTTGCATCAGGGAGAAACACAAACAACTGTCACACAGAATGGCCCCCCCCCCAAAGATTGAACTCAAAAGCCAGGGTTTAGCAGGAGGGAGGGGGGAAGCAAATGAATACAGAATAAATCTATTTTTTACATCTTAAGACGACGGTGCAGCATGACTGATAGCCCTCGGCATTTTCTGGGTGCTTGGCAGCAAATACTGGGCGCTTGGCAGTTAGCCTTCAGGTCTATTGCACAATCTGATACCCACTGCAGTATGACAACGATGGATACCAGTCGTAATATACTATCTACTGCCCAAAAGGCAAGGGGTTGCTGCTGTGTAGCAATCTAGCCCCACGTCTGCCAGCCCCATGTCTGCCAGCACCCAGATCGCCCTCGGCCTCTTCTGGGTGCTTAGCAGACAATACTGGGCACTTGGCAGAAAATAGCATACTACGATTGATAACCATCATTGTCTGCCCAGGTGCCCATGATCGACAGCCACTGCAGTACGATGACGACGGATACGAATCGTAATATACCATCTTCTACCAAAAGGCAAGGGGCTGGTGCAATGCAGCCCTACGGCTGCCAGCCCCACAGCTGCCTGCACCCAGATCGCCGATGAAGGCTACCAGTCATGCTGCTCCGTCTACTGCCAAAAGGCTGTTAGCTGCTGCTGCTGTGTAGCAATGCAGTCCCATGTCTGCCGGCACCTAGATGACATATGGTGACGGTGAGCTGAGCTGAGCGGGCTCCATGCTTGCCGTGGTATGTTGTCTGCACAGGTAACCCAGGTAAAAAGGCACGAATCTATTGTCTGCCATTGCTGTGACGTAGGGGGAGGGACCTGACGACATGTACCCAGAACCCCCCTTGGCACTGTTTTGCATCATCCGGGCATTGGGATCTCAACCCAGAATTCCAATGGGCGGCAGAGACTGCGGGAACTGTGGGATAGCTACCCATAGTGCAATGCGCCGGAAGTCGACGCTAGCCTCGGTACTGTGGACGCGGTCCCCCGACGTTATGCACTTAGAGCATTTTATGTGGGGACACACACAATCGGCTGTATACAACCGATTTCTATAAAACCGGCTTCTATTAATTCGATCTAATGTCGTAGTGTAGACATACCCTTAGAAGCACCAGTGAAATGTTTTATTGATTTGATCTCTGTCAATTGCTCCCAAGATTGTTTTACATAATGCTATCATAACTAAGGGCCTGATCTGCAGATGCTTTCTTGCATGAGAAGTCTTTACTCATCTGTGAATTGTATAAAATAAATGCACATAAAAATGTGCACACAGAGACTTGCAGATTCAGGTTTAAAAGCTGATTTGGCCTTAACTGACCTCGTAAGTCTTTTAATAAAGAAAGAATTATGATCACCAAGGTCCCTTTTTTATGCTACATTGTTTATATTTTCTACGATATAGAAAAGTTGGAATTTTCCAGTGAGGGAATCATATTAAAAAGTTCATCCCTTTATCAGTTGCATGTTAGTATGGGATGTGGATTGTGATGAGGACACAATGATGCAGCAGAATTTGGTAATCTATCCAGTACATTCCGTACTCTGAAAGATGAATATACTTTTTCTCTAAGATTAATTTAAGCTATTTCTAGAAGCCATACAATACAGAACACAGACTCAGAGGGAAAAATTATGTAAGTAGTCTCTCTACATATGTTCTGCATTACCCTAACATTTTAAACAAATATTGCACAACAGAGTATATATGAAAAGGCTTTTGATTTGGAATCCCCAGATAGATATTTTTGTCCATGAAAGTAAACCTACAGATTCTGGGAATGTTCTCTGCATAGCTCTTTCCCCCCCTTATCTGAGATGAGATTCAGGAGTTGTGACCGAAAATGTTTATCTTCTGAAATCTCTTTGGTAGTCTAAGTGAAATAAATTGCTGTTTTCTATCCTGTTCTTGAGGCACAAATGTCCATATTACAAAATTGGCATTCTTGTCAGCCACAGCAAGGACAAATACAGTATTTGCCTGGACAGTGAACTACTTTCTCACCCCTAGAGATGGTCCTTCTAACTTGGGTTAAAATAAAAGGGGCCTGCCTGGTTCAATGGGAGCCTCTCCATTGGCTTCAGTGGGCTTTAAGTCAGGCCAGTGGTGTGGTAGCTAGGGCAAGCTTGCACTGCCGCTGCCTGTGATGGATTGTTTTGTGGAATAATGGATTTACCATAGAGTTTGTTCACACTTCACATTTAACTATTCACAAACACACATCTCTGCAGGGTTAGGGGCATCTATGTTCTAACCACCTTTTTATATTGCTGGTGTGGATGGTATGGCTGTAGATTAGTGAGAAGATCATGCCCCTGGGATCTACATGCAAATGGAAACCCTCTATGGATGGATCTCTCTCCCTGGTGGAAAAGAGGAATCAACAACTTTTGTGGAGGTTTTCTCTCCTTATGTCAGACCCCAGAGAAGACTCTTTCCGTTAGTGCAACAATCCAAAAATAGGGAGACCACAGGAAATGTGGGCGAGCCATGTGCACATCCATTACCCAGCATGAACGGAAGACGAAAGTAATACCACCAGAAGCTGTGTTAAATTTTTGTATGGAGCCTTATCCTTGCTGGGGACCACAGTTAAGAGGGACACTCTTAAGGAGTTCATTTGGAGGCAAAGGACCTCTGCATATATGGCCCTGAGCCACCTGTGGAGCCCCATGATCTGTGGATGGGCCTTTGAGTCTCCAGCCTTCTCATCTAGAAACTTTTTTAATGGGCAACAAAATTCACTTTAAAAACTAAACTGACAATGAATAGTAGGCTGAAATATCAAAAGCTCTATCTGTTACTAAAACGTTTTTTCCCCCCAAATGGGGACATTTTTCTATAACTTAGAAATTGTAATATTTTGAAAAATACATAAAAATATTAACCATAAATTTAACTTAGTTCACTCTTCCATTTCCACTGTGTCCAGGTCTGGAGAATGCTACAGTCCAATCATCTGTTTTGCCAAATCTAAATTAAACATTAAATCATGGCTACGGGGTACATTGTGACACAATGTACCAGAGTGAAAACATGAATCATTTCCAAATCTCCCTAAACCAAAGGCTACCAAGAAATGATTAGAAACATCTCGCTTCATTGTGTAAGTTACAGAGCTACTGCTAACTCTGGAGTAAACAAGTGGTGGGGGAAATTTTCATGCAGCTAGTAGGGTGTAAAATGGTGATGGGCAAATTAAGAACCAACTCAGACTTTCACCTCAAGCTCATACCAGTTCTGAGCCCATAACTTTTAGAGACATAAGGTGATTTTTTTTTTACTCCATTTTCCTGCATATCTCAGTTTCCTCATTTATGGAAATGTCCTATAGAATTCGATAGGGATGAAACCAAAAGGTTTTGAAGAAATTGGTTTTAGGGTCTAAAGAACTGAATGGCAAATTATATCTAGAGAATTCAACAGACAATTATATCTGGGAGTTTTGTAGTTTGGCTTAAAAAAATTTACAGAAAGGTTGTTGTTTTGCATTTTAAAAAAATCTCTAGGTCTCTTCTATAAGGGGTGGTTTTGTCCCAGAAGCAAATACAATGATGGAGTGATACTGCAAATCTCTTCAGAGAGCTGGTCCTAATGAGACTTCCAGCTGGTTTCTAGGCCCAAGAAGATCACACATATGTAGCTATTATCAATTGAACCTTGTAGAAATTCATGACACTATCAGGACTCTCTGAACAATCTAAACTGATTCAAGTCCAGTTGACCAAGGAAAATAAGGGAAATGTAAGCATCTCTCATAAGCCACCACAGTGTTCCTGATGTGTATTCCTATATTGCTTTATAACCACTTTGTAGATCTCTTCATCATTGTTCACCTTTTCCTTTCTATGATGTTTTAAATTCTTTATATACACTTGCTTATATTGTGCAAAAGTTCCTCTTAATTTTCAAGAGTTTTCTACACTTTATAATGGTCCTTATTCTTCAGTTATTTGTAATACTTTCTTAGAAGCATGAACATATTTTTCTTTAATTACTTTTTTATTTGTCACCCTTTGATTATTCTCCCATTTTCTTTGAGTACAGTTGATGGTTAATGAAGCTGGCTTTATTTAACAACATCTTACGGATTTTTTTATCATGTGATTACAACATGGGCTAGCTTCACAAAGAAAGTAGGTGTGGTGATGCTTTTGGAGATAGGCACCTGAGTCTGGGCACCAGTGAGGTGCCTATGTCTGGTTAGCAATCCACAAATGAGAAACTCTCTCCTGGACTCAGGCAGTTTAGGGTTAAGGTGGTCCATTGTGGATAAACAATTTAAAAAAATCATTGAAGCAGAGAGACTGGATTCTGGGTCTCCCACCTCCCAGATACTACTGTGCTAGAACTTAGATGTGGATGGGGGAGGTCTTCCTCCTCCTCTGCCCATCCCAGGGCTCCCCTCCTAACATATATATGTAAGCTTGCCTATAAGGGCCTGATCTGGTAGGTGAGCTCTGAGCACACTTACTGGGTCAGTCTCCACCAGCTACTTAGGCAGAGGAATACCTATCTTCTCCTGGTTTGTGAATTGCTCTGGGGCTTAGGCATCCAGACATCTGGCTTGGGGTTGACACACAGGTGCCTAGGAACTTTTACTACAAAAATTTAGGTGCCAAGTGAGTTTAGATACCTTAAAGCATTTGGGGGAAGCTGAGCAGGGGTTGTGTGTATCCTAATAGGGCATGATTCTGGGATTTAGGTGCCTATAGTGCAAAAGGCCCTTTGTGAATCTAGCCCTATGTCTCTCTCTCTATTCCAGCATTGCCAGTAATAACTGCACTGTTCTATATTGGTTCAGCAGTTAATTAGTGCTGTAGAGCCAACACAGCAAGTTCAGGAGGACATTGTGTTACTCTAAGTCTAAGAATAAATGTGGTTCTTGCTCTATTTTTAAAAAGAAAATCGCTAATGGAATGGTAGATTTAAAAACAAATTTTCAGAGTTCCACATAAATAATCTATGCGGGGTTAGGTGCATTGTTCCCATTGCCAGCTCACAGAGCCTGTGTGTCCAAACATGTAGACTGACCTCCAAGCCATGCCCTGGAATATTCATCTGTAAACCCTATCACAATAGTCCTGCAAAGTGGCCATTCCACAGACTTTGTGGGGAGCCAGAACCACAGCAAAAAAAATCCACCCTCTGCTCATCTTGTGCCTTCAGGTTTTCTAGGCCCTGATGCTACACACACAGCTCTGCAGGGCTACTCACATGTGCAAACTCACTTGTGTGTTACATGTTTGCAGAACCCAGGCCCTAATGGGCAACCATGCACAATGGGCAGCCAAAAGTAGGCCCAGGGATATTTCTACTGCTTAAATGCCCTTATCAGAAATCTGCCTGAAGTTGTTACCTTTACTCTTTCAGCAGTGTTTTTCTCCAGATCTAGTCCCACAGAAATCATTAGAACTACTTGAGAAATAAGGTACTGCTCACTCTAAGTAAGGATGGCAGAATCTGTCCTTTAATGTAAATGCAAAACCAATTTTGCATAGAGAATATCTAATTCAAAAAACCATATTCCATGAAGTACCAATATTTAGAAGAAAAGGATCTTTAACAGTCTACTTTTAAAATAGAAACAACTCAAAGGTTGTAGAAAAAATATAAAAGTACACAAGGACCCTCTCTAATGATTCAACTGTTCATTATACATTCTACTAGTTTTCTCAGTAATTGTAATGACTAAATATTTTCAAGAACTATATAAAAGAAACCCAAGCTCACAATTTCACTGTATAAAAATTTTCACTTATTTTCCCTCTATCTGAAATAAGCCGCTCTAAGCAATGATAAAAGACAATAGCGCTTGATCCAAATTCTATTTAAATAGAATAAATAGCAGGGCCACAGGTACCATAGCTGGCAGAAAGTTTTTGTAGCTATGGCACAAGACTGGGTATCAGGAAACCTGGATTCTATGCTTGGCTAAACTCTGCTATAGACTATACGACCTTGGGCAAGTTATTTCACTTCTCTGCACTCCATTTCCTCAAGGGTAATAATAATGACTTTCTATCAAAGATTCTCAGTGTGCTTTCAAATACTAAGTCATTAAATTTCACAACAAGAGTTGTTATCCCCATTTTCCAAATCAATACACTGAGGTTTGCGACTTGCCTAAGGTTACATAAGTCAGGGTAGAACTAAGAGCAGAGCCAACTGGTCCTGACTCTCTGTCTCTCTGCTTTGATGCTAGCCAACAGTCCCTTTGACCCCAATCCAAAAGCAATCCTGATAAGATGGACAAACCCAGCAAGACCACAAAGAACTATACACTCTCAATGGGGCAAGTCTCAGCAAGAACGCAGAACTTGGACCAGTTTGAAAAGAAATAGGTAATGACAAATTATTTCAAAATAAATAGCATACACTTGTTCCTTCCATATAGGTTTGTGTCCATCTCCTATTACTGTATAGGTATTGTGCCACTATCTCTTTTAGATTTAGAAATATTATTGAAAACAAAAGGAAAGTTTTTATGAGTGTATATTCTTGTAATATTTATATAAAACATTACAAAAAAGTGTATAACTTTATGCATGTGGATAGTCTCAGTAAAAGTAAATGGGACTACTGATGTGTGTAAGATTATGCACATGCTTAAGAGCTTTGCAGGACTGAAGTCTTTACGAGCATTATTGAGACAAAGCTCTAGTACTGACAATGTGGCAGGTACTAAGCAAGGGCCCAGCAGAAAATTAATCTAGCTTCCATGCTGTTACTAGTCTCAGAAAATCTACCTCCCTACAACTGGGTTATATAACACAAAAGCTGGATGAATTTATCTGTGCTGCTTTATGTAAAAAAGGAAAGTATATTGTTGCATCAAAGAGGAACAAAAGGTTAGAATAACTGTTATAGAGCTGTTAACATTTCCAAAAGGTTATATTTTTGTTAAATTGGCTGGCAAGTATCATTCTACATGTACTGTAATCCTTCCTGTGCAGAGGGTATTATTAATTCTAGAATGAGTAGGATATTGGAAAATGGAAAGAAAACTCTAAGCTAAATATAGATTGTTCATCTTTTAATAGAAACAAAATCTGACACTTTTCCTGGAGTCATATTTAATATCATTCTATTTTCATCCAATAAAAAAGAAAACGTTTTCCATGATCCAATTGGAAATATGCAAAGTTGAACTAAAATGCCTTTTGGTATTATTATTTATAGGTTTGTTCAGGGACTACTCTTCTTAATGGATACAATGGGCTTTTCTTCTTTTTAACTTTCCTTCTAAGAGAACAGACTTCTGTTTCCTTTGTGAATTATCCTTTTGGAACTAACCAGAATATCTTGGTCTCCTACATTCCTGTACAAAGGATTCCACTCTGCATTCAAAAAAGCAAGACTATTTAAACTATATTCATATTTAAAGATGACCATTAGAATGGAAGACAGGCACAGAGGGCTGGACTTCAACTATTTTGGCTTTGTGGTTGAATAATATTTGATTTTGTCTGGCATATGTTTTCTTTCAAATAAAAGAAATGCTGCACAAAACAAACTTGGATGAGGAGTTTAAAATGTACTTCCCACTCCCTCTTCCCAAATCTCCATGGAAAAACAGTTTAATAGCTTTTCATGGAAGTATCTGTTTCTGGAGAACCCAAACCCAGACATTTGTCCTTGAGTGGAATTTGAACTCTACCAGTATTATATGCTAAAGATTAAGGTACATGTGTGTCTTATTGTCTTCTAGACCATGAACTTTCTAAGCTCTGCAAAACTCTGCTGCCACCTACATGATCAACCTCATCCCTGTTTACTCTCACAAATTCCCTCACTTAGCTCTGCTGATACCTCATACCCCACTCCCATCTCTGTGCCTTCTTTCACATTAACATTCATGATTGGAACATTTTTCTCATCCTAGCCAAGTGAACTCCACTCGTGCACTCCTTTAATTTCCTTTGAAATATACATTTCTCACCCAGCTGGCCAAACATAGCCACTGCCTCCTGACCTGTGAGGGTTCATTAAAAAAATCTGCTGCATGCCTCCGGTAAGGGGTGCTTCCTCGGTTTTTGTTAATGAACGTGCTTGACTTCTTTGGCTGTAATGTCCTTGGTGTAGGGAGTGTGGCTCTTTTTTTTGTTCTGAATGTTGTGAGCAACTGGTCAGTGCTCAACAAATAAAAAACTTACAGCCAAAGGGCCAAATTCTGGCTGGCAATGAACGTATGTACACATCAAAATCTTGTGGGGCGCAGCAGGAGCATGATGTGGATGCTGGCTGCTCTGTTTCTGCTTCCTATGGAAAGTCACAAACCTCTGCAAGTGATGAGGGCCACAAGGGACATAGCAGGGGGAAGTACTTATAGACCCTGTGTTTAACTGAATTTACATATGTCACTGCCTGAACCAAGCAGTCATTCCTGTGCACTGTGTGGAAATTATTCCTGCTCTTAGCAGGAGTAGAATGCAGAAGAGAGCTAAATGTATATTTGATTTCAGATTGAATATGGGCAGACACAAAACCAACCCCACTTTTTCAGTCTCTATATCTGTCCTTTTGATGGTTTAAGGAATTATGCCTCTTTCCCTGTATTGTTATTAATAGTCACAATTTGGCCCACTGTTGTATCAATCCCTCTAAATTCTAGCAAGACCCACACAAGTGATAGATGTTAAAGGTAAGGGTCACAGGTTGCATACAATTCCTTTCTCCCTTGTCATGTTGAGGAAATCACTTAATCTCTCTGTGTCTGTTTGCCTACCTGTAAAACGGGGAGGTGATGATACCTACCTGTCTTTGAAAAATAGTTTTGTTGTTAAAGATTGCAAAATGATGCAACAGGTGAGTGGGTATTAATGATATTGCTATTTGTTGTAACTATATTAATCTTATTAAATGTGTTTGCTTGGAAAGTAGATGGACTAACCTATGTAGAGCCACTGGAATCTTTATGACAGCTGATTTCCTGGCTACAATTATAGTGTTAATGCTGGGGGAGTGAGGGGAAGGAAAGGCACTCAATGAAAATTACCATGGACTTTATTACCTCAATGTCTTTGTGGACCTCTGAGGAACACATTTTTAAAAAACATGTTTACAATTAATGTCTGGTCACGGTGTCCTTTTCTCCTAAGGGAACAGTGCCTCTTCAGATGTCAGCTAACACACTTAAAACAACATCGACAATCCATGCTGCAGAATCAAAGAGATGATGGGAACGAGAATGAGGAGTGTGAAAAATCTGTTCCAAACCCCTTATGCTTCGAAGCAGAACCTTTTGGGAAGTCTAATTCCCGAGCAGTTTGTTAAGAAAAGGTAATCGGCAATTATTGGCCTCTTGTTAAAGAAATTCTGTGTGCTGTCCAGTGGTAAAAAATGGCATTGGTTGGAGAAGCTCTGGTGTTGGTTTTTCATTCCAAAGGGAAAAGGAGTCTAACAGTCAGCTCATGCCGCATACTGAATCCCTGAAGTTCTCGCTGAGTCTGATAGCGCATGGTGCTGAGTCGCCTCAACTCCTATTGATTTCAGTGGGAGATATGAATGCTCAACGGCTTTTGGGATTAGACTGGAATTGTAGCTGGTTCTTACTAGTACAGCATGCATTCTGGGCCGCAGACCCACTGTACAGCCCCGCACCATAAAAAGGATCTTTGTAAGAACCTTCAGGGAGTTCTTGGCTTAGTCTTTCTGTTATTTTAGTGAATGATAGAATCTGAGGCAGAACCAGACCTCACAGTAAAACTACCAATGAAATTCCAAGCTTGGCCCTCTTACTTTACATTAGCTGTCCGGTGTTAGCCAGCCTTGCAATAAGAATCCCACTTTCCATCTAGAGCTCTTGAAGTCCTCACAGAGGGCAGCCTGCATATTACCATGAACAATATCATTTTAATGAATAGGCCACTGGCTTTGCTTGGATTGCTCTATTTATGTGGAGGTATAGCTATGACACTCATCACCATGGTACCAGAATGCCTCATAACCAGTTAGGGCTAGATTGTGCCTTTAGGGCAAAGCCCTGACTAAGGGGTGATACAGACAAGGGAGAACCTAAAGGATGGTGCCTCAGGGAAGCACAATCCCTCTCCCCCATTCTTGAGTGCACAGACGTTATCTAGACCACACTGTCACTTCTGGGGTACTTAGCACAGGGGTTGGTACTATAGTCCCTTCTCTTTGGGTGGTGATGAATGCCCCTGGGGGCCCATAAGAGGAAACAGACCCTGCTCTCACCTAAATGCAGGGACTGCAACTGTGACTCCTCTTGTGCAGACTGCACAATTGGGAAAAGGCTCTTTGCATCCTACCAGTGCCATGACTAATAACAGTCTGGTCTCATGGCACCCCTGGAGGTAGGGGTGTATCATTATCTTCATTAGGCAGCAGGGGAAGCTGAGATAAAGAGAAGTTAAGTGACTTGGTCAAGGACATGCACTAAATCTGTAAACAGGACTCGGGTGACCTGAGTCCCAGTCCAGTTCTGTTCCTCCCACAGCACCACCAACTCAGTCCTTATTTCAGAAATAGAGGAGCCCAGCGAACACAAAATACATTTTTAGAACTTGGAAATAGCACCCTAGTATACATGCCCCTTTAAAAATCTCAAGCCTTAACTGGCTTGTGGGAAATATTTTTCACAATTATCTAAATGAAAATGTCACCTCTCAGCATGGGCAAACTGTGAGATTATCTGATCTTGAAGGACATTATTTTAGTTCCTTCTACAAGTGAGTTATAGCTTGTCTAAGATAGTAGATGCTCTGACACTGTGGTGAAGGGAGAGGTATCAAAATTTGATAAATAGATATACACAAATGGAAAAAATTGCAGCAGAACAGCTATTACATGAAACTGAAAGGAAAGGATATTACTTCCATGCTCTGTAACAGCCAGACCTGACAAGTTATGGCTGAGAATGTGAAATAAATTAACATTTTGGAGACAGCACCACAACAACAGATGATGCTCTGAAAAGCCTGGGTCAGATCCTCAGCTGCTGCAAATGGGTGTAATTTGGCCTCAGTGGAGTTGCTCTGATTTACACCCCCGAGGCTCTGGTCCCCTAAACAACTTTCTACAAAAAGTTCAATGCTACTCTTTGAACAACTTATGTTGAGACAGACTACTCAGTTCCCAGCTCTTTGTCTTCGAGGACAGCTATAATTCGGTACCTCTAAGGGATCACATTCCCTATCAGAGGCTGGAATGTTAATAGGATGAATAACACAAAATTAAACTGTTTTCTTGGCAAATCTGACCAAAACTTTTTTGAAAGGAAGAGAGAAACACACTTGGCTCCTGTCCATTTAATATCACTGACGGAGTCAGAAATGTTACAGAATTCCACTCTGCTTAGTCCTTTGGGGCGTTTGTCTTATGGGGAACAAAACGTCTGGTTCAGATTGCAGTTACATTTTACTAACTGAGGTCACAAAGGGAAAGATCAATCACCATTTCATACCTTTCAAATACATTATTTATTTGTATTGTGGCAGAGCATAGATGCCCTAATCATGGACCAGACCCCATTGTGTTAGGCACTGAGCAAACGCAGGCCAAAAATATGGTCCTTGGCCTAGAGAGCTTACACTCAGACATGTGCACCTGGCACTAAACAGGCCATGTGGTCATTCAAGGGGAATTCTTAACCCTTCTTATGAGGTCCAGAGGAACCACATAGGGAGGGGGAAGGCCAAGCAAGATATGATGGTCTGTACAGATGTGTGTACACTGTGTGTGGTGCAGAGTCCAGCACCTAGTGTAAGACGAGGGTGTTTTGTGACTGGGTGGGGTGGGGATGCTCAGGGAGGCAGCAGCTGAGCAGTTCTGCAACTGGTCCACAGGAGGCGGATGATTCCTTATTCCAAAAATCGTTCC
Organism: Terrapene triunguis; assembly: GCF_002925995.2. NCBI lineage: Eukaryota > Metazoa > Chordata > Testudines > Emydidae > Terrapene > Terrapene triunguis. The sequence continues at coordinate 44,551,680 of NW_020664447.1, forward strand.
CTAGCGAGAACATCAACCTGTAAGCCACTACTCTGAGTGATCTCTAGTGACCAGCCTTTGGACCATAACAAATACAACACAAGAGAGACCTCTTTCAAGAGCATTCAAGTACAGAGAAGTCATGTAGTTTCTTACATGCACTCTTGGACATTGTTAAATGTCATTCTAACGGTGACTTACCCCTTATCCAAATCACATACCTCTGCCTACACAGCACTTGAAAGAGGACACTGTCTGATGGAATAGCCCCTGGATTTAGGCTATTGAAGGGATTTTATAAAAAAAAATACTTGTAATTTAAACATTTTAATAAATTCTTTTGTTAAATTGCTATAAGTAAAACCATATTTTAATCCCCTTTACTCCCCACCCAAATGTTCCCTGCAGTGCTGTAAACCACACACCAGCATTGGGCTCATTCAGGTTATTTTTTTTTCCTCAAAGCAACTTTTAATTGGCAAGAAAACTTTTGTAAGATACAGGGATATGGGGAATTATAGACAAAGAACCCTTGACTCATAATTAAATACAACAGACTCTGACACTGAAGTGACATTAACGGCTTTTCTCATAATAGAGAGACATTTAATCTAAACAATGCAAATTAAAAATGCTCTTAAAAATCTCATGAACTGACTAATTAAAATAACAGAGAGAAATCCTAGATTAGCAAACATCAGTAACCAATTAATATCCCATCATTAATAAAGAGCATATGCGCTTAGACGCACATCAGAATGGATATGTAGGTATGCTAAGCTGTTGTGACCTTGACCTGACACAGAGAAATGAGATGATGTACAAATGAGAGCCTGACTGGAGCTTTTGGGTGCTACCATAATACATTTAGTACATGCCCAAAACCCGGGTCTGACACAGGCTTGGCACAGAGCCTTGCAACTGCAGATCCCAGAAGGGGAATGCCCTCTGCCCCACTTTGAGGGTGGCCCCATATTACTGATGTGGCTGCCAAACCTCTACCGCTTCGGGGGCGGGGGAAGGCGGGGCTCTAGTGCATTGAGATAGCTCCTACTCCCAACTGCAGTATGTGGCAGCCGGGGCACAGTGATGTCAGCACAAGCAGTGCCTCCCAGATGTCCTTCCTAGCAGACAGTCAGGGACAAAGTGAATAGGCCAAGCTTTCAAAGACACCTTCTGACTGATGGCTTGGATGAGAGCTGAGAAGATGGAAGCAATCCATAGATGCAAAGATTCCTCCCCACATAATACAACAAATCCCACTATCCCCCTCTGCCTGCTGAGTACTCACTTTTTTTTTTTTTTTTTTTTACTTACTGTGGGAGCCAAAACCTGCTTTACCCTCTCTCCAGCTCTGGGTTGGTTATGGCCAGTACTGCAGTAAGCTTTGTGGTTCCTCTGAGGGGAAAGAGGAAGACAAAGATCCATGCGTGACACTCAGTGTTTTGGTTTTTTTGCATAAAGGGACCCCTCTTGTGCTTCTACTGGGCTGACATGTATGTGGCACTCTGAGGCTGAATGTGTGTGATTTCATAAAGGGGTACTTCTCAGCCTTCTCTTTCCCTGCATTTTGGAAATCCGTGTCCATTAGACTGTAAAATGAGCCAAGGTAGCCACAACACTTATCTGCTAAAGATAAGGTATATTTTGCCTTTGGAAGAGTTAATTTTAAAAAAAAGTACAGAAGAGCAAAGGAGGTGGATACTTTTTTAAAAACAAACCAAGTACTTTGCAGGTTCTATTTATTTATTTATTTTGGTAAAAAGTTATTTCTTTTGGTGAGATTTACATTAAGTATTAGATCTTGTTTATGCCAGACTTTTTGGAGGTTATTTTTTTTTTTTCAAACTATAGGTAACAAAATTCCAGATGCCATCCAAGGTGGGTTGAAGAAAGGAAAAAGTTTCTGGGAACCCCTGTGTGAGTAAATGACGAGTGTTTGATTTTATGCAGCGGGCCACCACCTGTATAAATGATTCAGCCCAAGCTATAATACACTTTGTGGTTTATTTCCCCCTCTCCATTAAAGCCCCGAAGGGAAAATATACATTCAAATGGTCACTCAGCCCCCTCCAAATGGAGGTAGACCTTTCCCTGTAAATAGGCCTCTCCTGATGTGTCATTTACAGGTGATTTCCCCCCCCCCCCCAAATCATATCAAAGGTCCCTTTATAGAGGAGACCACATGTAATGCTGTGAAACATTCCTGCTCTCCAGCCCTCCTGCTTTACAGTCTCTGTAAGCAAACATTAGAGCTTAGATCAGAGAGTGTGGACACAAGATAACCCCCATCCACAAACAGTGTGTGACTGTTAAAGCTAACACAGCAAATAGGTTGTCTCTCTCTCCCCACTCCCCTTTACTTGGGAGAGGGGAGTCTCCTCAACTTGCAGTCAAAGAATTCTTTGATGTGTTTGAATCTCTGTACTAAGGTTGCTGCTCATCGACATGAGAAACTTTAACGATGCTGCTCCAGTTCTGTGAGGTTGAAGTTTCAGGTCAGGCTGAGACATGATCTGCAAACCTTGCCAAGACCATGTCTGATCTCAGATTGCCTTTGGAACACCCAAAATAGTGCATCTGATGTGCCGACATGTACATCACACTGTGAGGCTGAACATGTTTGATTGCATAAAAGGGTATTTTTCAATCTTCTGTTCCTGTGACGCCCAGGGACTGCTTCCAAAAGTCTGGGACCCGTTCTTTTAAGAGAAAAAAAATGCAAAGCATTTTCCTTTTTATAAGACCAAAGGAACATTTCACAATAAAAATCTTAACCCCCCCCCCCCCCCCCCCAAACAACCCACAGTGGTATTTCTGCTAAGGCTCTGAGCTCTGGATTTAGAACCCTATCCAATTCCCCTTGAAGTCCAGTGACTGTAATGGAGTTAGATCAGGCTCACACATTGGACTTATTGGGCAGGGTCAGTTGCCAAGGGGACCATTGTAGCCACAAGGGCAGTGGTGGGAGGGGCGTTGTATTTACTTATTTAAATCCCTATTCTATTTTGCTATAAAATTATGTAGATCTTTTGTTTCCACGTGCATTAGAATTCTCTCTATATTGGAGATCAGCCCCTTACTGCTTTAATTAAGGGACTCAAATTGCATGGATAATATGCTAATCTTGGCCAAGATTTTCAAAAGTAGGTACCTAAAGTTAGAGAGACAGATTGGGTGAAGTAATATCATTTATTGGACCGACTTCTGTTGGTGGGAGGGGCAAGCTTTGGAGCTTACACAGACAAAGAGCTCTGTGTAAATTTGAAAGCTTGTCTCTCTCACCAACAGAAGTTGGTTCAGTGACAGATATTACCTCACCCATACTCCCTCTAATAGCCTGGCACCACCATGGCTACAACAACTCCATGTACCTAAAGTTAGGCACCTTAATCCATATTTAAGCACCTAGGTAGAAATGTCTTGATTTTCAAAGACACTGAGCACACCACAATGCCAACTGAAACCATTGGGGTTTATGGATGCTCAGCATCTTTGAAACTTGGGCCACTTATATTTTGGTGATTAAATAGGGCTTTACAATTGACAATTTTCATAGGTTATAAAGCCAAAAGAAACTACTGTGATCATCTAGCCTGACCTCCTGTATAACATAGGGTCTAGAGCTTCCTTGAATTAACTCCTGCCTGAACTAGAACATCTACTTTAGGAAAACATCCACTCTAGATTTAAAAGTTGCCATTGATGCAGAATCCACCACAGCCCTTGGTAAATTGTTCCAATGGTTAATTACTCGCACTGTTAAAAATGTGTATCATTAGCAGTCTGAATTTTTCTAGCTTCCAAAAGCCTACCCTTGGATCTTTATTCCTTTGTCTTCCAGACCAAAGAGTCTATTATCAAATTTTTATTCCCCGTGTAGATACTTTTAGACTATGATCAAGTCTCCATTTAACCTTCTCTTTGTTTGCTACTGGAGTCTGTCACTGTACGGCATGTTTTCCAATCCTTTAATCATTCTTGTGGTTCTTCTCTGAACCTTCCTTTGGCCTTTTATCTTTATGGTCACTTTTGTGTGGCATGGTGCTTAGCCGGAAATATTGATTAAAAAGGCAATGTGGAGCACTGGGATTTAAATTTAATTTAATAAAAAGTTGCTTTAAATAAAGTATGCCTACACCATTGCCCCCTGCCCCAATGGTTCTTGGTGCCAGAGGGGGCCCTTGAGACCATTGGTAATAAAGTAAGAGCAGCCATCATGGATCAAGCCCCCAGTCAGCCCATGGATCGACAGAGCTCAAAGATGAATTAAAGCTACCTTGCCCCACCATCATTCCCCAGTCTTACACAGATCATAGGATGGCCACACCAGAGAACCTGGGCCTTCATTATCTGCAGCTGATAACTATAGAGAAGAAAATGAGCTAATTTTCCTTTTAAAATTGTGCATTAGTGTTTCGATGTCTTATAAAGAAATGGCAACTGATCTTTTTATTTCAAAGCCACTCCCAAAAAGGAGCTATCTTTAGATTTTCATAGTTGCCACCTATGCAGCAATATTTAAATTGACATGGAAAAGTTGGTTCTACAGTAGGAACATTCATGCTAAAAAAAAAAAAAATAGGGCACCATGAAAGGGAAACAGTTTCAGTGTGTGGAAACTGTAACTCTGTAGGTGGTATTAAGGAAGCATTTCCTTCTCATAACCAAGAGCCTCTCTAGCCTGAAACCATATCAAATAGAAGATTAAATTAGTGCAATCTTCCTACAGCACATTTTTAAACAGCAAGGTCTACAGCAGCCTATCAAGTGACATACTCTGAGAGCCACAAAAACTAGACATACTGCTTTGATTTAGAAAAATCCTATGGGGTCTTTTTCAACTTCACTTGGCAACTCTTCATGATTAGCGGAACTAGTTTGCCTCAGTTCTGGGCAACAGGCAACGCAGGGCCCTGATTAAACACCTTGGGAATTAATTGATACATCTGTTATATTTCTGTTTCCTTTAGCTTACTTCCAGCCTAAAGACAAATATCAGAAGCAATGGACAAAGCCAATTTCAGCATCTCTTCTCCATCAGCTACTATTATTTCAGCAGAAGCTTTGGTTAAAGACAACATTGTCTAGACAAAAAGAGAGTCGTTTTTCTTTTCTTTAAACAAAAATAAACTCTCAAGTCTAAAAAGCACTAAAAGGTCTAAATGAAACTAACAAAATCCACAAAAGTCAGAGATAAGGATGATGGAATTTGGATGACTATACTTAATTCATGCTGTTGATGAGTGGCTGTGTATGTTAGTAGACTAACAGCTTTAACTTTGGATTTCCTGGAATTTTAGGTTCAAGACAGTCTCCTGTTTTGCTCTTAATTTCCTAGATTTCTTTCACATTTATTACCTTTGCCATCCTGAACCCTTAAGAAGTTGTATTGTTGGGTAAAAAAATGTTATGGCTAGTGGGAAATAATTCAGATATAATCAGCTACAATAACAAGATTTTCCTGCAGTGCTTCTAAAGACTTTGGACTCTAATTTGTACAATAACTCCTATAAACTGAACTTGAATGTCTTCAATTTCAGTATTTTCTACATCGTATATACAATCTACAGAAAGGACATAATTCTCTATTAAGTTCTATAGGATGGCTCAGAACACCTATAAAAAGGTCTAATTTTCTATTAAATTCTATGGAATTTTCCTCTCACACATCTACCATTGGAAACACAGGAAAGAGGAGAAATATGACTTTATAATAGTATAGATAAGGTGGCCATACTTTCAAAATAACGAAACAGAACCTGTATAACAATACAAAATATTCATTCAAGAGACAAAAGTCCCTTCTGAAAACAAACAGCAACAAGTGTTCAATCTGTGCTGGTGTTACTACTACCAGCTTCTACCTCAACAGTAACATGTGCTTACTTCTTCATGGCTTGTCTTCCCTCTAGTGCTAACTTCACTCAAGTCTCCTCCACACACACAAACTCTTAACTTGAGTGGGGTGGTACTTTTAACTTGAGTTGGCAAATAACTGGGGGTATTTGCTATTGCTTGAGTTAGTGTTAATATAATCACTCTGTGGCACTTGAAGGTTATTTTGAAGTGTAACCACTCTCACTTGAGAAGAGTTAATTTGGGTATAGATAGCCCTACTCTGTCTTCACTGCAGAGTTAACGTGGGCTCTGACTCAGGTGTTACCACCGTACTCCCTTCCATCCACATACAAAACCCTCTTCCCCAAGTTTAGTGGTACTTTGAACCTGAGCTAGCTGACCCAGCTTGAGATATAGGCTGGAATTCAGGTACCCCTTTCACTTGAGCTGATCACCCACCCACAGTGAGGATGCAGGCTAAATCACTTGATTGCTCATAGTCCTCCACAATCCCACCATATGCCCAGAAGAACAAACAAGTTCTCCCATAATTCACTGAAGAAGAATCATAGAGTGGCTCAGCTTTCTGCAGCACAGAAAACCATGGAATATGTCCCCAGAGGTCCTAGCAACACACACAGGTGAGTACAGCACCAATGAGGACACAATAACCCAGGTATGGCTTTGCAAGGTGGTTGTTTATACCCAAGGGCTGATTACCTGACTTACCTCTGCAGTGAAGGCTCCAAGATAGGTCTATGAAGAGCTCTCAAGTGCTCCACATTCCAGATCCGTTCTTTGAACCATTCCACCTGGGTTAGAAAAGCTCTGCATTTAGGCACCTAAATACCTTTAAAAATCTGGCCCTTAGTCTATGTCTGCCTGTTTCTCATTCATAAAATGGAGATAATAGCACTTCCCTGCCTCACAGGAGTTCTGTGAGGGTTAAGTGCATTGAAGATTGCAAGGTGCTTAGATGTTATGTCAATGGAGGCCAGGCTAGTACTTTAGATAGATAGCTTGCTCTGATTTTTCTGTTTTGAGTGTATAGCTCTAAGGGCAAGTTATGCCCTGAGCTGTGCATCACAGCTCCCACTACCTTCAATGGAGAAGTTGAAGACTTTAAGAAGTAAAAAAGGGACATACTCTACAATTATGAGTGAAGAAATCTGAAACAATAATAAAAAGCAGCTCTTAACAAAATAATGGCCCTTCTCTGTTATTATTTGGACTCTGTCTTTCTCTCAGACTAAAATTATCCAAAATACTGTTTTGCTCTAGCTCCGGGATTTAGGTAATCGCTTGAACTAGCCAATGGAATTTAAATAATTTATAATTAAGTCTGTTAAAAGATTTGCCTCAGGACAGGCTAAGTTCTTCAGGGTTTGGCCCATTATTTCACTGTTTTTATTTCAATTTCTTGAGGGTTCATTGCTCATAAATGCATGTTTGTTTTCATATGATAATACCACAAAAAGGAATAACTTTAGTGTTTTATTGGATTATCTGTTTTACTGTTTTTAATACTTACAATGTCTAGTTCACTACAAAATATTATTGCAATTTTACCTCTTTAGTGCCTAGTCACTGGCTTCAGAAAAAGACTTGGGCCTAGCTCAGTGGTGGGCAGCCTGAGGGCTGCACGCAGCCCATCAGGGTAATCCGCTGGCGGGCTGCGAGACAGTGTTTACATTGACCGTCCACAGGCCTGGCTGCCTGCAGCTCCCAGTGGCCACAGTTTGCCATTCCCGGCCAATGGGAGCTGTGGGAAGTGGCAGCCAGCATGTCCCTATGCCCCACGCTGCTTCCTGCAGCTCCCATTGGCCAGGAATGGCGAACCACGGCCACTGGGAGCTGCGAGTGGCCGTGCCTCCGGACAGTCAATGTAAACACTGTCTTCAGAAAAATTATCTAACTCCCATACCTTTGAGGATCTGGGCCTTAGGTCTTGATTTTCAGAGGGCTGAACACCTGCTGCAGCCATTGATTTCAGATGGAGTTGTGGGTCCTCAGTTATCAGTAAAGGCCTTGTATCTTTGCCCCACAGAAGCATCTCCTGCTCAGTAGCTGCCTCTGCATTGGGAGGCAGCAATTGTGGACCTAGCAAAGTCAATGGATCACCAGTCATGCTCCCCTGTGTGGCTCTTTGAACCTCTTCCAAAGCCTACTGAAGCTGTGGGAGTTTCCATTTACTTCACTGGACTTTGAAAGAGGCTCTGAGAGTAGAATCCACAATGCTACTTAGACACCTAAATGTGGCTTTAAGTGCTTAAGTCTCCCATTGTGATTCACAAAACTCCCACTGAACCCTGTAGGCACCTAAATTCCCTTAGTGCCTGAGTTTTTCAAAATAAAAATTCCCTAGGTACCTAGGTTTTTTGCCTCTGGGCAGACGCATTGCTGCTTCACTCTAGGTGTCTGGATGCCTATCTCCTGCCTAAGCCCCAGAGTGATTCACAAACTAGGGAAGACAGGTATTTGGCTGCCTAATTTGCCCAAGGAGCCTGATCTGGTAGGTGCTATCTGAGCACACCTATTGGATTGGGCCCCATTCAAAAGCTGGCTAGAGGAGGTGGTGGTGCCCACCTTATAATTTTTAACTCAGTGGTTAGAGCACTCACCTGGGGGGGTGGGAAACCTACGTTCAATAGAACAGCTTCAACAGGAGAGATTGGGGGAGTCCTACGTCAGAATATCCTGTAGCTCAGTGGTTAGAGCACTCTCCTGAGTGAATAGAGATCCCAATTCTCATTCTTTCTTCCCCATCTGCTATGGGGGAGAATTGAACCTGGGTCTCCTGCCTCCTAGGTGAGTGCTCAAACCACTGGGCTAAAAGTTACAAAGCTATGGCTGCTCCTGCCATTTTGTGTGTAATGAAGCAGACACCTACCTCATTCCCACAAGAAACTACATAGGCCCTACACCAGGAGAGGGGTTCCTGTTTGTGGAGTGCTAGCAGAGCTAGGCACCTCCCTGCATCTTGGACTCAGGTACCTACATCTGAAATAGGAGTGGACCTTAGCACATTGGTGTCTCTCATTGGCTAACTTAGGCAGCCCTCCTTGCTTGACAAGCTAGCTTTTGTGAAGCACATTCCTGTGATTTTTTTCCCCCCTAGGTGCTTAGTTAGGTGCCATGGAGCTCTGTGTTGGAATACCTAAGTCTCTGTGTGGATTCCACCCTTCATGCCTGCCTTGCAGCAGTTATTAAGAAGTCAACCATTTCCTAGTGGGGATGTTTGTGCTGAGTGTTTCTTTCTGATTTTGGAATTTGTCTTCATAGCTGAATTTGTCTCTATTGTATATTTTCCTTGGATGATTTTGAATGTCATAGGGACATTTGGAGGAAATGCAAACAAAAGTTTTGCATGTTTTCATTTCAGTGTATTAAATGTCTCTTCTTGCTTAATTTTCTTTCCCTCTTTCCCTTCTCATCCCACCACCTTCTCTGCAACTTATCTCATGCCATTTTTAAAAAGAATTTTTCGTATTTCTTTTCCTTTCAAAAATGCTATCTTCCTGCTGCCCTACTATTGCATTATGCGGGGCTGAGTTGCCCACTTTTGAAGGCAATGTTTTTGATGTCCTTCTCCTGTCAACGCTTGTTCCTCAGAGATCTGATCCCAGTTCACCACTTCTGCTTCAACCTGATGCACCCTTTTCTGGAAGATTCTTCCCTCCTATTACTTCAGCTTCTTCATCCTTTGCTCAAGGGAGGAGTGAATGTCCATTCTGCCATAAGCTGCTTTGTCCCATGATCTCCAGCTGACTCTCTTTGCATTCTTATCTCTAGGAAGCTCTTTTGCAGGTATCATCAGGCCTCACCAAGCTGAAGATCACCATGCTGGTGCCCCAGTGTTTATCTTACTAGGATGAGGCTTAATTAGGATCTTCCTGTTCTATGCAGCGCTACTTTTCACAGTGGCCTATTGTTTCCAAATTCTTTGCATGCCAAGCTACAGTGGTGTCCACTACTCCAACCTAGTGCATCCTTGTTTTGCTTTTCTTTCCTTGTCTTTGCTTATCTCAACAGTCAGGCAATGGATTCCCATGTCTACCTGGAACAAGAGGTCCTAATGGAGTCTATTTTTTTCCTCTCATTATTAAAGTAGTAAATATCCTAAAAGGCATTTCCTAGTCTCATCTATTTTCCTCACTAGGCTTGCACAATGTCTTGTGTGGCAAAACATACTCTCTCATTTGTCCTGCTACTGAAGTCTCTGTTTCTCTCCTCAAGCTCTGTCAGAAGGGTCTTCCAGGAGCAGGACCTTGCCAAAATTCTCTTTCACATATTCATCTTTTCTGCAGACTCCTCCCTTGCATCATAGTCTGCAATGTTAAATGTATTGGTTTAAGTAGTACTATGTGAACAGGAGCTGTCATGATATTTCCTTTCCTAATAGCTTTCAACTACACTGAGACCAAAGCTTAAATGAAATATTTTCCAATGCCATGTCATTCTAAAAGAGAGTTTCTAATTGTGGGTTGCTCCAGATTTAGAGCTCTGAGCTAGGACTTGGGAAGGTGGGAAGTCGGGTAGGAGGACCCACAGGAAGTAGGATAAGCTTCTATGAGGCAAATCCTGAGGTAGGGCTACAAGGAGTAGGGAGATCCCTAGGGGAGGCTGCCAGAGTCCCTGGCAGGGGGGAAACCAGCTAGATAAGAAGCAAGAGAGAATAATTCTGCAAGAGTTGGGGAGGCCCTTAAGAAAGAGTTTCAGTAGAGCCCAAGAGGGGTGGAAGAATTGTTATTTGGATGTTTAGCTTTGGACTTAGACCTCTGGCCAAGACATCTGCAGTTCAGCCCCTTTCCAGAAGTTAAAAAAAGTCCAGCTAAGTCACAGAACACAAAGGACAAGCTGGTGCAGTGCAGAGGAAGCCGCCAGAGAGGTATTAGAGATGCTAATCTGTGTAATACTGACTCCTGATGCAAGAAGGTACAACAACTGTGAGCAGAAATGGTTACAGTGCCTAAATATAGATATAGGCATCTGAATTTAGGAACATGGTTTTTAAAAAAGTCTTGATCAATAAACCAAAAACATCTGACCTTAAAATGGATTTTCTACACATAAAAATGTCATACCGGAATTTAAAGAGATTGTCTTTGGTCCTTCCGAGGCTACAAGGATGTTTTTTTTTGGTCCCCTTTCAATGATCTGGATTTCCTGTTTCTAAAGTTACAAAACAGTGGACCTTAAGCCTGTCACTGGTGCAAGAATGATACCCATCATGGGCATCTAGACAGTGCAATATTTTGGAGGGAAATTTCATATTTGGGGGAAGGAAGAAAACATTTTTGGCAGGCTGGGATTTAAAAAAAACAAAAAACAGTGGTGGTTTGAAACTGCTCAGAGGTTTGGAATGTTAGTAGTTCCAGGGGAAATGGATTTCTTTCCAGAAAGAGGATGAAGTGGTCAAAGCCATTTAAGTACATACATTAGATGGCTTTGCAATTAACCACATGCATAGCACTACCATTACCACACATGTGGATGTGTGCAAGGATACAGAGACGTGTTATGGAATTTAAAAGCATGTACATTGTCATAGCTAGCAGCTATGTGATAGTCATATTGTGACTATCCATGTGTCTAGAAAGGCATCAACAAACTTTCTGGCTAACAGAAAATGTAAATTGTCAGTAAACTTTATTTGCTGAATGCTTTTTCATGCCCATGATATGTTGTGGTTTCTGAAACGAGCAATAAATAAGTTTTTAACATTGTGCAGTCTAGTGTGCAGAGTCCTTGGCAGGGCTTCAGTGAATATTATTGGAAATACATTAGTTCCATAAGCCTAAATTTGGAAATAGCTACAATAATACTAAGCACAAGCAGATTGTGAAAGCAAAATCCAACCAAAGTAACATCAGGTCAGCACTGGACCTACGTCATCCTATTTGTTTTTCACTTACAAATCTAAGCTGATGGCCAACAAGTTTAGAAAAATTCCTGCACTTCCAAACAAGGAGAATATAGGAAAGGGGGATTATATGGCTAGTTTGCTGTCTGTTAACACATTCAGTTGGCTCAGAGGTACTTGTCCCATAAGATTATAGAGACAACATTCTGCATAAAGAAAAATTTCTTGTGCTTGAGAAGCTCTTTGCTGCATTAGAGATGTGAAGAATATTTACAAGAGGCATCTGAAATCAAGTGAAACTCAGTTGGCTTCAGGTTTTATTACAAGCTCAAAGCTTCTCTTGGGTTCGCTGAAAGTTTTGGGAAAGCTCAAGACCCTTTTGCGTGAATGAGGGCCAACTTATGATTTCACATTGGAACAGTATAAAACTTGCAAAAAAACTCAAAACAAATGCAGTTTTGCCTGATTTACATCTTGGTTTTGGAATTCATCGGAAGCCTGGACTCAAAGTGATATGCAGTAGGTGCGATGCTACAGGGAGCGGAATGAAAATAATGTTTCTCCTGGAAAACAAAAATGCTGAGTTTCATACAGTTCTATGCAATAGCTGACATCCACCAAACGGAGTGAAGCGTGAAGTGTTGTGGAGCAGAGTATTGTGGGCCAAATCCTCCCATGTGTCAGGACATCTTATCTTTGCACGGGTGAAGCTATTTTAAAACCCAGTTAGCTGGCCACAGGAGAGTCATCCCATGTAGAGAGATCCTCAGGTTAGACAAAGCTGCCATAGACACTATGCCAACCTCTTCTCTGGGAGTTCGTATTGGGGGCATGGCTGTGCACCAGCAATCCCACTCTGCCATAAAATCCCTTGGGGACTAGGGTTGGGCACTTTAAGCCACCTTTGCAGTCCTCCTCTATGAAGCTATACTGCCTGTCCCTGTTGCAGCTGCAATCTAGCCCATGAAAGCAGATGTGCTACCCGCCCAGATTTGTTTTCTCATGGCTCACCCTGATATTTGTGTTACTTCTGGATATTGTCACTGATGCCTGCCATTCAAAGTGATTGATCAAACTAACAGACCACCTTAGTAATAGAAGAAATGCATCTGAATAGACAGACTGCTCGGGCTGAATAAAATCAGATTTGATTCTACATGGATCCTAACAGAAGAGAGTGGGTCTAATGCTTCAGCTTCCTGATCTTATATTTTTATAGGCATTTTTCTTTAATTTGTGATAGTGTGTGGATCCAGGCTGATATCTAATTTTGGGAGGGGCTTTGGAATCCAAATGAAGATCAGGAGCAAAGCTCCATAGTTGGCACTATGAAACCAAAACTATATGTACAAAGAACTTAGGACTCTGAGCCATTCAAAATCTGTATCCATATTTGCTTTAGCTTAGTGAAGCTCCGATTTTTGGTCTTTTAAATAAAGATGCTGACTGACCCATTCTATTGTTTGATGCTGAATACGATGTACTCAGATAATGGTATGTGAAGAGAGAGAATAGTTGCTGGAGCTAAACTTCTTCTGTAGATTGTAATTTTCCACCCCATGCCCCTCATTCCTCTGTTTTGTTGGGCACTTTTGAAAAAATTGGGACAAAATACCACCCAAATGCTCATCTCCTCAAAGGTAGATATACAAATCGGTTTGTAGAAGAAGACAGCAGAAAGGTGTTTGGTTACATTGCCACAGATAAGTGGACTAGTGCTCAAGCCACCAATTGTATCTGTCACTACATTGGTTATCTTATATCCTAACTCCTATGCACTGGCACCTGAACTCCATAACAGGTGTCTTCAGAAATATAGTGGAATTGTGTAGGTGAAACCAATTGTCAGACAGATAAACTCATAAAGATTCCAAGTCCATCTGCAATAATCATGGCATATACAGTCTAAAAAGTCTTGGAACATCCATAAAGCAGAGCGAGGAGTTAGGCAGAGGGGTGGTAAATTCTTTTTTTGACTACTGCATTTTATTTATGCTGCTATTCTACTATTCAGATCTGAAGGACAGCTTAGAATTAGAGGGTTTTCCTTCCATGCAATTCTCAAAATCTCAGCATGGGGGAGATTGGGAGAATAACTGAGTTCAGAGAGAAATTATAGTAGAATCTATCATCTAAGGGTTTGTCCAGGCTTTAAACTGGATTGATTTGACATGCATTATTTAACATAAAATATGCAAGCTGCACTAATAGTGTGCACATGGTATGGCTGTGCCCTGTTTCAATTTGCATCACTGTGTGCAAATGGTGTTGGCTCGCTGGATACTGAGAATGGGGTCTCTAGGTACCACTGTAATAAAAATAATAGTAAGGAATCTACTCACCACATTAAAAGTATAGAAATGAAACAAAAGTGCACTCTTCAGAGTGCTTGACCACTAATCAGTATGAGCTTTAAGAGCAAAGGATAAGCATACATGTCTTGCTACAGGAGGATATTGAATTGTCATAAAGTTGTCAAGCAGAGGTCAAGGAGCTGAAGAAGAATATATTCCTCAAGTGGGAGGCAAAAGAAATGCTAGGATGTTTTTCATGTGACAATCCATCTATCAGTAAATATTGGAAGTCAAAAGGTCTTTCACATATAGTACCAAGTGTCAAGACTTTCCATCTCATTTTAAGAAAATTCTATAATTAGAAATGACACTGGTTCTAAAAAAATAGCAAGTATTTGGCGTTTGACTACATAAATACTGCATGTTGACAACAAAGGATAAAGAGCTATACAATACCCTTGTGCATGAAAAAGCATAAACAGAAATGTATGCTAAGATATGTTGCAAGCTATCAGGTTTGATAGCATGCAATAGAATTCTCTAAGTGGAAAACAGATAATGTAATAGGTGTGGTCTAAAATAATAATGGAAGTACCAACAATACTGTAACACTGTCAGAGAAGTACCACTGAAACAAACTCATCCTCTAAGACTAGGCTCTATAACCCTTGCATAAATTCTGTAAACCCCACAAAAACTGATAGCTGTGTGCCAGATTAACAATACTAGACACAATGTGAACCATCCATTGCTCTCCTGGCAGAAGTCTGCATTACCAACATGTTCTTACGTGTACTTTATTGACTACTTATTTGCTGGATGTAATCCAGGTGGCAACCACAAGTAGAAATCTTTGGGTTTTTTTTCATCAAAACATTTTTTCCAAAATGTGGCTTTTTGACAAAAATGTTAATGCTTTCCAGAAACATTTCACGCTGGTTGAAAATTTCCACTTTTAAATGAAAAATTGGATTTTTTTTATCAAAAATGATGTTTAACCCCCCCATATTACTTTTCAGTTTTTAATTTTAAAAATGAAATTATTTTTTCCCAAAAATTTTCATGAAAAACTAGCTCTCTTTTGACCAGCTCTAATTTGTCTCCTGTCCTTCACCCTCCTGCATCACCTTCTTTTTTGGCTTAATTTATGGAGCCAGGACTGGCCCAGTGACAGAGTAGATGAGGTTTGGCCAATCCACACCATTTTTTTGGTTATAATCTCTCAAATTCACATAACATCTGCTGGTTTTGAGGAAGATTATATGGATTAACAGATTTGCCACTTTGCTCTCATACCTTAGTGATCATTAAGGACAACTTCAACACGTCATCCTGATCAGAATACTTCACAATGGGGATTCAGCCATCTAATGTCCAAAAAGTACATTTCATTATAAGTCACGGAGCGTAAATCAGGTATAATTCCCTTGAAGTCAATGGAGTTACACCTGTGTAAGCCAAAGACTAATTAGTGGCATAATCTCCAAGGAAAACATAAGGACACTAGAGTAACTCCTCGCTTAACATTGTAGTTATGTTCCTGAAAAATGCAACTTTAAGCAAAATGATGTTAAGTGAATCCAATTTCCCCATAAGAATTAATGTAAATGGGGGGACGGGGTTAGGTTCCAGGGAATTGTTTTTCACCAGAGAAAAGACATTATATATACATACACACAGTATACATTTTAAACAAACAATTTAATACACAGCCATGATGATTGTGAATCTTGTTTGAGGTGGTGGAGTCAGAGGGTACAATATTTCCCAGGGAATGCCTTAGTGCTGAATGATGAACTAGCACTAGGCTGAGCCGTCAAGGGTTAACACATTGTTGTTAATGTAGCCTCACACTCTGCAAGACAGCAAAATGAAGGGAGGGGAGACAGCATGCAGACAGAGACAGAAACACACATCCTGTGTGTAAGAGAGAGAGAGTGAGAGCGAGATGCGCATTGCCCGTTTAAGTACGCTGACGCCACTCTAAGTACATTGCCTTTTTAAGTAGATCAGCAAGTTGAGACAGCAGCTGCTGCTAGCAAGCTCCCCCCCATCCTGAGCCCTGTCGTGTCCCCCCACTGCTCTATGAAGATGGGGTAAGTGGGGGGCAGGAGCAGGGGGGAGGGGGACACCCTGACATTAGCACCCCTCTTCCCCTCTCCCTCCCCCCGCCACAGCAAGCAGGAGGCTCCCGGGAACAGCTCCAAGGCAGAGGGCAGGAGTAGCACATGGCAGTGGGGGGAGGGACAGCTGAACTGCCTGGCAATTGTTAGCCTGCTGGGCAGCTGCTGCACAGGGAAAAAGCAGGCAGCTGCCAAACAACGTTCTAAGGGAGCATTGTGCAACTTTAAATGAGTATGTTCTCTAATTGATCAGCAATGTAACAACGAAACAACATTAACCGGGATGACTTTAAGTGAGGAGTTACTGTATCTCAAACATCTTAGGTTCTAACTCAGAAAAACCTCAGGACAGTTTCCACTAGGGCACAATAGGGACATAAGGGAGGGCACCAGGCATAGAAAGGACAGCTCTGGGCCTCCTCAGGAAAATTCTGGTTGTAGCCCTGGCTTCTACTAATCTCTGGCCTGCAGAAAGGTGGGAATTCACCTTCTTCTGTGCAAACTACTGTCTCTGTAATCAGCAGGAACACTCTCCTGTCACTTCACACTCTTACAAAAGCCATGCTTATTTTGTAGCTGGTCCTTTAAATGTGGGAGGGAGAAGCAGGGTAGCCCTTAGATGGCCATTTTGCTTCTGACTGATGTAGGTTACATCTTCCTCTCCTCCAGCTGGTAAGTTTTTTTGTTTTGTTTTGTTTTTAATTTCTACTATATTTTCCCCTGGATTTTCCCTTATTCTTATTTGTGAAGATGTGACACATCCTCATGCCAATCAGCCAGTGCCCCCTGAGGACTAACCATACCCTTACATTAAGCCTGAGAAAACTCAGGCCAAAAGAAGGGATATATTTTTGCTTTTCTTTTTTAAAAGATAGAAAGGAGGTTGGGTTTGGCAGGAATAGCCCTAGTACACCATAATAAAATAGCTTTAGACCTGTAAGTGGTTTTAAAGTCAATACTGAATTTTGAATCAATCTGCTGTATCCAGCTGGGGTTGTTGCTTTTATTTTATAACCATAAAGTTTTACTCAAGTTAGTTACATACCTCCCAAGAGAGGTCTTTATGGCTTTGGATACATGAAGTTGTTCAAAGAAGGGTTCGTGAGAGAGGAATTTGCAGCTCTTGAAAGAGGGTGCTCTAGAGAAGCAAATGCCTTGGTTTGTGTTCTCTCTCCCTCTCACACCCAGCACTCCTTGAGTTCCAAGTATGATATTCACAGTGTGCTTTTTCCATGGTTGGGGTTAATTTACCTGAGGCTATGAAGCCTTTGCAATAACTAGGGCAATCTAAGTAAATCCCTAGGGACTCACTAATGACTTTTAGAACTGTATTAATTACAAGGGTGTTATTCCTGATTTGCATGTGGTGTGAGGTCAGAACCGAAGCTTCTGATTCAAGGAAGTTTCCTGCCTCAGAAGTTGTTCAATTCTTTAAGGGGATGGGAGGGTGATTCTAGATTAGGAAGTGGTGTTGTCAGTTTATGTATGATTGAATCACCAAGAAGTATTATATAAATTAGGAAACGGTCTCTGTTTTGGTGAAATTTTAGTAGTTACAGTCCAGCCTTGGTTGGCAGCACATTTACAGAATACAGTGATGCTTTCTGATTGGCTATAGGTAATATTATAATGGTGTCTATAAAAGCCAGTAAATACAAAGGCTGGCAGAGTTGCTTATTTTTAGCTATAAATTACATTTAATAAAAAATAAAATATTTTGGCCTCATGCTAAAAGTGCCTTGGGAGCCCTAGAAGTGCACCTTTTATTCAATCTTAATGCTTACATACAGAAAATCGGTATGTTGGAAATAAAAACCTTAGGGCCTGTGATGCTTCCAGGGGGCACCAGGGTTGTGAAGCACCTCATTTCCAACTGCCCTTAGCGTGAGGATGACTTGCCTTTGCCTCCTGGGGAGGGGGGGCAGTCCATGGGCAACACAAGCATTTGCTGCTAGGCCTACTGTCTCTCTACAGGTTAGCAATAGGCAAGCTCCAATCTCCAAACATTCCCCTGGAGTGTCCAATGCCTGATCCACTGATAACTCATGTTATTCACAGATTCACTGCTCCCAAAGGAGCAGTGCACCCAGCTCATCAGTTCCACCTCAGATCACTGTTCTGCTTATCATGCAGCACTACATATGTTTATAGTGAAATCCAATATAGGTTTATTTAATAAAGCACAGAGATCAAGTAATAGCAAGTAGAAGCATTGGAATCATAATAACTTCTAAAATAAAATAATAACACACATTCTAGAGTCTCAGCTTAATTAACAAGATACTTTCATGTATAAAGTATTGCTCACCAGCGCTTTACTGCCAGACTGGCTGTGACCCTCTTTTCATGGGACAATCACACTGTCAGCGTCTCTCATTGGTGAAGGATAAAATCTGGTCTCCTCTTTTTATTTTTTTATGCAGTTACAGAAGATTGTCTCTTACCCCCGGAGGTCCACTCTTCAGGCGCTCATCTTGGGGTTTCTTTGTCTTTGTAAATCCTCAGGCCCACACCTGGCCCAGACAGTAAAAAAATAGCCTATCTCCAAGGATGCTCATTATACTATATGCTGTTTGAGTTAGTCCTGAGACTCACCTCGATTCAGTTGACATGCTTTACTTCAACAGTTTTGGAACCTAATATGGGAGTTGTACTTTGTGTGCCTCCTGTCTCCATTCTCCTCGGTGGGCCCAGGTTCACTAGTCAGACTGCATCATGGAAGTTGTAATATAGTGGCACACAAAAAGAGAGACCAATGTGCATCATGGAAGATGCAGTCCTGGCCCATAAAGGAGAATGAAAGCACAAGGCACTTGAACTACAACTCTCATCAGACACTGTGGAAGCATTTCCAAATAGAAATGCTTGATTTTTTAAATTGAAATTTGTCACCCAAGGCTAATTGGATTTTTGATTCTTCATCATCAAAAGTATCATGGAAAAGGTCACTGAAAAGTTTGGTTTCACTGAAATTTTCCATGGAGAGGAAAATCTGTTCTCTAACCAGCTCTCAAAAACTCTAAGGAGGAGCTCTAGCATGCACTGTCCCTATTTTACAGTCTAGTAGTTAGAGCACAGGATTGGGAAATACAACCCACAACCCCATCTCTCTCACTGACTCACTGTGCGACTTTGGGTGAATCACTTAAACTTTCTGTGCCTCAGTTTCTTCATCTGTAAATGGTTATAATAATTCCTATCTCAAAGGAGTGCTGAAATGTTTATGTAATTAATGTTCTTAAAGCACTTTGATATCTCTGGATGAAAAGTGCTATAAAAGTGCAAATGTGTTAAAATCAGTTCTAGCATGATCAAAAAGTCAGTTGCATATCAATTTTAAAATTCAATGTACATTGTATCAAAACTCATTTATGGACACATAGAACACAATTTTAAATGAAAATACCCCTAGAATGTTGGCTGACATGGCTTCTGTGAAATATTCTCAGGTAATAATGCTGCAGTTTGCTACAAGATAAAGGGTGAAGTCAGTAACTGCTGTAAGAATTTCTTGAATAGATGTTAAATTTTGGCTATGTGCTCCATATCCGTCCACAGAGAGAATGCTGAAATCCTCCCTTTATCTCTCTGAAGTTGATAACTTTAATACCGATTGATGTCTGATGTTTGGTAAAATTATTTCCCAGGATTACTGTGATTTCTAAACATAGTAACTTGCTTTTCCATCATTATCATATCAGACCTACAACTCTTGTCCATAATTTTCCCTGGGTGCACATGAAACCCCACACCATTTATTGCTCTGATTGATGCACATCTGGTTAGGCTTGCCAAAAATGAATTATTTTCAGTGTAAAAAACCAACCCCTTTCTTGCCTTCTTTACAGACCATTTCCTTATGCAGTATTGATTAATATTATTCTTTGAGAAATATTTCCTCATCCTCAAGATCATATTTTTTCCAGCTCACTGTGGATTATTTTTACATGCTAAAACCACGGATTCTTCGAAGGGTCAACATTCGTGTCTGTGGTTAATGGTTAATTTATTTTTGAGGAAATGGATGTCTCTTGGTTCCTATTAATATTATAAACACATTCTTTATTGCTGATTACACACATAACCTTTTCTTTGCCATCTTTTTACCATCACTATTAAATATTCTTTTTTTTTAATTATTTCCTGAAAATGTAAAGGTGATATAGCTTCTCATTCATAATGCCTAAAAAGGTTAATATTGTGGCTTTATACTGTATATTACATTAAAAATAGTACATTAAAAGAACATGATCAAAGGTGCAAAGTCAAGCACTCAAAAGGTAGGAGATGCCAAAATTAAGGTTGCCTGTGCAGTGTTGTATGTATCTACTATGATAGTCTTTAATTACATGATCACATATTATTTTTCCCCACAGAACCTGTGCCTCATTCAGCGCACACTTAGTGAACAGCTAGTAAGTATTAGAGCTGGTCAGGAATTTTCTGATGGATTTTTTTTTTAATCTGAAAATGCTGAGTTGTTGAAACCAAAACTGTTTGCAGATATGTGTTGGCTTTGACAAAACTTTCATCAGGAAAGGTTCTCGGGTTCAGGATTGAAAGTCTGGTCAAAACTGGGGTGTGAGGGAGGTGAGGAGAGAGAATGGGGCACTCATCTTAGCCTGAGTTCACCCATCTATGTCTAAGCTACAGCTTATGTCTGCAGAACTTATGTTGCTCAGCAGTGTGAATAAACCACCCTCAGAGCCACATAAGTTACACCAACCTAAACGCCAGTGTGGACACTGTGGAGGTGGTTTTATTATGCTGACGGGAGAGCTCCCTCCCATCTGCATAGAGCATCTTCACCAGATGTGCAGCAGTGGCACAGCTGCACTGCTGCAGCACTGTACGTTTAGACATGCCCTCAGATTCAAGTCCCTGCATTGCCTGGAGCTGAGCGAGGCCACGATCCTGGATCTCCCACATCCCGAGGGAGGGCCCTAATCACTGGGCAATTGGCTGTTTTGTCTCTCTCTCTCTCTCTCTCTCATATCATTTTTCCATAAAATATTTTTGAGCCATCTGAATTTTGTTCCAATGCAGAATGAAAACTAATGTCAAAACCTCAATTTTTTTTCAAAATGGAATTCTAGTTTTCAAGCCGCCGTTATTCAACATTTTGTTTTGTCTTGTCATTGTTCAATGTGTGGTCCCATGCCCCATTTACTGAACACTGTTTAAGTCCTGCTGTGAAGACAGTTATTAATTTCCTCATGGGCTTACTACTATGAGAGCTAGCTTTTATTATTTATTTTAGTATGAGTGTTTCATAAGCATTAACTAAATTATATTCACAGCCCCCCTGTGAGCTGAGTGGTATTGTCCTCACTTTACAGATGTTGGAACTGAGGCAAAGAGAGATGAAAGTCAAAATCATCCACTAATCATGGTGCTCAATTTGAGACATGTAGGACCTTATTTTTCAGAATTTTGGCATTCTCCAGTACTTTATATATTCAAGCACAACTCCTACTAACTTCAGTTGCATCTGTGAGTGCTCAGCACTTCTGCAAATCCCTAGATGCACCTAGAAAATGAGAAACATATAATTCGTTACCACCTGGGAAAAGCTTATGTTAAGTGACTTGCTTAGAATCACATAGGAATTCTTCAACAGAGGCAGGGATAGGGTCCATCTATCTATGGCAGCATTCACCTGCCTTAACCGCAGGCCCATCCTTTGTTTTCCTGCAATCCCTGCTTCATTCACCACACACCTTCCAACTTCTGCAATAAATTTCACGAGTGTCCTACAGGCAACGTGTCCCTTCACAATCCTGCTCCACCCATTGCACAGGTTCACACTGTGCACTGAGTGAGGCAGAGGTCCTGTGGAAAAAGTAGTATGTGACCATGTAATCAGACTGTTTCATAATGCATACAGACAGGCAATGTTAGTTCTGGCATTTAGGAACTTTTGAGTGCTTAATTTTGTAACTGTAATCAAGTTGGGTTTTTTTAAAGAAACATTGCTTTTTTAAATAAACTAGGAAATTACACACAAACACACACACAGCGCCTCACTGAAAAACAAAAAATGCCATTATATAGCATCATATTGAAGAACCATGTGGGTGTCAGCAGGATTCGAACCTTTATATGTACCACACGGTCCTCTGCCAATTGACTTCTGCTAATGGAGTAACTGATAGCAGTAGAATCATAGAAGTGTAGGACTGGAAGGGACCTCGAAAGGTCAACTAGTCTAGTCCCCTGCACTCAGAGCAGGACTATGTAATAACTAGATCATTCCTGACAGATGTTTGTCTAATCTGGTCTTAAAAACTTCCAATGATGGAGATCCCACAACCTCCTCAGGCAATTTGTTCCAGTGCTTAACCACCCTGACAGTTAGGAAGTTTTTCCTAATGTCCAACCCAAACCTCCTTTTGCCGCTGTTTAAGCCCATTACATCTTGTCCTATCCTCAGAGGTTAATGAGAACAGTAATTTCACCCTTTATCTGGACCAGCATTAGAGGAATGCAACACTTTCCAAGCGGGTTTCACAGATATTGGCTGACAGCAGAGGAATGTTAATGCTCAGGAATTCTGGCTTTCATTCCAGGCATCGACGGGCATATGTTCTACTGTGCACAGACTCTTCTGCTTGTTCTACTCCAAGTGTGACCCCTTCTGCCCATCCCCTCCAAACTGTTCCAGTCTCAACCACTCAGGTTTCTTGTCCTAAATCCCAGTCTCCTTTCCTAGCGAGCTGGGGTCTCCCCAGCTCCCAGTCCCTTTGCCCAACCAGGCCAAGTACCCACCCTACTGTTCCTCATCCAATCTTTTTCCTCTTCCCCCATCCTTCAGTTGCACCCCCATACACATTCTCCAGTTCCACTGGGTTCCAGTCTCAGTTACCCTCCCTTGGCTGCTAGTCCAATCTAATTCCCCACATCCCCGATCTCTTTGCCCAGACAGTCCCATCTCTCCTGCTGCTCACTGGCTCCTCATCAGAACTGTCTCCCCTCCCTGCACCTCTGTCTCCCTACACCCTATGGTTTCTAATTTCCTTGCCCAGCCAGTCTCCTTTGCCCCACCTGGCTCCCCATTCAATCCCACTTCTTCCCTCTCCCTACCACTGGCTCTCTGTCCACCATCACTCCCATTTCCCTCCCTGTCTCCTGGCCCACCTAGTCTTAGTCTCTTCCCACCCCAAACTCCTGTCCTACTTTCACTCTCTCTACCATCTCCAGGCTCCTTTTCCCATTGGTCTGTCTCTTGACCCCTCTGCATTTGAATAAGGCACTTTCCTCCTCCACATTGCCTGGGTCCAGCAAGGGGGGGAGCATATAGATCACAGGAGAGAAAGTATTCCTGCATTCAGTTCCAGTGCCCAGCCTTGGCATGCAGCAGCTCAGAGCAGCCATTGCAGAGAAAGTCCTGCCTAGCTCCAGGCTGGAACATGTTCAGTGGATGGAATCTTTGTGGAATTTAGCTACTAAATACTAATAAGTCTCTACTGTTTATGCGTGAACTGCCATTTTTCAAAGGTCAAATTTGGGAAGATTTTTGCAAGGATGGCAAAAGGCATATTGCTCACACAAAGACCATCCCGCTGCCAAATTTCAAATTCCTGCTCCATAGTAAAGGTTCCCAGAAATTTTTTAAACGGACAAAACAATGTATCATTTCCTATCCTCAGCCTCAGAAATGGCTGAACCCTTTTTGGCTGAAGTTTTCCCAAAAATTTAGCCTGAGGCAGACACCTGGCATGGAAAATTTCTGCCCAAACGGTTAGTCTGGCAAAGTTATAAGTAACTGAAAAAAAGGGAAGAGTTGGGCCACCAGCCTCACCTATAACAACACACTCATTCTCTTCTGATCGCTAGTCTTAAGACTCTACCAAGGAGGAATGCTCTCCTGGAATCAATTACCTATTGATTTCAGAATGTGAATGTCCTTGGTTTTTAAATCAACACTGAAAGAGTTCTTCTGACTTGCTGTTGGGCTCAAAGCCCAGGGGAAAAAAAAAAGGTAAAAAAAATCAAACAGCTGGGGGCGTGGGGGGGAATCCTCAGATCAAGAAATAAAACTAACAAATCAATAAATAGTTTAGATTATTTTACCTGTTTTAGATCTAAGACATCGAAGGCCAAAAAGTAGATGGGGAAGCACCAAATTCCAGACACTTCATCAGGTGCCTTAAAAGAACCAAATGTTCCAATGTTAGCATTTTATACAATCATGATGTATGATGACACTCTGGAGAAGGATAATCAGTGTTTCTCTTGCTCCTTAGCTGCCCAGGCCTCTTTGGCACATTCACACACAGCACTCTGAATGACATAGGTCAAGGCCTAAAAGCCATCTAAAGTTTTCAAGTTACATTTTAAACAGGCTTCTGTTGATTAGCTGTGCAGCCTTTGGTGCGCTGTTCCATTTTATAGAATGATTTGAAAAAAGATAAAACATTCTTAAATATTTGGAAAAGGCATGGGGGAGGGGGGATAAATGTTTGGCACCACTTACCTAAGTCGAAAATGTAAAAGAACATTTTATTTACATGATGATGGCTTTATTTTTTAATAGTGCTGATTAAATGTGCCAGGTTAGTAGAACTCTGTAAACTCAAGTCCTCTGTTTTTCTAACAGAGATCTTTGTCACTCTGCCCCAGCAATATAACTGAATGGTGATTCACAATTGGAACAAACTGACAAGGGAATTGGTGTATTCTCCCTGATGTCTTCAAATCAAGACTGGATTCCTTTTCTGAAGATATGGTTTAGTCAACCACAAGTTATTGCAGTCAGTAAAGTGTAACTGGGGCTTGTCTATGTGAACAGTTAATTAGTGGCAAGCTGGAGTGTGAATCTATCCAGCACTAGCTTGCTACACATGAATTGTCCATGTGGACCCTGCTGATGTGCATTTATAGTTTTGTTCTAGTCCTTTTTGAACTGGGACTAGATCAAAGTGTATTAACTAACTTTTAATGTGCATCAGCAGGCTCGACACAGACAGTTAGTGTGCAGCAGCTACTGGGCGGTAGATTCACACCTCAGCTTGCCACTAACTAAATGCTCACATAGACAAGCGCTGGGTGAAATTTAATGGCTTGTTCTAGACAAGGGGTCATACTGGATGATCTAATGGTTTCTTCTGGCCTTAAATCTGCATCTGTTTAAAAAGATGCCAAGTGTGAGTGGTGGCTTTTCTGAGGTGGATCCTTATGCATTGAGTGGACTTTATCCACCAATTAATTTCACCTGTTTATTGCAACTGCCATCAGATGATTACTAGTCACTACTGATGCAGTCTAAAGATGAGCAAGTGATTTAGAAGTGAAAGGGTCAGTATCACATTATTAAAACCATCAGCCTCTTAAGTCTCAAAGTACGTTCTTGTGTTTCGTTTTAGGGAACGTGAGACATAGTCACACTCAAAGCTGAGAAAATGAAATTAAAGTAAAATACATAATCTTTTTTTATCCAATGCCATTCATGGTTGTGTAAAATTAATTGGTTTTATTGGATACTGTACCTTTCTTTAAGTAGTCGCTCTAGTTTTGGGATGTTGTGTAAATTGATCTATCAACATGTGATGAGACAATTGCTAAGGTTACCATACTCTTGTATGAATAAACAGACTCTTCTGGAAGTCATAACTCCAAGGACCCATTTAAAAGAAAGAAATAGCATTTTCCTCCTGGTTGTACAAATCATATAAATAAACTTTTGATATATAGCCTATTCGGAGTAATATTCCAATTGCTTGACATTCCTTTGACTAGAAGGTCTCCACAATTGCACGTTTATACTTACTGATGACTGCAGTGGGGTGGACTGGCCTCCTATGGACCCGGAGTGGGAGGAACCCCTCACTGAGCCCTGGTGGGCGCAGCCAGGCTGTGCTCACCCCTCCCGCCAGAGTCAGTGGGTGGGACAGGAAGTATAAAAGGCAGGTCTGAAAGTTCAGTTGGGCTGCAGCCGCCAGAGGAGCCAGACACCTCCTGCTGGCTCCCAAGCTGGGAGACTGCCAGCCCCTGGGAGCTGAGGACTGGCCAGAGCCGTATGTTGACTCGACCGCAGAGAAGCTGCCAGCACTACCACAGGCCTTCTACCTGGACGATGTGGACAACCCTCTACAGGACCAGGTACGCCCCGAGGGGGAGGTAGGAAGTGGCCCTGGGGTAGCCAACCCTAGTCTGGCTGCAGCACTGCCTGGGCATAGGTCAGCGTGTTGTGGTCAGGATCCCCGCTGACCCAGTGGCAAATCCCCCTGCCATTGTTAAGCCGAATAGAGAGGAATAATCACTTCTCTCAATCTGCTCCTACTTTTTTAGCCAGCATTGCAAGGTATTTACATGCCAGATATCCTAAATGTTTGTTTGCCCCTTTGTGCTTTGGCCACCATTCCAGAGGACATGATTCCATCCTGATGATGCTCGTTTAAAAATATTAAATTTGTGACTGAACTCCTTGGGGGAGAATTGTATGTCCCCTTCTCTGTTTTACCCACATTCTGCCATATATTTCATGTTATAGCAGTCTTGGATGATGACCCAGCACATGTGGTTCATTTTAAGAACAGTTTCACTGCAGATTTGACAAAACACAAAGAAGGTACCAATGTGAGATTTCTACAGCACTTGACCCAACATTTAAGAATCTCAAGTTCCTTCCAAAATCTGATTGGGACAGAGTGTGGAGCATGCTTTCAGAAGTCGTAAAAGAGCAACGCTCCAATGCAGAAACTACTAAACCTGAACGACCAAAAAAGAAAATCAACTTTCTGCTGGTGGCATCTGACTCGGATAATGAAAATGAACATGCGTCTGTCCACACTGCTTTGGATTGTTATCGAGTAGAACCCATCATCAGCATGTCCTCTGGAATGATGGTTGAAGCACGAAGAGACATATGAATCTTTAGCAAATCTGGAATGTAAATATCTTGCGACGCCAGCTATAACAGTGCCATGCGAACACCTGTTCTCACTTTCAGGTGATGTTGTAAACAAGAAGCAGGCAGCATTATCTCCTGCAAATGTAAAAAAAACTTGTTTGAGCGATTGGCTGAACAAGAAGGAGGACTGAGTGGACTTGCAGGCTCTAAAAGTGTTACAATCAGGGCCGGCTCCAGGGTTTTTGCCGCCCCAAGCGGCGCAAAAAAGAAAAAAAGCGGCGATCGCGATCTGCGGCGGCAATTCGGCAGGAGGTCCTTCGCTCCGAGCGGGAGTGAGGGACCGTCCGCCGAATTGCTGCTGAATAGTTGGACGTGCCGCCCCTCTCCGGAGTGGCCACCCCAAGCACCTGCTTGGCAAGCTGGTGCCTGGAGCCGGCCCTGGTTACAATACATTGTTTTATTTTTGAATGCAGCTTATTTTGTACATAATTCTACATTTGTAAGTTCAACTTTCATGATGAAGAGATTGCACTACAGTCCTTCTATTTGGTGAATTACACTATACTATTTCTTTTGTTTTTATACAGTGCAAATACTTGTAATCAAAAATAAATCTAAAGTGAGCATTGTACACTTTGTATTCTGTGTTGTAATTGAAATCAATATATTTGAAAATGTAGAAAACATCCAAAAATATTTAAATAAATGGTATTCTATTATTGTTTAACAGTGCAATTAATCACGATGAATCTTTTTGACAGCCCTAATTTCTAGAAGTGCCTATTTTGCTTTCCCTGTGCTATTAATAATTTTTTTTCTATACAGAGGAGATGAATAAGAGTGAATATAGTAAACGACATAGTCCCAATCTCTTCAGTCTTTTCTCCTATGGAAGGAAGGAGTTTAAAGTGAACTCACCCTCCCTATCTGATTGCACAGGGAAGGGCAATGGGAGTGGTTGCCTGGAAGGTGGAATGCAGAGAATGTCCCTGGGAAGGTCGGACTCTACTCCCAACATCAAAGCATGAGATTGTGTTCTGATTCGGTTAAAAAATTTTCAGCTGCTCTATTGGATCATATTTGTCATTGGATCATACCTACTTCCTTCTGAAATATTTAAATTTCAGGAAGCTGCAGATAACTGCCCCAATTAATCCTGTAAGTGTAATACTTTTAAAATTTGACTATCTGGGATAAAGTTTTTATGTAGTCTGAGCAAATTCTGCTTTATTTGATGACTCATCTTGCCGTCTCGCCGGACGGAGGAGAGAATAACCTAGTGGGAGAGGGTAATGGATTAATTTTTACAATGTAGCTATATACTCTGAATGATTTGTCTAGGATTAGAGCTGTGTCCTGCTGTATATCGCTCACCAGCCACTAACTCCCTGACTTAATGTACTTGTCATAGCTCAGAAACCTCTGAAATCAAACCACTGCTCTGAGTTTAGCAGAGGTGTTAAAAAATAAATAATGTAGGGGCGAGAGGCTAGCTCACTTTCTAAAGATGGTCTCTTGACATGTCAGGATTCAGGTACCTTCTTGAGAAGCTTGTGCAGCCATTGCTTGTGCTGCTCCTGTTCCGGGAATAGAGGATTTCTGTTTCCTGGGCTGTCAGCTGAATTTATTTCACCACAAGGGTATTTTCTGTAGCTGTCAGTATTAGTGAAGAGGATAAGATTGAAGAATTGTGGGAAAGCTGCCTCAATGGATATGCCTTGCAGCTGTGCCCCCCAAAATGCATTCACAAATATCCCAGGGGTCTCACTCCTCTCTTTGTAATCTGATGAATCCTTCTGCTCCCAGTCTGGAAGGAAGGGAGAATAACCCAAGAGGATACTGTTTATTGTAAGATTAGAAAATGCCCACACTGATTTGTCTAGGATTACAGCTGGGTTCCTTCATGTAGCCCTCACTACTCCTGGCAAATTGGCCAGACTTGGCATAGCTCCCAAACAACTTGTTTGTGAGCCCGCCAAGTCTCATTGATCCAGAACAAGGGAGTGGCTGAGGGAAATGCATGGCAAGGGGAGGGGAAACCAGCTCTGATTCTAGACAGTCAGCTTGGTTACCTACAAGTGCCTAATTTTAAAGATAAAACAATTCACTCCCTTGGATTTTCTGTCTTCCTTCCAGACTCAGTAGGATGATTCATCAGACAGTAGGAATTACAGAGACTATACAAAAATAGGAGTGAAGGCATTAGACTATTTCTCAATACAACTCTCTGTCCTGACTAATTTCAAGGGTATTATAATGACAGAATTATTAGTAAGAGACTGTACTCAGACACCCGAGGGATACGTATTTTTCATTCGCTATTGTATAGTGACTAGAAAGAATATCTGATTGTGGTTCTGAGGATTGTACTCTTGTTCCTGATACAGAGTAAATCTGCTGAAAATAACAATTGACAACAACAAAAGGTTAAAAAAAAAATCATGTTCAAAATGAACCTTTCCTAAAAATGTATGTGTTTAATCAAAGGGGAAATTACTATTTTTAATACTCTATTGTTTTAAGTATTTTTAAACAAAATTCATTCAGATAAACTCATATTCCTTTGTCCGATCTCACAGGTTCTACTTTGAAAAGTGATTATGCAAAAACAGTGTCATGGGGTACCATGTTTGTTGTGTGCCAGTGATTTCAAATGTGCTCAGCTTATGAATGTGTGTGGTGTTTTTTGTTTTGTTTTGTTTTTTATCTTCCTAAAAGCCAGTTGATTAATCCTTGGCTCTGAGAGCCCAGCTAGACTCTTTCCATCTTGTGCATCATTCCCAGTAATTAATATTCTTCATCTTAAATTGGGAGTGACTACTGTGCAAGCACATAGCCTTCAGTAGATGTGCCTGATTTCCATTGATTTCGATAGGCACCTAAATACTTTTGAGGATCTTGGACTCAGAAATAATCCTGTGGATGATGCAGAAGATTGAAGAAAGAATCCTATTATATAACTCCTTATTCCATCTTATCACAACCTTCTTGCATTATCTCTTTCTCCTATGTGGGATTTAAAGAGATCTGGGCTCTTATCCCTTGAGGCAGTTTTCCTACAATTCTTCACTCTACAAAGAATATTCCTTCCTTTAAATTCCAGCACCTACAGATAATATCAAATTTCCATCAGATTCTTTACCTGGGACTCACTATCCATTTATAATCCAGTATTCCAGCCTTCCCCTAGCTCAGGAGAATTTTTAGCTGTGCTACTTATTAATGGAAAAAAGTGTGGTTGAAAACACTGTGCTATGAGCTCTGATGCCAGTACTTGGGCCAAACCAGCGATTTAGAATGCAGCTGTTTTCTGAGGCTCTTGGTACATGCAGAAGCCTCCCCAAGGAATACTTTCATTTTAAACAATATTTTTCCAAAGGAAATGTATAGGGCTTATAAACTCCTCTTTTATAACAGAAAAAAGTCATTAATGACATTTGAAACCCAGCTTCCAGAGATCAAAGCACTTAAGCACATGCTTAAGGCATATGGTTTTATGGAAGTTAAGTACACCAGGGTTGCCAGGCATCCGGTTTTCGATTGGAATGCCTGGTTGAAAAGGGATCCTGGTGGCTCTGATCAGCACCATTGACTGGGCCATTAAAAGTCCAGTCAGCGGCACAGCGGGGCTAAGGCAAGCTCCCTGGCTCCGCGCGGCTCCCAGAAGTGGCTGGCATGTCTGGCTCCTAGGCTCCCGGGAACCGCGGCCAATGGGAGCTGTGGAGGTGGCGACTGCGGACAGGGGCAGCGTGCAGATCCACCCGGCCATGCCTTCACCTAGGAGCTAGAGGGAAATGTCTGCTGCTTCTGGGAACTGCCTGAGCTAAGCGCCGCCCAGAGCCTGCACCCTGAACCCCTTCCTGCACACCTACCCAAGCTCTGAACCCTGTCCTGCGTCCAAACTCCCTCCCAGAGCACGGACCCCCTCCTGTACCCCAACCATCTGCCCCAGCCCTGTGCCCCTTCCCACACCCAAACTCTCTCCCAGAGCCCGCACCCCCTCCTGCATGCCGAACCCCTTGGCAACAGCCCAGAGCCCCTTCCTGCACCCCAACCCCCTCATCCCTAGCCCCACACCACAGCCCACACACCCAGCTGGAGCCCCCACTCCCCTCTGCACCCCAACCCCCAGCCCCCTCCCGCACCCTGAACCCCTCATTTCTGGCCCCACCCTGGAGCCAATACCCATTCCCACACCTCAACCCCTTACCCAAGCTTGGTGAAAATGAGTGAGTGAGGGTGTGGGAGAGCAAATGATGGAGGGAGGGGGGATGGAGTGAGTCGGGGTGGGGCCTCAGAGAAGGGGCAGGGCAGGGTGGAGCCTCTGTGCAGGGGGTGGGGCAAGAGTGTTTGGTTTTCTGCAATCAGAAAGATGGCAACTCTCACTTAAGACCACCTTAGCTCAGCAAACCACTTAAGTACAGGCTTAAAGTGAAGAATGTGTTTAAGTGCTTTTCTGAATTGAGGCCCAAAAAGTCAGTACAGTTTTATCACTGTTATGCAAATACTGGAGTTCAGTCCAAAATCCAGGCACAACCTGTAGTAGTGCTTCGAGCTCAAGGCTGTGAAGTGTGTTCATTCTCAGGCAGTAGAGAAGATTTCCTCTATCACCTGGCAATTACTTGAGCTGTGGTTCTCTCGCTTTTTTTCTAGCTTGCTTGCTTTCTAGCTACACTTAAAAATTAGACTGATCTAGCTGCTTCACTCAGGGCTGTGAAAAATTTTGTGCCCTGAGCACTGTAGTTAGGGTAACCTAACCCCTGGTGTAGACATGGGTAGGTCAATGGAAGAATTCTTCCATCCACTTAGCTACTTCCTCTTGGAGAGATGGATTAACTACATTGATGGAAAAACCTCTTCCATTGCTGGAGGAATGCTACCATGCTACAGCAGCATAGCTGCAGCGCTGTGTCGCTGTAGTGGCTGAGGTGTAGACAGGCCCTTAGTCATAGCTCGGTGTTCTGCAGCCTTCCTCTATTGCAAAATGGTGGTTCTCCCTTCTCTTGGGAGGATAGAGAGTGTGAGAGAGGGTTATTGGTAAACCATGTATATTCTACTAGGTGCATCCTGTTTGCTGTTATCCTGATGGCAAAGCTCACTTGAGTCAGAAATGTGCCGAATCTTGTGATTTTCTTAAAGGCAAAATTATTTTCTTTGTTTTCCCCTGCCGAGCTTTGTTGTATATTATACACTTGTGATATGCATGCTGGAATTAATGCAGAATATTGAGTAAAGAACTATAGTATAGCCTGAAGAAGAGAATTATATTTGGCAGTTGTTAAAGCTAAACATGTTACAATACATAACTGGCATAGAGTATAATGCAATCCAGGTCTTTCATGTAAAAGTCCAGTCACACAGAACGCAGAGAATAAAACCCGGCAGCTAAGACTCTTTATACTAATAACCTTTATTCCCTCCCTTCAGTGGTATTATTTCAGGATTATACCAGTGTAACTGAGAACAGAATGTGATCCAGTGAACACAATTACAAAAAAGAATTCTCTTTACAAATTGTCTCCTTTATTTATATATGCATAACATATTTTAGCTATCTGCTGCATAATTGCTAAAACATTAATTATGGGGGAGCTGTTTTCACTTCAACAAAGTGGTATCAGCACCTTCATTATATAAACGTTATTTTTTAATGTCATAACATAAGTATACTATTCAGCTGAAAAAAATGTGGTTCAGGCTACACTTGGCATACGTGCTAAGCTTGAGTAAATTTATTCTCCCATATTTCAGAAAAAAAATCTGGTAAATCATTTTTAGTTAAAAGAATAGAAAGAAAAATAGAAAGTTAAATTTTACAGTCTTATTTTTGTTACTTACATAATTCAAACATGGATTAGTGTTTTTATCAGAATAAAACGTTACAGGCAATTTGTGGGCTATTTATTCAGCTATACAGTCACTACTTATATATTTGGTGAAAACAGGGTTATTTCATGTTTTGTGCCTGCAACCATAGTGATCTCATAAACTAAGCAGGTTTAGACCTAAATTGTTTCAAATCAGAAAAAAATGATTTCTTTTTTCTAATCATAGATAAAACGATTCCTGTATCTCTGCATATAGTTAGAAAAGTTTTTAAAATGCCAAAGGATCCTTAAGGAGTACAGGATGTTTATATACACAAGTTGTTTTTAGTCATTGTTGTCTTTACTATCATGGATCAAATGTATATATGAGGGCAAATACTGCAAAAAAAAAATCTGCAAATACTCACTCAAATTTTAACAACTCAAATTTTCAACTGTGCTCACTTTCCTTTTTTAGATCGTACAGATGCTGATACTTCTTTTGTATGCTTTCTGCAAACATACATGCTCCATATATGTGAATGTCGGAATGAGATTGGCAAAATTTGAGATTAAAAATCAATGGATTTTGTGTTCCTAAATCACCTAGGTGGTTTTGAAAATCCCAAATTGGGTAATTACCTATGTTTCTGCCTTGGGGTATGTGCATTGCTGCCTCACTCTAAGTGTATGGACACCTAAGACCCAGTGCACTTCACAAACTGGAAGAAGATAGGCATTCCTCTCCTAACTCATGTGCAGGGCCCAGTCTGCTAGGCATGCTCTGAACATACTAACACCACACAAAAAAGTCTGGAGTCAGAGAAAGCGAGCACGAGCAGGAGAATGATTCTATAGTCTGATGGTTACAGCGCTAAGCCAGAATGTGGGAAACCCAGCATCTAGTCTCCTGCTCCAAATGACTCTCTCATGTTTATCCAAACTAGAACAGCTTAAACAGAAGAGACTGAGGAACCCCACATCAGAATATCACATAACTGAGTGGTTAGAGTACTCCAGTGGGAGGTGGCAACTCCTTGTTCAAATCCGTTCTCCCCCTGAGGCAACAGGGGAACTTGGATTGGGGGGGTCTCTCACATTCCAGGTAAGTACCCTAATCACTGGGCTAAAAGTTGAGTGAAGTCCTTGTCCTACTCTTCCCTCTGCCCCCCTTCCCACCGGCTTCTTGCAAGAAACACGTTAGGCGCTTAACTCCTAGAGAGGGTTCACAGGTGAGAATCCCAAGCAGAAATTAGGATCTCCCTCCTGTCCAGAGTTAAGGCATCAAACTTCCTGCGAGGAGCAGGATTTAGGGCACACCCCTCTCCTTGGCATCTCCCATTAGCTCACTTAGGTGGCTCCCCATCTAGTGTACTGGCTTTTGTGGATCCCATTCCTAGGCACCTATCTCCCGCCATTCATTGTAGAGGGAGCAGGAGAACCTACATCAAGCATTGTGAATCCCAATGATTATCTAGGGGCCTGAAAGTTAGATGTTGTGACAGTGAGCATCACAATGCTTAAATCTGCTTAAAATTTGTTAATCTAGCCCAATGGCAATTGCCTATACAAGGTCTGCAGGATCCAGATCCTCTCCGCCACTTCCATATGCACACAATCACAGGAATAATTTCACCACCACTAAACTGCAGCCACTTCGGAGGTGGAATGTGGCATATGATTAAAAGTTCACAGGAATACTGCAAAGTAGTTTAGAGAGGGAATTAAAATAGTGTATCTAATTGAAATGGCAGGACGGATTTTAGACAGGTAAAATTCAGTTAAATATTTTCATAATTATAATTTGGTGACAACAATAGTGTTAGCATCTTTACTCTTGCAAAAAGTGGCATGGATCTATACTGACAAGTAGTCAGCACTGTAATTTAATCCGAAATAGGAAATTCTATGGTTATAAATATCTTAAAACTTTTAGTACACGTTTCAGAATTTAATATCGCAAGCTCTCCAGATCACATCCAATAAATTGACTGTAAGCTGTGATCCTGGAGACAATGCTTCCCCCTTCCCCACCACCCTCCTTGAATTTGATCAAAGCCATTTGAGTTCTAGAGTAGGAAAAATGCCCATCCTAAAGAAATTGATTTGTATAAGGCCTTTTACCATTAGTTAAATCCCTGCATATTGAGATTACCGATATATTTTACAGTAATGGTATAAGACACTATCTTACAATAAGGTTACCAAAAAAAAAACAGGAGTACTTGTGGCACCTTAGAGACTAACAAATTTATTAGAGCATAAGCTTTCGTGGGCTACAACCCACTTCTTCGGATGCATATTGAGTGAAACATATATTGAGGAGATATATATACACACACATACAGAGAGCATGAACAGGTGGGAGTTGTCTTACCAACTTTGAGAGGCCAATTAAGTAAGAGAAAAAAAACTTTTGAAGTGATAATCAAGATAGCCAAGTACAGACAGTTTGATAAG
This sequence comes from Terrapene triunguis, assembly GCF_002925995.2. Lineage (NCBI taxonomy): Eukaryota > Metazoa > Chordata > Testudines > Emydidae > Terrapene > Terrapene triunguis. Next base: position 44,586,899 of record NW_020664447.1, read on the forward strand.
AAGCAAGTGTGAGAATACTTACAAGGGGAGATAGATTCAATGTTTGTAATGGCTCAGCCATTCCCAATCCCTATTTAACCCTGAGTTGATTGTGTCTAGTTTGCATATCAATTCCAGCTCAGCAGTCTCTCGTTGGAGTCTGTTTTTGAAGTTTTTCTGTTTTAAGATAGCCACCCGCAGGTCTGTCATAGAGTGGCCAGACAGGTTAAAGTGTTCTCCCACTGGTTTTTGAGTATTATGATTCCTGATGTCAGATTTGTGTCCATTAATTCTTTTGCGTAGAGACTGTCCCGTTTGGCCAATGTACATGGCAGAGGGGCATTGCTGGCACATGATGGCATATATCACATTGGTAGATGTGCAGGTGAACGAGCCCCTGATGGTATGGCTGATGTGATTAGGCCCTATGATGGTGTCACTTGAATAGATATGTGGACAGAGTTGGCATCGGGCTTTGTTACAAGGATAGGTTCCTGGGTCAGTGTTTTTGTTCAGTGATGTGTGGTTGCTGGTGAGTATTTGCTTTAGGTTGGGGGGTTGTCTGTAAGCAAGGACAGGTCTGTCTCCCAAGATCTGTGAGAGTAAAGGATCATCTTTCAGGATAGGTTGTAGATCTCTGATGATGCGCTGGAGAGGTTTTAGTTGGGGGCTGAAGGTGACAGCTAGTGGTGTTCTGTTATTTTCTTTGTTGGCCCTGTCTTGTAGGAGGTGACTTCTGGGTACTCGTCTGGCTCTGTCAATCTGTTTTTTTCACTTCAGCAGGTGGGTATTGTAGTTTTAAGAATGCTTGATAGAGATCTTGTAGGTGCTTGTCTCTATCTGAGGGATTGGAGCAAATGCGGTTATATCTTAGAGCTTGGCTGTAGACAATGGATCGTGTGGTGTGTCCTGGATGGAAGCTGGAGGCATGTAGGTAAGTGTAGCGGTCAGTAGGTTTCCGGTACAGGGTGGTATTTATGTGACCATCGCTTATTAGCACAGTAGTGTCCAGGAAATGGACCGCTTGTGTGGATTGATCTAGGCTGAGGTTGATGGTAGGATGGAAATTATTGAAATCATGGTGGAATTCCTCAAGGGCTTCTTTTCCATGGGTCCAGATGATGAAGATGTCATCAATGTAGCGCAAGTAGAGTAGGGGCGTTAGGGGACGAGAGCTAAGGAAGCGTTGTTCTAAGACAGCCATAAAAATGTTGGCATACTGTGGGGCCATGCGGGTACCCATAGCAGTGCCGCTGACTTGAAGGTATATATTGTCCCCAAATGTGAAATAGTTGTGGGTGAGGACAAAGTCACAGAGTTCAGCCACCAGGTTAGCTGTGACAGACCTGCGGGTGGCTATCTTAAAACAGAAAAACTTCAAAAACAGACTCCAACGAGAGACTGCTGAGCTGGAATTGATATGCAAACTAGACACAATCAACTCAGGGTTAAATAGGGATTGGGAATGGCTGAGCCATTACAAACATTGAATCTATCTCCCCTTGTAAGTATTCTCACACTTGCTTCTTATCAAACTGTCTGTACTTGGCTATCTTGATTATCACTTCAAAAGTTTTTTTTTTCTCCTACTTAATTGGCCTCTCAGAGTTGGTAAGACAACTCCCACCTGTTCATGCTCTCTGTATGTGTGTATATATATCTCCTCAATATATGTTTCACTCAATATGCATCCAAAGAAGTGGGTTGTAGCCCACGAAAGCTTATGCTCTAATACATTTGTTAGTCTCTAAGGTGCCACAAGTACTCCTGTTCTTTTTGCGGATACAGACTAACATGGCTGCTACTCTGAAATAAGGTTACCAGTGTTTTTAGACCAATAATAAGATTATGATGTTATTTTTAGGTGGGAAAAAATACATCCAATGATAAAAACAGAAAATGGCAGAATACTTGTGGGAATACGTTATATCCGACAGGGAAATGAGAAATGCCCAAACAACTTATTGACTTTACAGTTTTTAGATTCTTCATTTTAAAAAAAATACTTTCTTAGGAAATATTTAAGGTTGCAGCAATGGAGCCTCCTTAACACCCAGATAATAGATCATCATCTCCACAGAATTATTAAACATGACCTCAAAAGTTAGAAATGAGCAGTAAAGGGCTACAGACACATCACTCTGCCTTTCCCTGTCCTCCATGTCCTCAACACACCTCCATTGGTCTCCCAAAGTCTGCTCATTCACACTCTACACTTTGGAAGTCCTTGCACTTGCTTCACAAACAGCCCAGTATCCTATCCCTCCCATAGTTCCCCCATTTTTTGACCAGGAGACCTGACTTCATATCATCCCTCCCTGTGCCCGCTATCTTATGACCTTCCTGGTTTCCTACCTTTCTCCTTGGCCCTCTCCCAGATTGCTATCCCTCTGAATTTTTCCCTGTTTGTCTACCAACAGATCAATGCCTTCCCAAAACGTTTTGCTCAATCCAAAAGCTGGAGTCAGAAGGAGGTCAGTTTACATCTATAAATATTTATATTTATAAACTATGATCTTTATACACTTAAAAACAACACTTTATAGGAAAAAGGCACTTCTCAGCACAGCCAACAAAACAAAACATATGTGGGGTTTCTAGGTCAAGTCATTTTGGAGATATCATGAGCCAAACTTTAGAATAACGTTTAAAAGTAAACTATGGACTACATTTTAAAACCCCATAACTTTAAACCTGAGGAGTCTGATTAGTTACAAAACTTCTCAGGGTAGAGTTTTCCTGGGATGATATGAGGAATTCAAAATTGCAAGCAGGTGGCTTTCTTTTTAGTAAAACTGGGGACAGAGAGTAGAAAATTAGGCTTATAATAGGGCGCTAAGCCTTAACCATAGAGTCTTCAAAGGAGGAAAGATGATCTTGTGGCTTTGGCACTGCATTGGGACTCAGGAGATCTGGGTGCAATTCCCAGCGCTGCTATAGATTTCCTATGTGTCCATAAGCAAGTCACTTATTCGCCGTGTTTTAGCCCCACCACCACCATCACAACCCTATGTACCATCTATAAAATGAGGAAAATGAGAGCTCCTTTGTCAGTCCTGTCTTTTTATTGCTGGGGCAGGGGCTGTGTTTGTACAATGCCTAGCACCAGAAATGCTGACTTCCCCAGTTCCCGGGGAGTGCTCGACCGCCGCTCTGCCCCAGGACCCGCCCCCACTCCACTTCTTCCTCCAGGCCCCCACCTCCACCCCTTCCCACTCCTCCCCCCACCAGTGCTTCCTGCATGCCGCTGAACAGTTGGGAGGTGCTGCGAGGGAGGGGGAGGAGCTGATCACCAGGGTTACCAATGGGTGCTGAGCACCCACTATTTTTTTCCCATGGGTGCTCCAGCCCTAGAGCTGCTATGGAATCAGCACCTATGCCTAGCACAATGAGGACCCAATCTCAATTGAGGCCTCTAGCTGCTACTTTATAGTTATTTATATTTCAGAAACCGTCACTGATCCAAAATTTCACCAGATAACACTATAAACATTCATAATGTGACTAATCATATTATCAGTTTAATATTACCTATAACACTATGGCAGTCTAATATTGTTAGAGCCAGTAATACTGCCTATTATGAATGTTGTCCAAAACTTCCCATTATAAGACCTTGTTTTCAGTTGCTTATAACTTTGCCAAACTTTAACCATTTGAGCTGAAACTTTCCATGGTAGGTGTTTGCCTCAGGCTGAAGTTTTCTGGGCAAGGTTACTGTTCCTGTGAAAGGTTGCCCACGTTATAAGCTTCTGGAAAAATTTCAGTTCTCACATGTTCAGTAAAGACTTGTAAGAGCTTGGCAGCTAAATTCTCTGAAGTCTATCAGCGCTTGAGCACAATCTATCCTCTCACAGCTCTTTTGTTTTGACTAGACTGTGTATGACTCAGCATGCTCCATCCAGGGTCTGCAGGATTAGAACCAGACTCTTCCCCACATTGCTCCTTTTAGCAGCCAGATTCAATGAGTTGGCATTTTCCAACAAAAGTCTGTTTCCTGACCATCTCTAATGACCGAGCATATCCATAAGGGGGCCAAATTAAGGTTGCACAGGCATTTCCTAATGTTACAGTGCTCACTTTTGCAAACTTCAGAAGTAAACTGCAACAAAATTGGGACTGCCCATGCTTGGCTCCCACCAGGCCAAATGGTTTACTTTTCCCAAGGCTGAATGCCAAGGATCAAATGGGATCCTAAACCTTAAATATGTTCATCTTGGTAAGGAGTGGGAGCAAGTGAGATAGCAGCAGCTGGAGATGAGCCGCTAGCAGACAGAGAGACACAGGAACTGCAGCACACAGGCTTGCCCTCCAAGCCCAGAGATGGGAGTAAGCTGGATCTACCTGAGCTACGGCTAGAAAGGTTAATCTTAGATAATGAAATATATATATAAATGTCTTGTTTTAACCTGTTTTCCTAAATGTGGTGTTCTTTTTGGCAAATAAAGGCTACTTTGTTTTGACGAAACTGGTTTTGAGTTACTTCAATCAGCTGCGGTCACAGGTCCCTGGAGGTAAATGGCTTAAATATGCCAAACTCAGGAGGTGCTGTCGGGTTAACACTGTCAATTAAGAGGGGGTCTGCAGCCCAGAGATCCTATCTCAGGGTAGGTTTACACTTATGGTGGCTTGTAGAGTACAGTGACTGCACACCCGACTAGCATGGGTATAAATAGTTGTATAGACAGTGAGGCACTACTTAGGCAAGTAGAGTTCAGACACACCAGAACTCGAGGGTATATATCCTACATGGCTCTCTACATGACCAAACAGTGACTCCTTCAACTCCATTGCTATTTTTAGCAGTGTAGCCTCCCGCTGCCTCAGCCTTTTCCCACTGCAGTGAAAGACTCCAGAACTTTTCTCCACTGCCACAGATTTCCTTGCCATGTGTAGCTACACACTGCAGCATGGTAGCAGACTGCCTTTCAGCGTAGTGTGTAGCTACACTTATTCTACACATGGCCGCAAGTGTAGACAAGACCTTAGAGTGGTAGGACCATATGGTTCCACGCAGAGAGAGTTGTCTGTCTCTTGAGGGGTGCCCACAAGCATGACTGAAAGCAGTCTAAAGCACACCACACCCTAACCCATGACACTAGGGCAAGCTATTTCAAAAATATCATAAGCTAAAAAAGCATTAGAGAAACTTCAGAAGTAAACTGCAACAAAATTTTCAAAGCACTGTGGATGAAATCCTGGCTGTGTTGAAGTCTATAGGAATTTTGCCATTGATTTCAGTGGAGCCAGGAATTCACCCCATAATTTTACGACTCTGCCTGATTTTTAATCTATGGAGCAATTACTCCAATCCACAGTAATCCCGTGCTCTGCCTCTTATGTCATTAACATTCTGAATGTTTAATTAGAGGGGGTAATAGATCCCTTGAAAGCAAGAGAAGAGAGACATGAGTTTTAGAAGATCCCAGAACTTGGACTGAAGAAATAAATCTGCTTTGTGCTGACATATTTTCAGAGAGCTGTTGTAACACTTGTAGTCAAAATTTCCGTATCTTCATTAAAAGACTTTAGCAAAACCTATATTTACCAAACCAACCTATGCTTTGGGGTAAAATTCACCCATGCTGCAGATGGCCAGCACTAGACCCACACTACTTATTCAGGAGGGATGACAGGTGACTCAAGCATTCATAGGTGCCTTCATTCCCTGCACACTGTGGACAGGATCTCAACAATGGCATCAGCTGAGGTAGATTGAAGTGGCAGGACATGGGAGTGGCTGCAAGATCCATATTGACCCATAACTGCATTAACCTGTGCCACTGGTGCGAAAGAGCTGTAGCTGCTCTTTTCTCACATAAACCAGAACAAGAGTTGCTGGGGCTGTACTACAGACCAGCACCTTAGCTCCAAGTTATGGTAAGCACTTTGATCCCCCCGCCCCCCATTACTCCACTCACAGAAGCACTAATGGCTTGATTTTTATGTGAGTAAAGTGGACTTTACTCTGGAGGATTATCAGCTAAATTAACTGGAACACTGGTAGCATGTAAGGATAGTATCATGACTTGTTGCTTGTAGGTACAGTGCTTGCCATCACCGTTATATCGTGATTTTGTTGGCACCAGGCTAGGATTTTAGATTAAATACTGACTGATTTATGGTTCAATGGCTTGACTATTTCATGCTTGTTTGCACTGAGAAGAGCTGAAGGTAACCTGTTAAGAGTGTTATGAGAAACGGACAGAAGAAAATGTCTTTGTTCTTTCTGATCATTGTTTAGAAAGAAAAAAATCTTGCAATACTGTATAAAGAATCATTGTGCCTGAGAGTGGTGTTAAGCAACAAGAAACGAATACCTGAACTATTGCTAGTTACTCACTGAAAGGAACTAGTGGCTAGAAAAGATAGGCTATTCCGGTCATTTGGAAAATGACTGGTGAGTTAGCCTATCTCCTTCTCATGCTGTTCTCCAGATGCATACATAATAAATTATACATTGTCTGGGGGAATAGACTGCATTATATCACAATAATGAATTTGGGCCTACCCTACCAACATCTTCTTGCATTTTTTCCCTTTCTTCCTACCTATCACAGTATAATGAAAAGTGAACATCAGTGTTCACATGACCAATCATCTGTTGAGTAAATTACTCTTTCTATTGTTTTCTTGGTATCCCTTACAACTATCCTGATGCATTAATCCTGGAGAATTTTAACACACAATAATTTTCTTCTTAGATTTTTTTTTTAAAGACAGCTTTTTGAAACTGCTCAAGGTGTTAGAATATCAAAATAAGTCCTGGAGAGACAGGTTAGTGTCTGATAAATAATGGATCACATGGCTCTGAAAATTACCTACATGGGCCTAAAGTGGCAATTAGGCACCAAAGTCTCTTTGTGAATCTAGCCCCTTGACTTCAATAGTTCTTTCTGCATAAGGACTTAAGAATTGGGTCCCTAGTACTTTTATTCTTTGGGATGAAAGACACTATATAAAATGTAAGCTATTACTGTTGTTATTATTGTATCATAGAACCATGTAGTGCTGTGAATTTTTAAGAGGCAGCCCTTGTTGAAATCACCCATTAATTTAAACAAGAGTGCTGCTTAAAAATCCATGGCATGATCTGATCAATAAAAATGGAAAATACTTATTTAGATCAGCTATACCTTCTCCCTTCCAGCATAAGAAATTTCTCTACAATAAACTCAGTGTATAGCAGTGTTGGGAACATGGCAGTTACGTTCAATAATATGATTGCTTAAACTCTAATAATTAGCATTCTAGCAATATTGATCATATTTTTCTCCAGGAGTCATCAGTGATACATGTAAGCACATGCATACTTGCATTCACATATACAGAGTACTTGCCTGCAAATGCAGTTGTTGAAGTGTTCGTGTGAACTACTTAATTAATAAGGGATACTGTTGGAAAATGTCCCTTTCAAGATAACACACTTTTTAGACTAGTCCAAATACCTACTTCTTTCAATCTGGGAAGGAGGGAAGGGGAATCATGGGAGTGTGGAAGAGAAGTTCAAATAAGACCCAAAGACTTGCTCATATTGATATTTTTTCCCTTGCAAAATGTTTACATTGGTGTGCCAAGAATTTTTAATGTGCTTTTAAAAGAGCTATGCATCCACTACAGTCTACAAAATGAAATCAGACGTGTATCGGTATTAAAAATTACTACTGGTTTGTTTGTTATAACACAGCTGGGCTTCTAAAGAAACAGCTGAAATTAACTGCAAGCAATGGAATAGCAGTTTGCTTTTTCACAACCTTATGCTTTATTTCACAGCAACTTTTAAGCTGTGTTGTTCATAGATTTTTATCTAGGGGTAGCTATGTAGTACAGGTAGATGTGTATTTATTTGCATAGGTGTCCATTTGGCACTTTCTACACCTACAGCCATGGGCCTGGGTTATGGGGATGAGTCTAAATGTGCTAGTTGGCCCAGGCAGCTTTAAACTAAACAAACATCTTTAGAATAAGCTGTTTGTCTGAGTTCAGTTTGCATTCTGATGCAGCTGCATTTTTCCTCTTGCTAACAGCAGTATAAAATGGACCAAGATCACTTAACTAGTGATGTACTGGACTTTTCTTTGGGGGAGAAAACAAGGCCAATGTGTCTTAACGATAGGCAGCTAAAATCCTAATTAAATTTCCAAGTAAGTGGCCTGTTGTTTCTATTTTTTTTCTTTGAACCAATGGGAGCTACAGTCACTCAGCACCTCTGAAAATTAGGTTACTCTTTTTGGAATGGAAATATGGAGTTAGACGCCTACATTTAGATAGCCAAGAAAAGTTTGAATATTTTGATACTGCAACGTGGGAGATCTGGGATTTTAGTCTCAGCTGTGCCATGGTCTTGTTCTGTTATCTTGGGTAAAATCTCTTAACTTCTCTGTGGTCCAGATTTCTTATATTTAAAATACACAGTGTTACTTACCTAGCTTTTAAAATTGCATTGAGCTCCATGTTTGAATAGTGTTAGATAGGTGCTATTAAATACCCTTTCTGCAACAACAGTTTTTTTTCACAACTTATTTATGGCTTGTAGAAGTGAATTTAAGATGACTTGTGATCCATCTTGAAGTTGAATCAAGGACTACAGTATATTATAATGGTGAAACACTTAATTTTGCAGAGAAAGCAAGTGCATAAATAGGTGCAAATATAGTGGACTTTGACTGATTCATGTGCATAGTTCCCATTGAAACTAATGGAAATGACTAAAAATAGACAATCATGGGAGAACTGAATCCACAGCCCGCATGTTTGGAAGACTTTCTTTAAGAAGTGGATGAACCACTGATGTTTTCAATATTTCTCCATTAGCAAAGCCTCATAATACATTCTATTTCATGGTAAAATCTTATAACAGAAATAATATATTAAGATGTTGGACAAAGCATGCCTTATCCTTGTCTCATCATGCTGAAATACCTGGCAATGATTTGTTTTTTTAATATTCCAGTGAACTGCTCTGGAGTTTGAAATATTTCCTGCTTTCAAATGTAACTAAAAAAAAGCAATAATATATCTATATATCTCGCTGCAAATCTGACTTTCCTGAACGTCAAATCATGATAGTTGCAACTCAGTGCACCTGGATTACACACACGACTTCCATTCATTAAAATGAACAAGAGCAACACAAAACCATAGGTGTCTGACGATTTGCTATGTAATACATATATTTTAAAATTAATTTTGAAGATTGTTTTTCAGAATACACATCTGTTATTTTTGCATCCTGTACCAGATTGCTTGCGCTCGCTCTTTCCTTGATTCCGCAAGAGTAAGCGTCTCTGCACAAACTTTATGGTTTTTTTCAGCCTTCTAATATATTGTTTTAGATGCACTCACACTGATTAATCTCACTGTGATGGATGTATTTGTCTGTCATGGTTATTTACTAATATTTGTACAGTAAGATAGATATAGAGATAATATACAATACACACACACACACACACACACACACACACACTGCAAAGATAATTGTATCCAGGGCTGTCCCTAAGGGGGTTCGGGGCCCGGGACAAATCAGCCTGTATGGGCCCCCCGATCATTTTTTATACAGGTGAAATCTGGTGTGGGGAGGGGACACCAGTGCTGGGGGGCGAGGAATGATGGAGAGTCCTGTGCTAGGGCCGAGGGGGCCCCCTGTGCTGGGAGGTCCCGGAAAAGGGGAGAGGTCTGGGTTGGAAGGGCAATGGATGGGTTCAGCCTGGTGCTGGTGTGTTCCGGCGGCGTTAGGATGCTGGCAGCTAGTGCGGCGGCAGGTGTAGCCAGCGGGGTGGAGCGGAGTAGGGTGGGCTTGGGTCGCTGCTGCTGGAGACCGAGGCCGAGTTCCCTGAGCCCGAGCAAGAAAAACAAATACAACATGTGCTTCCTTCCAGTGAGTGCGGGCCCAACCCCCACTGCCGTCGCCAGACCCCCTGCTACCTCCCCAAACCCTCTAACCCAACCCTGGGCAGGCCTAGCACCCCTGGCTGCCTAGCGCCCCCCGCATGACACATGCACATTGAAGCATGTGAACAGTCCCATTCGAGTCCATGGAACTACTGATGGACTTAAAGTTAAGCACATAGTTCAGTATTTTGATGGACTGGGATCTGAGTGCTAAGCACCTTGCAGGATTGAGCTCTGATTTAATAACTATTGATACCATGGTTTTTCAGACTTAACTTACAGTTTACCTGTCCAGGTTAATTTTTCTAGTGGTTAATGCAATCTGCTTGTGATCATCTCTTCAGTTTTCAATGTAATGTTTGATTGTATACAGACACAAGTGTATCAGGGCCACATCCAAAGTAAAGTAAGGGCCACCCAAGTGATAATCAAGTTAATGTGTTGACATAGACTTGGCAGAGAGATTAAACTCTGTTCGGTAGAAAAAATCCTTAGTGTGCACCATGTTTAAACATACCAATGTCTGATGCCCAGCATGACTCATTTAATTATTAATACAAATCCAGAGATAAGGTATTTAACAAGAACACACTTCTGTGCACACTGAAACTAAGAATGTTATATAATACGGGGAGTTTCAACCAGCCTTTTTTTAAGTCTCACTGAAATCATTCGGGGAAGGGAATTGAATGCCAACTCTATTATCACCTATAGGAAGCCAAACAATAAGGCATTGTAGGCATGCTGGTTATGCTACCAAACAGAAGGATTTAGTGTATCAGACACCAGCTAAACTCAGTCAAGCTAATGCCTGTCAAACGGGGCATGTATGCTAAAAATTCATTATGGATAGCCTATTTTATACTACAGTTAAAACATGCAAAGAGGAGAACATTTATAAGGATAAATTCAGGAGACTCAAGTGAGTCAGGCAGTAGTAGTAATAATTGGCACATACTTAGAGCTGGGTAGGAAATGGCTTTTCCATTTCACAGGAAATTCCACAATTTTTGAAATCCCCCCCCCCCCCATTTTGAGACTGAACAAAACCAAAACGTTTCAAAATTTCCTACAAAACAATTTAAAAAAATTAATTTGGGGGTCAATCAAAATGATTCATTTTGATAAAAATCAAAACCTTTCATTTTGTTTTTGACCTTTTTAAACTTAAAACATTTCATTTAAAAAAGTCCTTTTGAAACAAAAATCATAACATTCTGATCTGAAAATGTTGAAATGGGGATGTTTCAACATCAAAAATGTTTTTAGTGTTTTTTAAAACAAAATTTCCTCAACATAGCCCCCCTTTTAAAAAAAACATTTAGAATTAGGAAACGTCTTTTTGTCAAAAACCATCTCTAATTTTACTCTTTTATCCATTGAGCTCAAAATACCAAGCCAGGCAAGTGTTCTTATCCCCATTTTTCAGAGTAGGAAACAGAAACACAGAAATTAAGTGGCTTGCTTAAAGTGACAACATATTTTAGGCTAAGGAATGAGGAGGGTGCAGAGACCGAGATAAATTGATAAAAATATTCCCTGGCTTATTTTCTTCAAATTGAAAATAGATTTGAAGGTTCTGGAGCAACATTATTGACCAATTCTTGCTTAAATAGCAATTGGTGTAGGATTTTATTATGTAATATAAAGATAAAAGCAGCATTTTTCATCTCCATAATTCTGCTAACCCTTTCCATGAGAGGCGCGACCTATCTCTGAACAATGTATTGATGATCTGTGAGACTGCACACACTAGTGATCATGAATCCTTCTTTCCTACTTCAGTGAGCAGGGTCATAACCATCATTCTTCATTGTTAAGGTAAATTCTGTACTTTGTAAATTACACTGTTTCAGCACCACACCGTTGCTTTTCTTGCTGTACCACACTCCTTCCTCCAGCCTTGTGCATAAACAATGGCACTAGAGGAGCAACAGAAAGAAGCTGGAATTATATATAGAGAAGAAGAACTAGTGAGAATTTCTAGTATGGATGCCCTGCCTTAACCAAAGACCTATCTTTTGATAGAAGAGCCCCAGCACTGGTGTGCCCTTTAAAGAAATCGCAAGAGAAATGGTGTCTTCACTAATGGCCGTGATCTAAATGCATTAATAGCTTTCTCATATTAGCCCTGTGCAATTTATTCTACTGGACAGTTTGAAAACTTCCCCTTCCTGTACATATTGAAGATACAGAACCTTTATCAAAAGTGATACAGAAAGAAGATGTTTTCAGAACTCCTTCTCAGCTCTTCATTCCACCGCTCCTTCACCACATGTGAGTTCACTCTGAGGTAACAGGGACACATCTTGAGAGCAATGACCATGTAACTGGTATTTGGATTGAAATGGTGAATCAGGGAGAAAGAGGAGGAGAGGGAGAATTTCCCTTACCCTGGTAGAGTCTGTCCATCCCTACCCCTTCTGAATACTACATAACCATTCAGGGAGAGACTATTATCACTAGCTTATTATTTATTTTCAGTAATGTGACTAGGTGCGTCCCACACAGAAAAGGCATTTTGAGTGCAGTTTGAGTTGTTTGCCTTTAAAATGTACCACATTGCACTAAGTAGCAGGTATCTTCAAAAAATTTCCTGAGGAAGGACACCTGCCAACCCTTTACAAATGTGTTAATATCCCCATCCCACCTTCAGCATATTGTCTTGCTTAATTGTTACATACAGTATCCATTAAGGTACACTTTTGTATCATAGCAGGAGATTGCACCTAGTTGCTATGAATAGCAACAAGTTAATGTTTACTATAAATGTTAATTAATGAAATGGCATTTCTATGGTACCTATCTCTGTAGTCTGAATATTGCATTGTGTTAAGCTGCAGCGTCCTTGTGAGGCAGGAAATTATTAACCCATTTCCCACTTGGGAAACTGAAACAGAGAAAGATTATTTGTCTTATGTCACCTAGTGACTATAGAAAAGTCAGAAACAGAATCCAGATCTCCTGACTTCTAGTTCTGTGCCTTAACTACAAGGCTCTCTTTCCTCTAGCTGCAGTTCCACAGATCAGAGGAGTCGTATTGGTCATTCATTTTCAGACACTTAAAAAAAAAAATCCTGCCTTACATAATTCATCACCCTTTGAAATTTCAATCATGCAGGGGGATTTCCATTCCATTTTTTACTTGTTTTATAAATTTCCTCAAGGAAAGTTTCATTATTAAGTTGAATATTAATTAAGCTTCCACACCAAGCTAGTGGAAGGTCAATGTCACTGGTGACAGTTTAGGAGATGCTTTAAAAGTATTATGTACTGATAGAAGCAACATTGTAATATACCCAGTGTGTCCCAGGCCCACTGTGACAGAGGGGAAGCTGGTTTTGTACTTTAGGTAGGATCCCAGCCCCTCAAATAACAAATGTTCCTATCTGCCAGTCTATAGAAAGACAATCTATGTTGGAAATTTTTCCCCAGTGCAATGGTTTTGTAGCTGACATGGAATGGGTTTTCTGTCTCTTATTTTCCTTGCAAATATGCCCAACAACATCACAGATTCTTTTGACTGGTTCATTTTAGATGCTCTCTCATGATTACCTGTTTGTGTCCACACTACTACTTAAGCAGTCACTATGTGACACCATTAGATTTTATCTTCTGCTAAAGCTTACTTTAATTAGGGAAATCCAGAGAAGGTCAGATTGTTTTAATTATTATCTTTACCACAAGTGGAAACTGATTCTGAACATGAACTAGCACCAGTAATTTAAATAAAACTGGTAAGCTAACAAATATTTGTTTCAGCTAGTCTTTCTTCTTGTTAAATATTTGTATGTAAAAGATCCAACTTCCTATGCAAAATTTCTGCTGTGGACAATAGTACAGAATACCAGTCTTCAGTGTGTCATGGAGAAATAGTAGGGCCTGTGACTGGCTAAAGGCTGGGTTACCCTTTTGATCTTTGTGTTATTCCCTTGTGGATTGTGCAGCAGCTACCTCTTAAAAAACTCCCCCCCAATTATATAGTTGTCTTCTGAAACTATCTTATTTCATCCAGAGCCCTGGCTGCCCAAATGATTGAGTAATCAAACTGAATTTTGTGTCTTCTGCAGCTATTCACGTATGGCTTAGCACTGACCTAGTATGGCATGTGATGACAGATTTAGTGTGGTGGTGTCCTCTATGCTCTTCCAGCATGCTAATGATTCAGATAATCTGATTTCCCCATATCTTTGAGTATGTATGCAAATATTAACAGAATGACAGATATGTGCACATCATCAGGAGTCAGACCTTTATTGTTCTGTTGCAGAGTGTCTTCAGACTTGGCATTGTCTGTGGCTTTAGTTATGAGTAAGGCTAAGATTTTGTCATGGGTATTTTTAGGAAAGGTCACGAACCTGTAACGGGAAATAATGAAAACAAACAAAAACAATGGTGTTTCTCAGAAGTTCCTTCCTAAATAAAGTTAGGAATTAATGATAAAAAGGTGTTCAGATGTAAGAGTTGGGGTTTAGCCATGTCTGATTAATCTCAGAACAGAACAATATTTACACAAACTTCACCTTATGACACCTCATGGAGCAGGTCCTCATGGAATCAATTCTGAAGCACTTAGAGGAGAGGAAAGTGATCAGGAACAGTCAGCATGGATTCACCAAGGGCAAGTCATGCCTGACTAACCTAATTGCCTTCTATGATGAGATAACTGGGTCTGTGGATGAGGGGAAAGCAGTGGATGTGTTATGCCTTGACTTTAGCAAAGCTTTTGATACGGTCTCCCACAGTATTCTTGCCGGCAAGTTAAAGGAGTATGGGCTGGATGAATGGACTATAAGGTGGATAGAAAGCTAGATAGATCGTCGGGCTCAACAGGTAGTGATCAATGGCTCCATGTCTAGTTGGCAGCCAGTTTCAAGCTGAGTGCCCCAAGGGTCGGTCCTGGGGCTGGTTTTGTTCAATATCTTCATTAATGATCTGGAGGATGGCGTGGACTGCACTCTCAGCAAGTTTGCAGATGACACTAAACTGGGAGGAGTGGTAGATACGCTGGAGGGTAGGGATAGGATACAGAGGGACCTAGACAAATTAGAGGATTGGGCCAAAAGAAACCTGAGGAGTTTCAACAAGGACAAGTGCAGAGTCCTGCACTTAAGACGGAAGAATCCCATTCACTGTTACAGACTAGGGACCGAATGGCTAGGAAGCAGTTCTGCAGAAAAGGACCTAGGGGTTACAGTGGACAAGAAGCTGGATATGAGTCAACAGTGTGCCCTTGTTGCCAAGAAGGCTAATGGCATTTTGGGCTGTATAAGTAGGGGCATTGCCAACAGATCGAGGGACATGATCATTCCCCTCTATTCGACATCGGTGAGGCCTCATCTGGAGTACTGTGTCCAGTTTTGGGCCCCACACTACAAGAAGGAAGTGGAAAAATTGGAAAGAGTCCAGCGGAGGGCAACAAAAATGATTAGGGGGTGGGAGGTTGAGGCAAATCACCTGGCCTCTGATTACGCGCAGCCAGACACCAGGGCAGTTAGAAGAGCACAGCAGGGTGCGCTGTGCATCAGAGAAGCTTTGAAAACCAGTTTCATGACTGGCCAGGCTACGGAGTGAAAGTTCTGTTTGTTTCTCCTTGATGAAAACCCGCCCCCTTGGTTCACTCTACTTCCCTGTAAGCCAACTGCCCTCCCCTCCCCTCCCCTCCCCCCTTTGATTTCTGCTTGCAGAGGCAATAAAGTCATTGTTGTTTCAAATTCATGCATTCTTTATTAATTCATCACACAAATGGGGGGATAACTGCCAAGGTAGCCCGGGAGGGGTGGGGGAGGAGGGAAGCACAGGGGTGGGGTAGTTATAGGGGCACCCCATAGAATGGCATGCAGCTCATCATAGAAGCGACATGTCTGGGGCTCTGACCCAGAGCAGCCGTTTGCCTCTCTGGTTCTTTGGTAGGCTTCACACAGCACTGCTGCGGGTCCCTGTTATAACCTCTATCCTTCATGCCCTTGGAGATTTTTTTCAAATATTCCGGTATTTCATCTTTTGGAATGGAGTTCTGATAGCACAGATTCATCTCCCCATACAGCGATCAGATGCAGTACCTCCCGTTCAGTCCATGCTGGAGCTCTTTTGCGATTCTGGGACTCCATGGTCACCTGTGCTGATCAGCTCGCTACGTTGGCCAAACAGGAAATGAAATTCAAAAGTTCGCGGGGCTTTTCCTGTCTACCTGGCCAGTGCATCTGAGTTGAGAGTGCTGTCCAGAGCGGTCACAATGGAGCACTCTGGGATAGCTCCCGGAGGCCAATACCGTTGAATTGCATCCACACTACCCCAAATTCGACCCAGCAGGGTCGATTTCAGTGCTAATCCCCTCATCGGGGAGGAGTACAGAAATTGATTTTAAAAGCCCTTTAAGTCAACAAAAATGGCTTCTTCATGTGGACGGGTGCAGGGTTAAATCAATCTAATGCTGCTAAATTCGACCTAAACTTGTAGTGTAGACCAGGGCTTAGACTGACCAGAACATGTCTGATCTGGGTCATATGCAAAACTTCAGGGTAGTAGTTTCTTTTAGATGTTCAACTAGTTTTATATATATATATACACCTATCTCATAGAGCTGGAAGGGACCCTGAAAAGTGATCAAGTCCAGCCCCCTGCCTTCACTAGCAGGACCAAGTACTGATTTTGCCCCAGTTCCCTAAATGGCCCCCTCAAGGATTGAACTCACAACCCTGGGTTTAGTAGGCCAATGCTCAAACCACTGAGCTATCCCTCCCCCACATGAACATCAGGGTTGGAAGGGACCTCAGGAGGTCATCTAGTCCAACACCCTGATCCAATCAGGACCAATCCCCAGACAGATTTTTGCCCCAGATCCCTAACTGGCCCCCTGAAGGATTGAACTCACAACCCTGAGTGTAGCAGGCTAATGGTCAAACCACTGAGCTATCCCTCCCCCTCAAAGTTTTCTTTTGGCATGCCAGGTGCCTCCATCAAAACAGAGTTATTTCAAACTCCAAGCCAGAACTCATTCAAGTAGGTCACATATGGTAACACAATAACTCTTAGTATTACTGGAAGTAAGCTTCAAATAATGTTTGTAAATTTTTGTTTGTAAATTCCACAAATAAAATGTCAACTGATTTAAAACATTTGCAATTAGTATGTGTCAAGCGAGAAGAACAGAGACTGCTCATTTCTTAGACTTTCCACTCTTTAACCCAGACACACACTCATTGGTGTATGCTCATTTCCATCTGTCTTGATTAATAATAGGGTTACCATATTTTGAGTGTCCAAAAAGAGGACACTCCACGGGGCCCCACCCCCAGCCCCGCCCACGCCCCCACCCCAACTCCACCCCTTCCCCAAAGTCCCCGCCCCAACTCCGCCCCCTCCCCTGCTTCCCGCGAACATTTGATTCGCGGGAAGCCTGAAGCAGGAAGCAGGCAACAGGTAAGCTGGGGGGGTGGGGGGAGGAGGTGCGGCCCAGTCTGGCCCCCTCCGGCGGCCGGCCCCGGCCCCGGCCCCAG
>NW_020664447.1:44604670-44634456 GCF_002925995.2 Terrapene triunguis
CGCGGCCCGTCAGGGAAATCCGCTGGCTGGCCGGGACGGTTTGTTTATCTGCAGTGTCTGCAGGTTTGGCCAATCGGAGCCCCCACTGGCTGTGGTTCGTCGTTTCAGGCCAATGGGGACTGCGGGAAGCAGCAGCCAGCACATCCCGTGGCCTACACTGCTTCCTGCAGCCCCATTGGCCTGTAATGGTGAACTGTAGCCAGTAGGAGCTGCGATCGGCCGAACCTGCGGACACTGCAGATAAACAAACTGTCCCGGCCCGCCAGCAGATTTCCCTGATGGGCCGCGGGCCAAAGGTTGCCGATCCCTGGTCTAATCAGAGGGGCAGGGAAACCACCTCCCCTCCTCCAAAAAACCCCCAAACAAATCAATGCCACCTGGGATAGAGTGGTGGGCAACAGTAGCTGATTCAGTGCTCTGTTCACAGCAACTCTAATTGCTCTAGAATAGACCTGATTAAGAAGAGCTGTGCCTAACTGATGGATTGGGTTGGGCTGAAGAGAGGGAAAAGGCTAATTAGCTCATTAAGCAGAGAGTAGAAGACATAGGAAGGAAGTGCAAAGTGTGAGAGACACTTTCAGAGGCAGAGCCTAGAGAGATCTTCTGGGAGAAGATCCCTTCCATTCCTTCCCCCGCTATGGCCAAGGGATCTAAGGATTATGTGTTAGTGTAAATATGGGGCTACACGAGTTTGTAAAGGCGGCGGGGAAGGAAACTGAAATAAACCACATGAGGTGCTTAACAGAAGAAGGTCTATGAGCTGGTTGTACCTTAAAAAGAGGAGCTGCCCTGTCACACCACTCTTTTTGAATTTTGACAAGTGGTGAACTCTTCTATTGACCTGTGCCTATTTTGCTGTGACCTTCGAAACTGGTGAAATTTCACAAGACAAGCTGATCCTGATGGTATTTGTGGCCTGACAGGAAGCAATAGAAAGTATACTCAAGAGATCTTTAGCCCAGTTTTGTAAACTCAGGAGACAGCACACAAATCTTATGTGAACCAGTCACTTGAGCCTTACGAGGTTCACCCCTCCCTCTCCCCCCAATAGTTTGGAGTGGAGTTTATAGGAACATCTTTTGGGGAGTTTTAAATGGAGCCTCATAATTATGGATTATAACTGATGCATATTTACTTTTTCAAAACATTTATAAAATGTGTATTGAAGTAAGTGTGTGTGTGTGTGTGTGTAAACCCACACACATATATATATATATATAATATATAAAATAAATATGGATTGATTTGTATCCCTTGCTTCCACATTTGCTTATATAGACTGTATGCTCTTCAGGGTAGATGACTGCAACTTCCTGTGTGTGTGGACAGCAACCAGCACATTGTGGGTGCCAATTGCACACAAATAAAGGGTAACGTTATGTTGGAAGGTGCTAATGGCTGCTATCATGGGGATCTTTGATCCAAAGACAGTCGCAGACTTCAGTAAAACCAATTAAAACATTCTTCCAGGATCAAGACCCTTTATGTAGGGAAAGAGCTGTAGACAGTGAATGCTACCCCCAAGGCACTAAGCCGCATGGCAAGGCCTGAACAGAGCTAACCCAGGGTTTTCCCTGGTTGCAAGGTCAGGGGCTAGGGTATTGGTTGCCGCTTGTGTCTGGGGAAGGCAGAAAGCCAGCAGAAGCAGTTGTGTGACCGACCCTGAGAGGAAGCCAAGAAGCAGAGCTTCTCGGGCATAGAGCTCACTGGAATGGCAAACTTGAGGATTTTTGAGCAAGGAAAATGCCAGCTGTTGGTTTGTTTCTACATGTTCCAACAAACTGATCTTTGTGTGCATTTTTTTGTAAATAAGATTACACTGAAAATACACCTCACTTGTATCATTGATTTCTCCTCCTAACCACTCTGGCCAAAGGGGCACCAATAATAGTTGTCCAGTAGAGCTCATTGTGATTAATGGTCTTCTTTAACAAATAATTACAGATTGTAATTTTTAGTGATTCTTCACTGATCTACAGCCAGCCACCAGAGCTGGATGAAAAACATGGAACATTGTTTCACAAACATTTTAGATGGGGAAAAAAATGTTTCTGTTTAAGTCACTGCCCTGAGCACGAAGCAGTGTGTAGCTGCCTTGCTCTAGAAAGAGTACTAGAGGAACTGTGCTTCGGGCAGGTGCTGCTCCTTGCACACACGGGTTGAGAGATGGCACCTTGATCTGGGCCGTCTTCGTACACATGGATTGGGCAATCTGCACCCACTTCCTCCTTTCTTCTCTGGGCTCCCAGTTTTCCCTAGCCCCTTTTAATTCCCCTTTCAGAGAACAGCTCCCCTGAAGAGTAGGAGCAAGCAGTCTCTATGTTCCCTGGTGTGTATGGATTGCTGAACCTAACTGCTTGTTCTTTTGCTCCTACGTGGCTGCTCAGGGCCCATACAACCTGGCTGAGGGGGTGAGGTAGGGAGTGGGAGAATGAGAGATCATTGAATGTAGCAAAACGAGACAAAATCCTCAAAGCTCAGAAAGAAAAACAACAGGTACTGTAAGTAAACTGGGCAGGGAGCTGACAGAATTTTTTGCAAAGAAAGCCTGGAAAACAGATGATAAGATGGATGGGATCCACAAAATGGAAAGGAAGGCCAAAGAGAATTGCCAAGGGATGAAACTCTCAGATTAGTCCAACAAATCTGCATCCAGTCTGAAGAAATCTGTTGTGGTTTGGGATAGAAGTTTTTCTTATCATTGTCATTTGGTTGCAAGCCTGCCCAGACTGGTGGTGATCTACTGTCAACTGGTGGCTGGTTGGTGAGCTATGTGAAATGAATTTCATCTCAGTCCAACTCTCAGTGAACAGCTGTCCAAACTGAAAAACAAAAACCACTATTGTAATGGGCATGTTTGCTGGCAGTCTCCGCAGAAGAGCCAAGGACTGAATGGGCATCAAGCTTTGAACAATCCTCTCATCTCTAATGGATCCATCCAGAATGGGGTTGAGGCACAGGCAGGGCTGGTTCCAGGCACCAGCGAAGACAGCAGGTGCTTGGGGCGGCCAATGGAAAGGGGCGGCACGTCTGGGTCTTCGGCAGCAATTCGGCAGCGGACCGGCCGCCGAAGAATGAAGTGGTGCGGTAGAAGTGCGATCGCCAAAGTGCGATTGCACTTTATCTTTTTTTTTTTTCTTTTTTGCTTCGCCGGTTGGGGCAGCAAAAAAGCTGGAGCTGGCCCTGGGTACAGGGGAGGGCTCAGCCATTTCTCCCTGCTTGTGCTACTTGTACAATTGTAGGAAATGCATATGTAAATGAACAGTTAGACACATACTGTAACTGGCTATTTGCATACTCCATTACTGTAATTGGACATGCAAATTAGGCACAGCTATATATTCTGTACTTATATGCACACAGTTTTGATAATCTAGGGCATGATCTAATCTCATTTACACCAGTTTTATATACACCGGTATAAATTCATTGACTTTATTGAGTTACTATAGATTTACATTGGCATACATGAGATCAGAAGTGGGTGCCTTGTCCTTATTGTTGTCCTATCTCTATCTTTGCTGTTCACTAGTGCAGAAGTATAACTAATCTGGTACAATCTATTGGCTTGCTACTTCCTACTCAGTTATCTTTAATAAGAAAACAGCAGCGAAGAATGAATAGAAGTAGTCAGCTTCCTCTGCTGAGCTTCTGCTATGAATTCACTTCCTTGTCTGATTCCATACATGGGTTCGGAATGCCTGGTTCCCAAAATGCAGACTGTACCACAGGAGAGAGCAAACTATATCTTAGCTTTTGAAATAGAGGAAATAAATATTTGGCATGTTTTTAAATAGGCTTAAAAAGAGTGTGAAACTAGAGACATTCAGTGCATACACACAATGCAAGGTATGTTTAAAAATTATTTGTATTGTGGTGGTGAGAAGTGCTGGAGCACTTTAACTCACAATAACTAAAAGTGACTTGACTTAACTTTATAAAACCAAGCTCTATAGATACCTAGTCCAAGTGTCCTTTCTGCTGGTGATATGCACGTATAGTTCCTCTTAAAGGAAAATTCCCAAGGTTATATACATATTTCAATATTAACAGTAGCATTTAATTCAAAAATACCCAGTATTAGCAAAATAAAACATACCTGTGACATTTCCTACTTTTAGATACCTATGACCAAATTTTGTAAGCCGATGTATTGTGAGGGAAACAGAAATATATCTTACCTCTGATGTCATTCCTCCTTCACATGTCTGTTTATATCTCCACCAGGTAATATTCCATGTTCTTTAAAAAACCAACCAAACAAAAAACCCTAGAGACTTGGGAGAATAATTGAGAGTTCTATCCACATCCCCACCTAGAGTGAGCCATTACCCTTTTAAAAACACCCACACCAATCATGGGCATAATTCTATCACTCTCATCACACTCAGTATTGCCAGCTCTCTTATGATTTTATCTCATGTCTTGAGATTAAGGCTTATTAATAATTTTCCATTTAAACTTTTTTGGACATTTTTAGATTTTTCAACTGAATGAAAATTTTTGTGTCAAGAGTCTGCTTTCTTAGAAAATTTTCATCAGAAAATGCAAAAACAAATTTTTGTCTGAAAACCAAATATATTTGGGTTTTGGCCAACAATGTAGGTTTTTTGGCTTCAGTTTTGGGATTTTTGATTTTTTCAATGAAAAATCAAAATTTCTTCAGAAATTCCTCCTGGCATCTCCTGATCATCTCTACTCATGATACTTGGTATTTTTCTTAGAGCCCCAGATTCTGTAATCCTATGATTATCTGAGAATCTCAGCATTTATATTTAGTCTCTAGCCCTCATGGTTTCAGAGGCAAACTTGAAAATGAAATGAGCCATTTTGGCTCCAAAACTAGAAGACAAATGTAAAGAAACCAAATTTTATTATTTTTAAAATTCTCATTATTTTAAACCATGATTTTTGTGGCCTCACTCATGTTTGAATGATTGGGATTGGCAATACTGCACACTACATTTACACTGCTGCAACTTCATTTCTTTTTCTGGAATTACTTGCTTTTACATATCTGATACAGAATATGGAAGTAGGAAAAAAAATTCAAACTGAAAAAAAATATATAAATTTTGCACAATTGCTTGATCAAAGAAAATAATGTCAAGACCTCCTGTTCACCTCATTGGCCTCAAATAGCGATAAATAGAAACATGTGTAAGTATAGTCACGGATTATGAAATTCTGTTCTACTATTGACCCCATCCAGAAAAAAGTCAACTAAAAGGTCATGTTTTAGGAAGGGAACATTTATGATGCACAAACATGCATAATCTAAGGAGGATCTAACACTCTACATTTTCTTGATTAGGATTGGAAATCTATTTAATCATATCCAGCAATATTTTATTAATCATTTCCTGTTTTCCTGTAAATGTTTCCATCTTGCAAATAGTCTTGAATTTCATTGGCAGTTGTTAAAACCCTTTGAAGGACTGAGTGGTGACACTTATTCTAAGCAAATGTTTGAGATGTTCTGGCTTGGAGGAGCTCACAAAAAAGGGACTCTGTGGTTGGATACTTAAGACAAAAAAGACAGCTGTAACCAATAGGCCCTCTCCTTCCAAACCTTGTAAAAAGGGAGGGAGTGGGGTTGTGTGGCAAGGTGAGGGAGAGAGAAAATTAATAAGAGTTGCTTTGAGTGACTAGCTAATAAGAAATGACAGGGGAGGAGCAGGCAGTGAGGAAACCACCACACTTCTGTATTTAAAAAAAAAATAACCAAAACCCTCCAAAAACCTTCATTTGTAGCCTTTCCTGTACAGCTGCAAGAGTTGGCAAACACGGTACCTACAGCCCTTCTCCAAACAACAAGGAAGTTGTATTCAGTTAAATTGTCTCAACTTTTCCAACTGTACTGGTAGAAAATTATTATAAACTGATTGGAATTTTGAGAGATGATTTGAGCCATCTGATTGGCAAATGTACAGAGCACTTATCTCTAGAAATGCCCTCCATGTGCCACATGAAACTTCATCACCCTTAAAAAGTCATACATCAGTTGTTTTTTTACATACATTTTTAGCTTATTCTGAGCAAACCTCTGCAGTCTTTATACAGGTAAGACTCCCAACGATCTTTGACTAAGGAAGCACTTGCAGCATTTGACCCAGTGGCAAAAGTGTCCTTTGTTCATCCCAAAACCAAAATTGTAAAACTGTTTCAGATGAATAGTGAGTTTCTTTTATTTGATGGGGTAAGACTGGGATTTCTTTCTAAAAGTGGCCAAACTGAGCAGTTTTCTAAGTCCTAAATCACCTCAACATTGACTCTATATCCATAGTAAAATTTTGGTTTTTCAAAAGTCTTTCTAAGACAATCATACCCAATCAGGGAGTGTCCATATCAAAACACAATGTGCAGATTTCCTTGCATGAGTGAATACCAACATACAAATAGTACCTAGTCTTAACATGAAAATCACTTAACCCAGCTGCTGCAGTAGTAAGAATAGTCTCAGTGAGCTGGAATTTCCTGCATAGTGGACATAGCAATCGTCAAATGGTTGATGGGTTAAGCAAACTGATAAACCAGTGACTTTCTCTAAGCACTTGTAAAAGCACTTCTGTCATGACCACTTCCATGACAGAATCTTATCTGGAAAACTATGATGTGATGTCAGAAGACAACATTCATGGGCAAAGTTAATGGAGTAGGAACTTCACAACTCATTGTGTTCAAATAAACTGTTTGTTTGAATTTGCAAAGCATTTTCCCAGTGTGATTTCAATGCATTTTCCCCCAGGCATGATGCAACTATTTTAATAACCCAAAGCTAGATTTAACCCTTTTGGGGCAAGGAGTTGCAAAATTCATGTCTGGGTACCAGCATGGGCTTTGGACTTTGGGTGGTAGGAACATTGCCTGCCTTCCTGGTGGTTGCTCTTGATCAAAATTTTGAATAGGGCCATATGACTTCACTTAGCTGTACATGGGCTCAGGAATTAGTCACTTTAGAAAGTGCCTTCAAAAGCAATATAATGGCAGTTGGGCTGTTCAATGAAGTCCTCCTGCAGCTGCTTTTGAGCTACCTACAGGACTGTGCCCATGTGCTCATTCACCCTAGAGGAAATTCCTGTAGTCTCTATTAGAATCCTTCAAATGCTTTCTTGCTTTCTTCTAGAGGACCACCGGCTGCAGGAAGCAGTATGCCATAAGACCCATTGTTCTGTTTCAAACCTTGTTGCTATCTGGAACCAGTTTAAAATTTTCAGCTGGAAAGTTCACTAGGATACTTATGCCCATCCCCTCCCCCGGGGGAAGTGTCCCTTCACATTTGATGGTAGATGCTGGGCTATTCAGTGCAATCTTGCACCTGCAGCTTTGGAACCTTCTCCTAGAATGTGCACATGTGCACTTTATATTCTGGGGCATGAGGGCATCTTCCTAACATGGGTCCTTCACCTGGAAGAGAGAGGCCTAGACTATGTGTTAGAGACAGGAATACCCCCGACTCAAGGTAGGCTAGCAAAAGCAGTCTCTCTTTTATTCATTAGAATACTACTTTCTCCCCATTTTTCATCTTGGCTCCATTTGGCACCCTATATTTCTAATGGATATTTTTTTCTCTGCCCCATCTATGTCCCTTTTTCAAAGTCACTCCTATGCAATCTCTCTTCATGCTGGCTTTACTCAGGTAAACAGTCCCATTTGCTTCACTAAAATTAGTTTTGAGAGTAAGGTGAGCGGGATTAAGTCCGTGGTGTACACATGAGGTGGGAACGAAGGTTCCAGATGTGGCTGCTAATTGGCAGAAAAAAATCCCCATGTAACCATCCACTCTTATTTTGCAAAGTTTGTCTGCATTCACCTGTAAACTGCTGGAGAAAAACAGTTTCCAGCATATGTATGGCATGGTGACTACTACAGTGTAACAGGAAAAAAGACATATTCTTCATAATGGTCAGTTTATGAAACCAGACTTGGGACAGCCTACTGGCAAAATGCTCCAGTGTCTACTACATGGAAAATGTATTGAAGTGTAATCAATTTTATTGCTATGAAACTTTTTTTAGCAAGAGATATTAAAGGTAGCATAATAAAAGTATCTATTGTTTATATTAGCCCATTTCTATCTGAGAATAACATTCATGGAGCTGGCATCTCAAAAAGCTATCTTAATGGTATTAGTTGACCATAAATGGATTTTTTTTCTTATTTTATCATATGAGAAACTGAATTATTTTATATGTCCAAAATAGTGACACATTTTGAATAAGATGTGCAAAAATGAAATGGCAAAGCCTTTCAATAACAACACTAGTCTCTGCATTTAAAAGGAGAGGGCTATAAAATCATACAGGATTAAAATGAGTTTAGAAAAAAAAAACAGTGAAACAAAATGATGGTGCTCAAATCAGGAGATGCAGGATTAAATTTTAAAAAACGTGGTTGTTCTGTTTGGAGATACATTTTTCACCCCAAAATTCAATTCTGAGGAGTTGCATTATTAGTTACTAGACTGCAAGTGGAAATCAAGTAGTGAAACTTGTGAATATTCAAATTTGTGCCTGCAATCTGGGAGGATGTGACTGCACCTGACTGAAAATACACCCATAACCATGAAATCAACTGAGGACAATAAGCAGAGGGCCCCCTTAAAACAAAAACCAAGTTGCTAAGATCAATGGCACGATGACACAGAGCAGAAGACTCCTGGTTCTGAGTGGGGATTCATTCAGTATAAAAAGCAAGAGCAGCAACAATCTTAGTGCCTACTTCCTCCCTGCTCCCTTTGCAAAAGTTAGGGCTTCTAGTGGTGATAGCCCTGGAGAGTCCTTGAGCTCCCCAAAGTCTCCGTGTGTGAAGGGCAAAAGAGACAGGAAGCTCCTTGTGACATCGCTCTCCATTACACATCTGGGTGATGGGGATGCAGAGGGCAGGCACAATATGGCCTGTAATGCATAGTAGGTTGCTACAAAATTAAGATCACTCCCCTTCTCCCCCCACTCCTCTCACACACCAAGAGAACGTCCCATTTAAATCATTCCTAAAATGTACTGTACCCTTATGATGATGAAATTTAAAAAAAAAAATCCTTTGGAATTCCTTAAATAATTATATCCCTTTTATAGAATTTTGTACACTGATTTAAAAATAATCCTGTAAAAAGACAATCTTTCTCTATGAAATTCCATAGATGGCCAGCATAATTTTTATAGAACACTATTAAGCTTCTATTTAATCATGTTGTTTTTTTCCCTATTGAATTCTGCCAGACTTTTCCATAAGGACCATAAAATACAGATGTTCGTCCTTCATTCTTATACTGCATCACATCTTTGGTAGCTGACTGATAGCAGTAAGCACTATGTCTCTTGGATGATCCCTGCTTAAGTGCTTCTGAAGGCATCATGACAGATGGGACTTGAAAAGTTCTAACTTTATTATCTTCATCTGCGGAAGCTTTAGCAGTTAAACTCCCTTATTCCTTTTACATATTTCACCCTCAAAGGTCAAACACAACTGATTTACAACCAGTTACTACAGTTTGTTTCAGAATATTTTACATTCCTTTTTATTTGTTTTTGAAATTTTAAACCGATTGCGTCAAATAATAATACTGCTGTTACCAAACAGGACACATAAGGAGTACTATTAAGAACACTAAAGAGTAATAATGCCACTGGAGAAATCATTTGCTTGCAGAAGGAACCCTGTTCACACTCATTCGATGATCTCTGCGTTAATATATGGTGGGCCAGCTACTTCCATGGTACCATGAGGAGAGGATGGGAATCAGTAGGTTGGGAAAGAGACAGAATGGGAGGTGAGGTAAAGCATTGCCCCACTTGCTAGCGCTTAGCAACAAATCTTCAAAAAGGTAATTTTTCTATAACCTCCTCTGCCTCCAATACCAGGGAAGGCCTGGCAATGTGGCTCTGATGGAGCCAGACTGCCCAGGAGAGGAAGTGAGAACAGGGTGCCAATATACATTTCTAA
This sequence comes from Terrapene triunguis, assembly GCF_002925995.2. NCBI lineage: Eukaryota > Metazoa > Chordata > Testudines > Emydidae > Terrapene > Terrapene triunguis. The sequence continues at coordinate 44,614,616 of NW_020664447.1, forward strand.
CCGAAACAACTTCTGTAGTAAACATAAGAACGGCCATACTGGGTTAGATCAAAGGTCCATCCAACCCAGTATTCTATCTTCCGACAATGGCCAATGCCAGGTGCCCCAGAGGGAATGAACAGAACAGGTAATCATCAAGTGATCCATCCCCTGTCGCCCATTCCCAGCTTCTGGCAAACAGAGGCTAGGGACACCATCCCTGCCCATCTTGGCTAATAGCCATTGATGGACCTATCCTCCATGAATTTATCTAATTCCTTTTTTTACAGAAGTTCAGACTTTTAAATGCATGTTTTTACAGAATTTAACCTAGAGGTTCCCAAACTTTTTGTAGTGGTGCCCTCTTTTGAGATGGATCAGTAAGTGGGCACCACTCATTTATGTTCTCTCTCATTATTCCCTGGCACAGTTTCTCTTTCTTTTCCTTTTTCTTCCCTATTCAGCTGAAGATCTACATGCTGGTAGAGGGTGGAGGGTTGCATTGCATGTTGCTAGATGAATGCCATAGGACCAAAAGAAAGATGTTTAGACTTTTGGCTGGTGGCCCTGTGCTACCAGCAGCTAAGGCTGGTAGCTTTCAAGGAGCTACCTGCTGCTTTACATACAGCTACAGGAGCACTTTTGGATTGGGGAGAGTCGTAGACTCTGGTTAGTGTAATTTTGTGCACATCTCTGGAGGTTCTCTTATAACCCACAACCCTCTGGGAAACACTGACTTAATTACGTGATCCTGGCCAAATACTCTCATGCGATGCAGACTTTAGATTAATTCTGCCCCAGCTAAGCAGCAGACATTATCATTAGGCTAGATGTGTTCATGGGAAGACAGCCTAATACAGCAACATTCCAAATGAGTACATCTCAGTTAAGTGAAATGTCCTGTACAATATGTGGTCAGTATTAAAATTTGATTTGCTTCTGTTTTTTAGTATTTCAAAACTCTCTTCAAGTGTTTTTCGTGATGCAACATAATGGCATAATATCATGCATGCAGCCCTAAAGTATGGGCACCTTGCAAATAAGTAAAATGTCTATAGTATTTAAAAAACAGTAATAGGAATACAGCTGGTCATTTTACATCTGCACATCTTTTTGAGAAAGAAAAAATATTAAGACAGGCTTTTTGTGGTTAATTTTTGTATTAATTTCATAAAGAAATAATACAAATACAAAAAGGTAAATGACTTACAGATTGTATACATCACTAAATACCACACATTTCTCAGGATATCCAATAAAATTATGCAATTACACAAGGGAAGAGGATACCATTGATGGTTAAGACATTTGTGCTATCCTGAGAACAAACTGCAGTTTGCCCTACAGGATCATTTTAAATCCCAAACTCTCTCTCTTACTTTCTAAACTGCTCTCTGGGCTGAGGTTCAAACCTCTTGCAAAGGAATGAGAGAATGGCAATGAGGGAGAAGTCTGTGATTTTGGTTAACTAGATTATCCCTGTAGGCATAAGCAACTTGATATTCAGCTGGACTAGAATAAACACTCTTCTAGATAGTCCCAAAGTATTTTCATAAAGGCCTCATGCACCAGTGCTTTTAAAATTTAATTCAATTTCCAGCCTAGAAAGAAGGAGTAGGTTTGCTATTTTACAATTGGTTACTGTTGAAGAGACACCCACTGGCTGTAATATACATCTTAGTGGCATGGAGGGCAGAGGACAGGAGCAGATACCATTTCACAACAAGAAGTGTGTCAGAGGGCAGGGGGCATGCTATCAGGGGCGCAGTGTTCTCAGGAGATAGGAAGCCTGGTTCTGAAGATAATGGGAAAAGTCTTGTCTCACTCTGTAATAATTACCTTCTCCAACTGATGGAGGAATAATATAAACAGGTTTCTGAAAGAGTGATGTTAACCATCCCGACTCAAGGATAAAACTGTAAGGTGATCCTTTGTCTGCAGTGAATGGGGAGGAAAGGCTAAATTGGTAGAGACCTGAAAACCAATGCACCTGATCATTATATAGACATATAGATTTCCTCTTTGTAATAGATGTACATACCTCTTATACCCTGGCAACCATGTGGCTCAGGCATTTCATTGAGATCTTATTTCTAACAGCCAGTGTAGGTAAAGTGTATATGTTTTCAATAAAAGGTAAGCATTGACTAACATCTATTTGTGCGGATGATCTTTCTGGGATCTTTATTTGATATAATATATTGGTTAGCTGCATGTAAATGTAAATTTCCTGTTTGTTTTAAAGTTCTTTGGCCAAATTGTGCTCTCAGAGCTTCAGGCCATTTGAATTTCTGGGTGGACTTCAAGGCATTGCTTTTACCCTTTAAAACCCAAACTGGTTTTAGACCTGGAAACCTGAGAGACTGCCTCTCTCCCCTGGCCATGCTGCCATACTTGCAAGAGCAGTGGTTGAGTTGAAGACCCCTTTATACATAGCAGGAAGCTGCTCAAAGGCACGATCTATTAAGACCCTGGACTCTGGAGTCTGCTTCCCCATTGATCTGCCAAAGCCCAGATTTATTAACCTTACACATACTCTTTTCTTCTAGGCAACTGAAGATAAAACTATCCAAAGGACTGTGGTGTTGGGCTTGGAGGTCTTTCTCACTGAGTTCCTTACTTGCAGAGAGATAAGAAGCCTATGTTACTGTGATGCTGGCAGACCAGGTACCAGCTAATGCCAAGACTTCCATGTCTCAATTGAACATGGATAAATACATGGCTGGAATTAGTATGGCTCATCTGGGGTTGGTATTGTTAAAATAGGTACCAGAATTATAAGAATGTGTCTAGTGTTTAGATTTTATTAAATGATCGTGAGTTGCTGCACACATTAATCTCACTTATAACATCTGTATCCCATACTGTAAGGTAATATTTGAGTGGTTGTGTTGTGAACCTCTGTGACTGTGTAAATCACCAGACAGGAGAGACATTAATTAGTGTGAAGGGTTGATCTTCAATATAAAGTGTTATGCCCTTTCTAAAAGGAATGGTCACTCAACACCAGATGGACCATGGTGGGTCATTGCAACTGGAATTTCACTATGTACCATCTACAAGAGGACTAAAGACTTTTGTTGTTCTGCTCTCCTCCCCATGAAGATGCAAGTGGACTCCTCCCATCAGCAGACTTTGCAGCTCTGTGCACATGCCATGAGGGAGATTAAAAACCACAAACAAAAGGAATTTGGTATCCCTATGCTGCTGGGACTCTGGGGGACAAAGTGTTTCTAGGAATAAGCCAGAGATCCCCAGCTGTTTAGCCTGGATTAGCCCTAATAAAGATATAGAGAGCTTGCTGATTATAGAAGCTTCTATTACCTTTTGAAATTTAATTGTAACTCATTTGTGTATATATGCATACCTGCTTTAGCCTTGTAAAATAACTAATTTCCTTTTTCTATTTAATAAATATTTATATAGTTTATTATAGGTTTGGCTGCAAACATTGTCTTTGGCGTGAGCTCTAAGGTGCAATTGACCTGGGGTAAGTGACTGGTCCTTTGGGATTGGGAATAACCTGAATATTGCTGTGGTTCTTGGTGAAAGGGACCATCTATCACAAAGGTATGCTCAGCTGGGTGATGAGATAGATTGGAGTAGTCACGGGGACTGTCTGTGATTCCATGTTAAGGCTGTTATAGTGCCCGAAGAGTTTATGCTTGATAATTGTTTGGTGAAATCTAAGTCTAGAACTCACAACTAATTTGGGGCCTATGCCTTGCTTCCTAACCATCTGCCCTGAGGTTGGTACTCATGCTCTTGAGTCACTGCAGACAGCATTACAGTTACTATTTGATATTTATATGAAATTTTGTTTGGGGTGAATTTAACAAGTGTAGTATGGGCACTAGTGCCTGGGATGGACACCTATAAACTGAATAATTAACCTCTTTATGAATTGAAATACTTAATGGACAGCAGCGTAAATCTGCAACACACTCATGCCAGTGAAATCAATAGAATTGCTGCAGATTTATATTGATGCGAGAGCAAAATTTGGCCCTTTTGTCACTTTTTAGCCACTGCATTGTTTCCAAAGAATTTTGCTTATAATTGTTTCAAGACCAAGCAGACTTAATATAATGCAACATGCAGTGATACTGAATGAGACAATACTGAGAAGTTTGATTAAAACATGTGAGGAATTTAAACTCTACCACTGTGTTGTCTGCCCTAAACGGATTCACTTTTAATGTTCCCTAAATCACACGTTTCCTGTATTATGCTCCTCAGTTAAAAATTCCATACTTTTGACAGAGCCAAATCCACTATAAATTGAAATACAACGGCCTTTTATTGTAATTTATTACTTAAACTCTGTGAATTGCTGCAATAGCTTTAAACATCTGGGCCTGTCACATCATACTCATCACTGAACAACAACCATAAATTGAGACTGGTTCACATTAATGGAGTGGGATGTGAAAAGGGCCATGAGATCACAGTAAGAATCCATTACACTTAGAATGCTTGTTTCTGTGCCCTAGGCCTTGTCATGAGAACAATTCATGTTGAACCATTTTCTGCTCTTATTTTTGACTTTGCGTAAAGGTTGACTTAGCATTAGATATTTTGCAGAACTAAAGATGTAGGAGTGAAAGACATCCTTGGGCAGGGGGCCAGCAAAAAGCCTGTCTCTCTCTTAAGTCTTGTTTTGAAGGCTTAATTGGGCCATACGTAGTTCAGAGACCTTTCAGCAGCCCTCTGAACATAGGTGAATTTTGGTGCTAATGCATAGTTCAGTAGAGATTTGATCTGGGAGGGATTCAAGTCTGTGCATTTCCTAAATAAAAACATTTTAAATTACACCAAATTAGTAATTATTAATTGTAAAGTAATTTGTCTATTCTACAAGTAGTTTGTATTAGAAAAAATGTTTCATTTATTGGATTATGTACATGTTTTATGGGTTCTTTCCATGTTTTGAAATGTATTATTTCTGACAAATGGCAAAAGTTTACTAACTTCCATTTTTAAAAATTCATTTTAAGTAAAATAAGAACAATCAGTTAATTAATAACAGCCGAATCATGAATATTTGAAAGTCTAGTGTAACCCCACATCTTGGATAACTAAGGTGAGGTTAGTTGAGGAAGTTGTTCTGTAGTCTTCCTTTAACTGCACCATGCCCAGTGGTGATTGGTTTTGTGGAAACCAGCCATTAGTTCATCATTATGGGTGAAATTCACCCCTGGGCAAAGGGCCTACACAAAGCCAATGCATCATTTAAATCCCCTTGAACCTCTATTTTGAAGTCTTAAGTTGGACTAAAGTGGTAAATAGGTGTTGTGTGGGACTTGGCTGGGGTTTACAACAGCACCTAAGTGACTTGGGAGCACAACTCCTGTTGACTTTCAATGGGACTTGTGCTCCAAAATCATGTATGTGTTTTTGAAAATTCCACCCCTTTTGGACATCCTGTTCTGAGTCTGGTGAACCCAGAGCACAGAAAATAGCAAAGTACAACCCTGGGGGAACATGACCTAGCTTCTAACCAAGTTTTTAATTTAATGGTATTGTAGTAAAATAACATTTATTTTACTTTGTTTCAGTAACTAAAAAGCTTTAACCATGTCAGTAATTTATTTGAATAATGCATATAGTTTTGCCTTTCAGCAAATAAAAATGGACGATAAGGAGTACTTGTCCAAATGTCCATGTGTAATCACTATTGGTTACCCTGTCTGATAAGACAATAAAGGATATTTTTTTGTCTCATTAACAGTGAAAGCCTCTTCTCGGGGAGACCCACCTGTAGATCTGACATGAGGATTTCACTCTAAAGTTTCAACATACAGAAAACACAAGATGTTATGGACCTTCCTTTTAGGTACACTGATGTGTTGTTACTTCTCCTAGCATATGAGCTACTACTGCTAATCAACTTTCCTGTTAGCAACTGATTTCCCAAGGTATGTGGTAATGTACACCAGAGTAGCTGAGCTGGGAGGAGGATCAAGCTCTCAGTTTTAAAAAATAAATCTAATTCCCCCTGGGCGTTTGTGTGATAGGGTTGCAGGGTCCTAGAGTCCATGCTCCAACCTGAGACCAAACATCTATACTGCAATTAAATAGCTCTTTAGCCCAACCCCCACAAGCCTGAGTCAGCTGGCATGTGCCAGGTTTTTAATTGCAGTGTAAACCTACCCATCAAGGACAGGTGCAGGAGAAAAAGGTTCAGATGGCTGGTCAAAATAGCACAAAGGACTTCTTGGAAACCAGAGTTCTATTAAAGGCTTTCCAAAGCCAGCATCTCCTGCTCATCACAGGGTGATTCCAAGCATTGTCTGTACTTTGAAAGAAGAGTAAGTTAGTGAGAATCACTCTCTGTATCCTGGTGTAGCAATTCTTTTCAGCTAAGCTCAGCCCCACTTCCTCCTGCTGGGGTTCTCTGACAAACCCTTCAGAGAGGTCCTATACCTATGATAGATTGTCTTCCTTGCCACTTTACTGGGCACAGTTTATACAAACCCATCACAGGCCATGTGCTTCCCACACCCCTCGTGCTCCTGTTGCTTACTTTTCAAAGAGTAGAAGCAAATAACTTCCCTCTAGCAAGAAAGAGAGTTCGGTTAAGCCTCCAAATTGCATTGTAGTGCCAAAGTTCCAAAAGGATGTACTGTAGTTAAATTCCAAGGTGGGAATTGTGCCCTGCAGAATTCCTGCTGCTCATGGATCTCTTACCTCCTGAGTGGAAGGGGGTAAGAACTTCTGTAGCACCATCACCCCTTCCAGGGACTCTGGATGAAGGCCTTCTGGTGAACTCCTCATTCTCTTCATGCTGATAATCATTGGGGGAAATTGAGGCCCTACTGTTGTCTATATTACACCATGGTGCTAATTGGCACTCTTGTGTCCACAAGATTTCAAGTTGTAATGGGATGAATGCAGTTTGTTACAGTTTTGGATTAGGTATTCTCCAACTAGCATTTCTTTGAGTGCAAATAGTTTCAATTTCATTTTATATTTGTGGCAAAAAAAAATGCATCCAGTGTATGGCACTTTTTTGTTTGCAAATCACATTTGTATGTGTGTAAATTTTAATATTTGGAAAAGAAGAAGAATGTAGAACTTTGTGGATGTTTCTGCTACACACCTCCGACAACACACCTCCTTACTGACCTGTAAGATGCCTGCTGTGGAGGTCTGTGGTCCTCTATGATATGAGATAGACATTTGTCTTGAATTTTGCCAAACTGCATGTTGGCTTTCTGATTAAGACATGTATTGCACTAGAAACTAAACTGAGATCACAAAACTCATTTAATTTGTATAATCTAACTTGGTATTTTAACCAGCTTCGTCAACAGAAAGTGCATTAAGGCATTGTAGCTATCTCCCTGCCATAGTCCTGAGCTGCGGTTCATAAACTGAAGGGAACTCTTACCTGATTGTGTTCTTCTTTGAGTGATTGCTCATGTCAATTCCAATTAGGTGTGCGCATGCCGCATGCACGACAACCAGAAGATTTTCCCCCTAGCAGTATCCGTAGCGTCAGGTTGGGCACCCTCTGGGGTTGTGTCTTCATGGCGCTCAATATAGGGCTCTGCTGACCCACCACCCCCTCAGTTCCTTCTTACCACCAGTGACGGTTAGCTGGAACGTCCCATAGCTCTTGCCTTGGCAAGCGTATTTTCTTGGCAGTGATAGACCTGTTCACCACGCGACGCAACAGTAAGTGCCAACCATTTTGTTCCTTCCTGAATCACAGCCCGGGCTCTATCACGGATACTTTCCTCCTCCCATGGGGAGGCTGTCTCCTATATGCATTCCCACCCATCCCTCTTGTTCACAAGGTGCTCCTCAAGATCCGGGGGAAAAAGCTTCAGTGATATTGATAGCACCAGCCTGGCCCCGACAGCATTGGTACACATCTCTCCTGGAAATGTCTGTGGAAGCCCTGGTCACCTTGCCGCTCTTCATGGACTTAATCATTCAGGATCATGTCCGTCTCCACCACCCGTACCTCAAGTTGTTGCACCTCACGGCGTGGAAGCTCCATGGCTGAACATGATGGAGCTCTCCTGTTCGGATCCGGTCAGAAAAGTCCACCTTGGCAGTAGGAAACCCACCACCAGGGCTATCGACCTGGCCAAATGAAAGAGATTTTCAATCTGGTCGGCGAAACACCGCCCGTCTCCAATGCTCGTGTCTATTCCCCTTATGCTGGACTACCTTCTCCATCTTAAGTAGCAAGGGCTGTCCATGCCATCAATAAAGGTTCACTTGGTCACCATCTCTGCCTTCCATCCAGGCGCAGAGGACCAGTTGGTCTTTGCCAACCCTATGGTCAGCCGCTTCCTGAAAGGTCTCGACAGGCTATATCCACACGTCCGACAGCAGGTCCTGGCCTGGGACCTCAATCTGGTCCTTTCCAGGCTGACGGAGGCCGCCCTTCGAACCGCTGGAAACATGCTCTCTGCTCTACCTCTCGTACAAGGTGGCATTTCTGGTAGCAATAACCTCAGCCAGGAGGGTGTCTGAGCTCAAGGCCCTAACATGATAGCCTCTCTATGCTGTGTTCTACAAGAACAGGGTTCAGCTCAGACCCCATCCAGCGTTCCTCCCTAAGGTTGTCTCCCAGTTTCATGTCAACCAGGACATCTTTCTCCCAGTTTTCTACCCTAAGCTGCACGCAAACAGAATGGAACAAAGACTTCACTCACTGGGTGTTCGCCGGGCGTTAGCCTTTTACATTGAGTGAACCAAACCGTTCCCGAAGTCCATTCACTTGTTCATCACAGTAGCGGACAGAATGAAAGGGCTCCGGGTCTCCTCCCAAAGGATTTCATAATGTATCACGTCCTGCATCCAGGAATGCTATGACCTGGTGAAGGTACCTGCCCCTCCGCTCATAGTGCCCTTCACCAGGACACAGGCTTCGTCAGCGGCAGGCACATGTTCCAAACCAGGAAATATGCAGAGCGTCGACGGGATCCTCCATTCATACATTCACATTGCATTATGCTGTTACCCAGCACGCCAGAGACGATGCAGCCTTTTGGAGAGCGGAGCTTCAGTCAGTGAACATTTAAGCTCCGACTCTGCTCATGTCAATCCCAATTAGGTGATTTCCAAAGCTACATTTTGGAGGCAATCACTCAAAGAAAAAACGGTTACTGACCTTCTCGTAACTGTTCTTCGAGATGTGTTGCTCATGTCCATTCCAATACTCACCCTCCTACCCTTCTGTCGGAGTAGCTGGCAAGAAGGAACTGAGGGGGTGGCCGGTCGGCAGGGCCCTATATCGAGCATCATGAAGGCGCAACCCCTGGGGGCACCCAGGCTGATCCTATGGATACTGTTGGGGAAAAAAATCTTCTGGCTGTCATGCACGCAGCACGTGCACACCTAATTGAATGGACATGAGCAACACATCTTGAAGAACAACAGTTACGAGAAGGTTAGTAACCATTTTATTTATCCATTTGAATGAGGTCCCCTTTCCTCACATCTGTCTGAATACCACAGAACAGGCCTACAGATTAGGTCAGCAGCTTACTGTATATTTATGAAACTCAGCCAGACCACTGACGCATACTTTTGGCTATTCTACTGAGGTCTCTTACAAGAAAATCCAAAGGGGTGAAACGCAAAGGCTTAATTTTAATAAATGAGTGTCTGTGCTCTCTCACGGCAGGCCTTATTATTTGTGGCCAAAAAAACATCCAAATCCCATTTACAAAGATTCTGCTTTAATAAGTTAATACAGCACTGAGCTGGATTTACTCAAATACTGCACTAATTCAGGATGAACACCTGATGAAAGACTCTTGGCAAGGAATTCTGCTATCTACATGTAATTTTAGGACTGTCTACCATCATTTCTATAAGCTTTGGGGAGATAGTGTTAGGCAGGGGTAGTCACTAAGCGGACTGCGGGCCAAGTCCAGACTGCCAGAAAACTTTTGAATGGACCCCAAAATCTTTTTATTTACTTATTATCAGTGATAATGTTGTTGTTTTTCAAATTATATTCTCTGGAGTCTGGACCTTGACTATATCTTGACAAAAAATAGACTACTTTTGGTGTGAAGATCTATGGGACTAGAACCTTGGTGTGCAGAGCACGGGAGGGCTGACAGTCCCACATTACCACCAGGAACTCATGCAGTGTCCCTTCCAAGCAGCACTGTGCAGATTAGGAGCCTCAGGAAGTACTGCCCAAAAGGTCCAGATTGACAGCACCCTGTGGCCTTCTGATTTGTCTATGCTCACTATTTAACACTGGAGAATACCCCAGGCAGTTATCTAGGCAGCCATACAAATTTTTGGCTTGCTGTTACTCCAGACCTCACCTTGTTTTCTGATCTCCAGTCTCTAACCCCAGCCTGATTCTGACCCTGACTCTTGCCAACTGGTGTAACTATCTCTGATCTTTGGCCTCTGACCCCAGCCTCACTCTGACCTTGACTCTGGCCTCCTAATTCCAGTTTGGGAACTACTTCCCGGCTCTAGCGATTATGCTGACCCCTGCTTGTTAACTCCTGGCTTGTAGCCATCCTTGACTTGTGGACATCAGCCCAGCTGTTACTGCTACGCAAGACTGCCCAAGACCTGGTCCCTTAGGGAGAGAAGGTATTTGCTCATAATGCAGTTATGTAATGCATTTGAACTCTCTCTGAACTGTAATGGGGTTGAACTCTCAGCAGAAAGAATCTGTATTTATAACTTTAAAAGTTTATCTGCTAGACACTGTAATGCTGATCCAGTTGGCTTCTGAGAGCTTTGCTTGCTTTACGTGCAGAATCTTGATGTGCTCTCTGCTGTTCAAGAGGTGTTTTCAAAGCTCCATATTATGAACATTGAGTAACTTTGATAACAAGAATCAGGTTTACTTATTTATTTTATTCATAGATTCCAAGATTGTGATCATCCAGTCTGACTTCTTCTATAATACGGGCCAGAGAACTTCCCCAAAATAATTTCTGCAGCACATCTTTTATAAAAACATCTAATCTTGAAAAATTGTCAATGATGGAGAATCCACCACAACCCTCAGTAACTACTCTTACTGTTAAAAAGTGTGCCTTATTTCCAGTCTGAATTTGTCTAGCTTTGACTTCCAGACATTGGATAGCATTATACCTTTCTCTGCTAGACTGGGTCCATTATTAAATATTTGTTCCCCAGGTAGGTACTTATAGACTGTAATCAAGTCACCCCTAACCCTTCTTTTTTAATATAAGTTGAGTCTATCAGTGTAAGGCATGTTTTCTAATCCTTTAATCATTCTTATGGCTCTTCTCTGAACCCTCTCCAATTTATCAACATCTTTCTTGAACTGTGGACACCAGAACTGGACACAATATTCTAGTAGCAATCACCCAAGTGCCAAATATAGAGGTAAAATAACCTCTCTACTGAACTAAAGATACCTCTGTTTGTGCATCCAATAATTTCATTTATTAACTTTTAATTAATTGCTGTGAAATATTAAAGTACTTTAAAAGCTTACAAATAATAAAATGTTACCCTCATTGGGCAACGCAGAAGCTACTTTAAATGCTATAGGACTAAATATAAAATTCATCAAATGGCCATGAATGAAAATAAATTGACCGTGCTGATTTATGTTGTGTTCTGAAGATCAATAAAGTTGTGCTCTGGCAGAAAGCCCAGGCTTGCAAGTTCCAAAAATGAGAGCTGTATACAGGGAAAGCTGTCACCAGTCCTGGAGAGCTCAACTCCAGGAACTGACAGTAAGAAACATCCCTAATGATATTAACTGCTTAATTGGCCTTTGGTAGCCAGCCCAAGAAAGTAATAGGCTCACTGGAGAATGTTGGAGAAAAGATTTTGTGGCCCAGTCCAGCACAAAATATTTATAGCTTTGTGGGTTATGTAATGCTCCAAATATCTCAGACCTCATTCTGTGGGAGGTGAATCTGTCACAGAAGCTCCCAACTCCAAACAAAACCCCTCTCTGGCTAAAAGCTGTAGAGTCATCTGGGAGAGGAAAGCTAGTTCTCCATTGTCCACAAGGCCAGATTTTTGTTCCTTAAGAATTCAGACCTGCAGTGTGTGCAACAAACAAGATATTCTAGTTCATCTGTGAGTGAGGGACACAAGTGAGATGGCTCATCAGCCTGTCCTCTGATCTATGTTTCAGCTGTCATGTTTGTTGGCTGATTCAGCAGAGAGGCAAAGGATTAAGTTAGTCTGGAGTCTGAACTGCCTACTAGCCTCCATGTCAGGGTTAAGACATATTGGTAAGAGAATATAAAGTAAATTGGCATTGCCAATTCATGTGATATACCGTTCCTTGGTTAAATAATGGCTGTAATTCTTCAGGGCTGTCAATCTACTAGTCACAGGCAGAAATACATTTCCACTTCATTGTTCTTTTGAAAAACAAAACAAATAGAACACGGGTCAAAGATGGCAATTTTGAAGGGAGTCCTAGAGCACTGATCCTTTGAGGGACCTTTGCTATTTTTAAAGAAAATCAGTGTAGTGTCATCCACTGACAAAAAAGAAAACAACTTTTCCCCCCTCTTTGGATAAAACTGGATTCTGAAATAGAATGGAAATATCTAAGAGTAAAAGCACGTTACTCCTACTATTAACTCCTACATTAAATGATTGCTAGCAATTCACTTAGAAATATTGCAAATGCCAGCAGGAACAGAGATAATAATATAAAAGCATTTATACAATGGATAGAAATAGGAGAGGCCAGAATCAGAATAGCTGAGCTTATCTCAGGAAGATTCAGTGTTTACTTTCTAAATCTACAAAATGAATCGGAATTCTGAACAAAAGGAAACAAACATGCTTTGGATAGGAGAGTTTTTAGCTATTGAATCCCTGCACATACATTTAATAAGAAAAACGATGAGGCAGTGCAGCCCACTGGATAGGGGCAATGGGCCGAGAGTCAGGAGGCTTGTGTTCTATTTTCATCTTCACAATTGGCTAGACAGCTGTGTGCTCTTGGATATGTCACCCACTCTCTCTGTGGCTCAGTTTACCTATCTGTAAAATTAAAATAATAATACTTACCAACTTTTGAGTCTAATCTTGTCAATACTTAAGCACATACGTAGCTTTACACGCATGAGTAGTCTTTTAGAGTATGTCTACACAGGGATAAAAGACCTGCGGCATGGTCACAGTGGCTCACAGGGCCATGTAAACAGGGCCTGCTCCAGGCATCAGCGAAGGAAGCAGGTGCTTGGGGCGGCCAATGGAAAGGGGCGGCACGTCTGGGTCTTCGGTGACAATTCGGCGGCGGGTCCCTCAGTCCCTCTTGGAGCGAAGGACCCGTCACCGAATTGCCACCGAAGAATTAAGCAGCGTGGCTGAGCTGCCACCGAAGTGCCGCCGATCGGGGCTTTATCTTTTTTTTTTTTTTTTCCCCCGCCGCTTGGGGCAGCAAAAAAGCTGGAGCCGGCCCTGCATGTAAACATTTGGGCTTGGGCTGTCCACCCTCACAGGGTCCCAGGCCTCAGGCTCCAGCCCAAGCCGAAGCCCAAACATCTACACAGCAAGTTTTCAACCCTGGAGCCTGACCCCTGGGAGCCCAAGTCAGCTGAGCCAGGCCAACCTCAGGTTTTTTATCCATGTGTAGACACTTAGATCAATAGAACAACTTGCCTGAGTAAAGTCACACATGTTTAAGCATTTGCAGGATTAAAGGGCTATATAAATGCTACATGCTAATGTTGTTTGTTATTAAAATGTGGACAAAGTGTTGATGATATTTGCTGGAGTTGTGACAGGCAAGGAGAAACATATATCAGTATAGATATCATTTGGTATAACAGTACTATCTTCAGAACCATTCTTACTCCACAGTTTGTGAGAATTAAGATGCCAGTTAAAACTTCAAAAGACGTGGCAATTGCTACAGCATAAGCTAAGAAAAGAATATTGAGAAAAGTCTTTATGGTAGTGTGGGGAGGAGAATAGTCCAGATGTATCTGCATTTTCCTGCTTTGTTTGCTGCTTTGTGCATTGATTGTTATTTTGTACTGTAATTATTCCATTTTTTTGAGTAATGGTTGCCATAATATTTTTACCAGTTTTGAAAAACTTAACTAAAATAAAAATACTTAAATACAAAGAAATATAGGAAGGGGAGAGAAATAAGAGTAATATTTGACAAAGTACAAGTTAGCACATGTGGGAGAAATAATCTAAAACCAAGATAGTCAATGGAATGGAGAAACCTAGAAAGCAGGAGTGCTTTAACACAGATGTGATTATGGACAACACATTAAGTATGAGTTTGCAATTTGACAGAGTAACCAAGCCTCCGCCTGCCCAAAGTACATAGAGAGGCATTATGTCTTTTTTGAGACTGCACCTGAAATACCGCTGTGACGTTATGAGTGTAATATAATATTTCATTGAAAGGTGACAGGGCCAGAAAGAGTTAATTAACTCACAGACTGACCTAACCCATGGCTGACCTGTAGAGACTGGTTAGGAAGATACGTAAATGAATAGAGCTTTGAAATGTAAGTCTGCATTGTTAGAGATAGAAGGGTAGATGTTTGCTCAGGTCTTGTAATATAAGCAAACAAGTCTTGTCTATTGCTATAGTTTTAATTCAAAGATCAAAAAAGGAATATTAACATTTGTAATGATACTTAAGTGAAATAGTATTATTGTCTATATGTCTCTTTGAAGGTTGTGGTAACCTGTATCTGAACTGTTTAATGGATAAATTACCCTGTGCTAATTGCCAGGATGTTTGGAAGAAGGAGAGTTAAGCCTATTGTTTTCTCAGGCATAAAGGCTGCTGGAAATGTATAAGAACCCTGGGACATGATCCTACTTCATCTCAGATCTGCTTTGGGTTTCAAGAGGGGGAAACCTTAAGCCACAAGGATTGAGATCCCCAGTCATTGACTGGAGCCACCCTGAATATGGACATTGGACTATAACCTATGGACTATTTCTAAAAAGGACTTTTGGCAACTACAAGCTCACCTCTGCTATGCATCTGAACCTCAAGAATTGAATTCAAGTCTGTATGTATATTGATCTTTTAACCAACACACTCTCTCTTTTCTTTTTTAATAAATTTTAGTTTAGTTAATAAGAATTGACTATAGCGTGTATTTTGGGTAAGATCTAAGTTATAATTGGACCTGGATATGTGGCTGGTCCTTTGGGATTGGAAGAACATTTTCTTTTATAGGATGAGATAAGATTTTCAGTAATCATCATCATATCTGACAGGTGTGTCTGGACGGAGGCCTGAGGCTGGGTACTTTAAGGGAACTGCGTTGTTTGGACTTCTGAGTAACCAGTGAGGTAATACAGAAGCTGTTTTGTGCTGGCTTGGTAAATCTAAGTATTGGAATAACCACCAGCTTTTGGGGTTTGTCTGCCCTGTTTTGTTTGCAGTTCACCCTAATTGAGTGACCTCAGCTGGCTCCCACGGGCAGCACTGTCACAACTACAATCAACAGCAAGAAGACATTTGAGCAAGCAGAGAATAGCAAGAATAATAGGTGTTAGATTTATAATGGGCCACTCTCCCTGACTTCTGAGTGAGCAAGTTCAGGCCCACAAAGAGAAGAGATTAAGGGAGCTAATGTGTTTCCTTGTTTTGTACATGAAAAAGTATTAACCTATATCAGACTCTATTTAATCATGCATCCGACGAAGTGGGCATTCACCCACGAAAGCTTATGCTCCAATACATCTGTTAGTCTTAAAGGTGCCACAGGACTCTCTGTTGCTATTTAATCAGAGAAACCTAAAAACACTTGGAAAGGGTTGTTTTAAATTAACAAACTAAACCTGAAATACCTCTGAGATAATTCACTTGAAAAAAACAGACCAGGTCTGCCTGTTTTTCTTGGTTTTGGTTCACAACCACAGTTATATCTATAGCTAAGGTCTGAGTTTGGATTGACCATAACAGTTAGACTTGTTGATGAAAATAGGCCATTGTTCCTTGTTTCATGCAGATTCTCTTCTAGCACTATTTGGAAGTATACGAAGAGTCATTGTGGACCCAATTAAAATGACACTATTCAAAAATCTTATGTACTTGTCCTATGTGATATATATGTTTCTGAATAAAAAGGAATTAAATTAGGTCCCCAGGAGTTCATCAAAGATGTATCTTCCAGATTGGACAGTAGAGCATTTAAACTAGTGTAAAATTTATGATATTTAAACTTTTATACACTGTATAATGAATGGAGTATATTAACAAAGAGGCAATCAATGTGCTTATACAGAGATACTTAGTGTGTTAAGAGAAAATTTAAGGCACACAGTTTTAATAGTCTTTATAAAAATGTTTGTTTTAAAGATATAAAACTGTTCAAAAGCTAAAATGAAAAGTTTTTGAATTATTCATGCATTTTTTTTTAGATTTGCAGGCCTGTCTCTCCACAAATGAGTAATCCAATTTGTGGTAAGTATGTTTACAGATAACATCAAATCAATCAAAATTCTCTAGAGCCTTTACTAGAAAACTGTATGAGAAATTCTGAAGATTTCCTGTTGTAAACCACTCATCAGTTTTCTTTGTGTAAGCTTTAGAATCTTAATCAATCTACTGTTAGGATCAGGAAGCAAATGGCACTGCATAGTGTTAAAAATAAGGAAGAAAAGAATATAAAATCTATGACTCTGGTCTTACAGCTGAAAAAATATGGGTAGACTGCTATATTTGCACAGAGCTTTGTTGATTTCGGTTGCAGGATCCGGGTTTATCTTCTACACTACATTTATTGGTAACCATTAGGCTTAAAAAATAATAGGTCAGCAGAGCCTTGATGCAAGATTCAAGCCAAAAAAACATTTCTCAAGAAAGAAAAAAACCTGAAAAAATAAGTTGTTGACTAATTACAGAGAGGCAGATTAAAAGGAACTTATCTGGTTCAAACTGCCATATCCATGTGATTTGCAGGAGTGTGTATTGCAGTGGAGTATAGCCACTAGGAAAGGAAAACAATGTGTTAGATTAAAAAAAGTAATTTACTGGATTCAAATCAAGCAAACATATGATTTGTGAAGTTTTCTGTGTATCATCAGAGAGCTTTTATGGTTTTATTAGCTCTACAGCTACCTAATCATTCCAGAATCCTTCCTAGGGTGACCAGATGTCCCGATTTTATAGCGACAGTCCCGATTTTTGGGTCCTTTTCTTATATAGGCTCCTATTACCCCCTCTCCCACCCCCGTCCTGATTTTTCACATTTGCTGTCTGGTCACCCTAATCCTTCCATGGACAAGTTAAACTTAACTCAAGGAATATGAGAAAGGAAAGGAATATGACAATTTGAATTAATATCCTCCCCCCCCACCCCTGGCACTCTGGGTTTTACTGGAAATGGTATTTACTGTTCATACAATATGACAGATTAAAGCAGGATTTTATTTTTCTTCCCACAATAAATTGCTTTTTAAGTAGAATCATTTGGTATTTAAGAATCAATTTTTAAAAGAAACTGATTCTAAAAACTGAGTGTTTAGATTACATCCATGTATTTGTTACAGCTGTGTATCAATAGAAACCACCTAGGTACTAGTTAGCTTATTGCATTTCACATTAACACCGAGGCACACAATAGGTACTAACAGGTACACACTTAGCACAAGCCACCCTTATTGCATAACACTTCCTATTTCCCTCATTTTCAGCCTTATTTAAAAATAATTTAGCATATTTGTCAAGCAAAATCTCTTATAATTTGTGCACATTATGATAGGTACATATTGGTATTCCCATTTTCCAGATGCAGATACTGAAGAACAGAGAGGTCAATAGCCTGAGTTGTCAGGAGTCCGAAGTTTCCATAGCTACAATGAAGTCAATGGGAGCTGCAGGTGCTCGGCACATCTTAAAGACAGGCCATAAGTGACTCATGTAAGTTCACACTGATACTTGGGAGAAGAGAACCTAGGGGTGCTAATTCTCAGTCCCCTGTGCTAAGCACTGGACCACAGTGCACAGAATCGAACCAACAGCGATTCCAACTCTTTTCAGAAGCAAACGCTACAGCCCAGTTAAAATAAAATCATGCCTCATTAGAATGCGGTCAGCAGCTGTGGCACATATCAGTTGTGTGGTTTTTCAAGGTAAATGAACTCGATCTGACCCTTTGGAAAATGCTCTCAATACAAAATAAAAAAAGTTTCAACACCAGTGTTACCTCAAGAGCATTTGTTTTACTAACTTATTATAAGTAAATGAGACCATGTATACAAGAGCAGAATAGCTCCTCTCCACAGAACTAGAGTATGTCAGCCAGCAATTTGGTCATTCTGCATTTAGCAGAATCAAAGTAAAATATAACTACTTAAACCTATTACACGTTTATCAGGTGACAAAAAAAGTTTTCATTTATGAGAAAGGAAACTGTATATTGCCTAAAGGGGAACGGGGGTTTTGGAATTAATCATGGTTTCTAAATTTACAGACTTGGCCTCTCTATCCAGAAATGAGTAATCTGAGTAGCAGTAAGTATGTTTACAGATAACATCATATCAATTAAAATTCTCTAGAGTGTGCACTAGAAAATGTGCATGGGAAAATCTGAAGATCTCCTAAACCATTTACCAGGCTGATTTGGATAAACCTTTTGTAAATGCTTTAGTATATTAATTGTCAGCTCGATTAGAATTGGGTGCGTTGCTTGTTGCTCTAAGACTAATTATTTTTCATTTGTTTACACTGAACTGTTTTTACCATCTATTAGCCCAGTCACCTACTTGATCCATCACCAAAGAATAGCATAGTAAGAGATGCTTCTCTTGAATGCACCCATTATACACTTGTGAAGTATACACCTCCAAAAGCCATGATTTCATCTTCAGGGAGTTCAGAGTCACCAGTGGGGTTCCTCAAGGTTCGGTTCTGGGTCCGATTTTATTTAATCTATTCGTTACTGACCTCGGAACCGAATGTAGGAGTGGGCTGATAAAGTTTGCGGATGACACAAAGTTGGGAGGCATTGCCAACTCGGAGAAGGATCGGGATATTCTGCAGGGAGACTTGGATGACCTTGTAAATTGGAGTATTAGTAATAGGATGAGATTTAATAGTGAGAAGTGTAAGGTGATGCATTTAGGGATGACTAATAAGAATTTCAGTTATAAGCTAGGGACGCATAGGTTAGAAGTGACTGAGGAGGAGAAGGACCTCGGAGTCCTGGTTGATCGCAGGATGACTATGAGTCGGCAATGCGACGCGGCTGTGAAAAAAGCTAATGCGATCTTGGGATGCATAAGGCGAGGTATTTCTAGTAGAGACAGGGAGGTGCTGCTTCCGTTATACAAGGCGCTGGTGAGACCTCACTTGGAGTACTGTGTGCAGTTCTGGTCTCCTATGTTTAAAAGGGATGAACTGAAACTGGAACGGGTACAGAGAAGGGCAACTAGGATGATCCGAGGAATGGAAAACCTTTCCTATGAAAGGAGACTCGAGGAGCTTGATTTGTTTAGCCTAACCAAAAGAAGGCTGAGGGGGGATATGATTGCTCTCTTTAAATATATCAAAGGGATAAATACCAGGGAGGGAGAGGAATTATTTCAGCTCAGTGCTAATGTGGACACGAGAACGAATGGATACAAACTGGCCGTGGGGAAATTTAGGCTTGAAATTAGACGAAGGTTTCTAACCGTCAGAGGGGTGAAATTTTGGAACAGCCTTCCGAGGGAAACGGTGGGGGCGAAAGACCTCTCTGGCTTCAAGATTAGGCTAGATAAGTTTATGGAGGGAATGGTTTGATGGGATTACGGGATTCTAATCAATTAGGCAATAACGGCCATCGCTGGTAAAATGAGGGTCTGGCTAGAGAATCTTGCCTGTATGCTCGGGGTTCTGCTGATCGCCATATTTGGGGTCGGGAAGGAATTTTCCTCCAGGGTAGATTGGCAGT
>NW_020664447.1:44634466-44654258 GCF_002925995.2 Terrapene triunguis
GGTCAGACTAGATGACCATATTGGTCCCTTCTGACCTTAAAGTCTATGAGTCTATGAGTCTATGAGTTTCCATATTTTTTTATTATTAAACATACTACATCATATATTACTTATTCAGGATGACGTTAATATTCAAAGAACATGGCTAAGGATCCTGGCTTTCTGGCTAGGTAGCCCTTTTCCTTTGAGTTCAGTAAAAAGGGTGACCACATTTCTAAATATCTATCCTCTTTTGGCACTTCTCTTGTGTAATACTTGGTATGAAAACTTTTCCATTACAAGAACAGTCCATATTTTACTATACCACAATTCTACAAGGGGAGGGGAAGGGGGTGTCACATTTTCCAGTAATGTGCAATACAGAGTCTTGCTGCTAACAATAAAAATGAGATTGATTTGTCATTCTGTTTAAAATGTAGATCCTTTACTGGATCATTAAGTAAACAGGTCAGGAGATCACTAGAAAGCTGACATTATGTCATAAGATGAATCTCTTCACTAATTTCCTCCCAAACCATCTAATACTTGGACAGAACCACCATGTGTTGCAAGTATGTTCAAATTTCCCTGCAACCCCTCAAACAGAGTGCCTCTCTAGTAGCAACAATATGATGGATCTTAATATTTCCCTGAAGTCAGCTAAAGGCCAGAGTCACAGACTTGACCAAAAAAAAAAAAAAAAAGTGTAAAACCAGACACAGCCGTGACTATGCTGAGGAAATGCATTGACACTATACACTTATTGGTGGTCTGTGACAAAAGAAGACAGATGATGATAGAAATACTAATAGGAATGAAAAGTGGCACTTCTGATGATGATGAATGTTCCTATCTTAAAATCCCAGGAATTTTTGACAACTTTTTTTCACTAGTGAGAGAAAGTGATGAGCCAGCATTTAAGAAAATTAGAAATTCTTTGGGCCTAAATCTGGGCTTTCCTTTGGTCCTATTACAGCAGTTGGTTACAAAGCCAGCTAAAATGGCCCTCAAGAATACAGTCCTGTGCAAAGCTGGAAAAGGAGCATTCAGGCTAAGTAGTTGGGTGCAGGAGGGAGCCTGGCTCACTCCCACTTTCCTCTGCATTGATTTTTTGTTTCAGATTACTATTTTTTAAATCACTATATAAGGTGTGACATATAGTAACATTACTGTCTCTCTTGTTTACTTTTGTTTTATCTTTCATTTTGCCTGTTTTAGTGCTTAAATGACTGTGCATGCTACAAAGTCGTGCAAAAAATGACTTGAAAAATGCAGGCTGCATATTTTGTGTTTTTTGCATATATGGCACCTTCCATCCCACAGAGTACATTAGTGTCCTATTGTAAGCCATTACTGGCAGTAGTGCATTAGGAATGTAAAGTTTTTGTGTAAATATCTGATATTTAATTGGGGACTGGGCAGATGGATAATGGAAATTAAGAATGACTATTGCTCAGGGAGTTAAGTGAATCATAGTAATAATACATGTCCTTTATAAAGAATTACTAAGTTTCCATCATGTCATAGTAGTCTTGCCATGTTATTAATCAGTTTTGCTAATGAACTGCCTGCAGAAGATGTTTTAAAAACTCTTATCATATTAATAGAATGGTCATGCTGTAGTCACTCATTTATGATCAGAGTCCCATAACACATCAGTTATGTCATCACAAATCCAGTCACTGCACTGAAATACTTAAAAATACTTCTTTTTACCTAGTAATTCTGGCTGGCTTTCTACATTGGTTTTCCTTCTCTCTGTCTCAGGGATGGGGAATTTGTAAACATTTTTCTGTCTCCCTGTTGTATGAATTTGATACTCATGAAAGTGAGATAAACAGCACTGAAGCCAAACATATTGGGACAAATTCTTCAATGACAAGTAACCTGTGCAATCCCCAGAAGCCAGCGGGGCTACCAGGATTTTAAGTCAGGGCAAAATTTGGCTTCACTTGGAGTTTTGCCTGGTTGAGCAGTGCTTGCTGGGACCTTAGCTTGCTCTCTTATTTCTACATGTTGAATAATGGAAAAGAGTAAATGTGGCCCAAGAGAGAATGTGTAATCCAACATAATATGAAGAAAGCTGATGAAAATAACACTGAGGTTTGGAAAAGTAAATCTCTAAGGATTTTTTAGAAGGCATTTAAAACCCACAAAATAGTTTGGAGTTTACTAAAAGCTTTTCAAGTAAGTAGAAGGTCAAATCAGGTGAAAAAGGACAGTTCGGGATTAGATATTTAAATCTGATCCCACCTCAGCCTTTCTGAGTGTATTTGCAGTGGCTGTATTAAACCCTTATAATCTAAAATATGTTACAAACTTCAGCCTAGATCACCCCTTCCCCTGGAAATAACATGGAGGAGTGAGATAAAACTCCACAAGGATGCCCTTGGGGGAGTTTCCTAGAACTCCTGAACAGAGCCATTGTGTTAATTTTCAGACTCAAGAGAACAATATGCCCCTCTCAATCCCAATCCGTACTATCTCTTTTTTGAACTAAACTGGATTCCTGTATCAAAGACATCTGGAATAGTGCCACCTGGTAACTCCTCCCCCTAATGTCATGTAACTATAGTGCCCTCATGGCCAAGATGGAGTCCACTGTGCAGGGTGAGTCCAGCCATGAAAAACCGTGCCCAGGAACACAGCAGGGAAATGCCTTTCCACCCTGGGGGCACCTGTTCCTACCCCCCTGGAGTAAAAACACACTCACACACTGGAGAATAATAGAATGAATATAGGACAGGGGAAAATGTATTTACAGAGGGATGAATGGAGAAAAACAACAGGGGGAGAAGATAGGGGGAGCAGTAAAACTGGGTTATATCCAATACAGGGACCCACAGACCCATTGATACCACAGTATGAAAGGGTAAACACTTAGCAATGTGTTTAGATTCAGAGTTCAGGAATCCTGGGCCAAGTTCCAGTCCAGCAGTGAGTCCTGGGTGGTCCTGGTCGTCTTCAGCCCCAGGAAAACTTTCCCCAACAAACCCCTCTGGTGCCCTCTTCTGCTGCTCTCTGTAAACCCACCCAAGAGACAACCACCCCACTTAACTAGCTACAACCTCCCTCCTTATTCCTAATGCAAGGTCACAAGCCCCACTATTCACAGCCCCATACGTTTCTGCAGAAGCTGATTAAGGTTTCCTGGGGCCCTGGGACAGAGCAAGTCCTCCCCACCCCTTCCACCTGTGGTCCCGCCCCCATACCGCCCCCTCTACATGTGACCCCGCCCATGGCCCCACCCCTTTCTGCTCTTTCCCTGGGGCCCTGCCCCTGTTGCACCCAGGGTCCCCCCCATTTTTCTCCCCTACTGCAGCCCCAAGACCCGAGAAGCTCTCTACCCCTACTGCGGGGTGAGAGCTCTCCCAGCCCTGAGGCTATGGCAGATATTGAGAGCTCCACAACGGGGGTCCCAGTGCTGGGGCTTCCCTTGCTACCCCTCCCCCCCTCCGGCTTCTGCCAGGGACAGGGTTGGGGGGCGCTGGGGGCTTCCCCTGCAGCCCCCTGGCTTCTGCTTTCCCTGCATGCCTGGGGCGCCAGGGCCCCCTAGTTGGCTGGGGCCCTTGGGCCTGGGTCCTGTAGGCCCAGTAGCTAATCTGTGTTTCTGGGTGACCGTTCCCATTTGGCTGCTCTCCCTCTCGGGCTTCAGGTTGGTTCTCTGCTGCTTCGCAATATGAGGGCCTGCTTGCTGTAGGCCCTCTTGTTGGGAGCTCCAGACACACCCCACCTGTCGCTCTCCCTCTCTCTCTCTGCTCTCCCTCCCCTGGAACCACCAGCCTCTCCTCTGCCTCAGAACTGCAGAAGATGTTTAAAAACTCCTATCATATTAATGGAATGGTCATGTGACAGTAGCTCATTCACGATCAGAGTCCTCTGCCTCAGGAAGAGGTTTTAAAGGGGCTGCCCTCTTTAAACCCCAAGGGGGTTACACTCACAAACTCACCACCCTGCTACTAAAGAGGGATTGTTCCCTATTGTAGAGTGTTGGGTTCACCAGCAATCTAATTTTAACTAACTCAGATCCTGGGGCATTTAACTGTGTCCATTAAGTTTTCCTGACATTCAGCCTAACCGTTCCTTTCATCCTGTTATTCCTACTCTAAACAGTTATGTCACTCTTCTTGATATTCTCTCCTAAATTATTTGTAGACAGCTATTGTAACCCTCATCACATTAGTTATCCAGTTCTATATTTTAGCAGCACACATAATTTATAGGAATCTTATCAAAAACTGTGAGACAATATATCCATGTTGGTGTGGCTATTTATTTTTTAAACTTATTGCTTTTCACTACTGTCCAAGTTTGTGCTAGGAGCACTATAAACACAAAATATGGCATGGTCTTTGCCCTGAAGAGGTTATTTTCATAGTTGGGCCATATGTGTTTGCTATAGCCATATATTTTATTATTATTATTTATATTACTGTAGTCTAGGAGCCTCAGTCATGGGCCAGCCCCCCACTATGCTAGGCACTGTACAGAACATCACTTGTTTTCTTCTTTTGTTTAGTACTTAGCAGCATTACAGAACATAGGCAGCCTTACATAATGCTTCCCTGCCTATCAACCTTTGCCACTAATCTACTCCATCCCTTCCCCCCATTTTTATTGGATGTTTAACAAAAGCAATGCAGGATAAAACTTATCCCATGTTGTTCCCAAGTCTAATGTAATGTCTCTCTTCTTCTTATACTAATAGAATTAATCAAACACTTGCATTGGCAAGATCTAATCTATTTTAATGGAATTTAAACAAGATGGTGATGCTTTTTTTTTTTTTTTAAATGGTGTCAACTGAATCAGAAAAATACTGGGGTTGCTTGAAACTTGCTTTAGGGCTTGACAGCAACATTATTATGATTGTCTCTC
Source organism: Terrapene triunguis (assembly GCF_002925995.2). Classification (NCBI taxonomy): domain Eukaryota; kingdom Metazoa; phylum Chordata; order Testudines; family Emydidae; genus Terrapene; species Terrapene triunguis. The sequence goes on from NW_020664447.1 coordinate 44,639,324, forward strand.
AAAGTCAGCAAGGCATCCAGACATACAAAACCAATCCTGAAACAGAATCCTGCAGTGTACACCACTGAGTATTGAACAGATAAATGTTCATCTGTATAGATGATAGAAATGTACTAATGGTGATTCCTATGATTGTATTCACTTCTGAGACATTTTTTAGTTGTTAGCGTCAGGCAGTCAGGAGATGGAGAACAAAGATCCCTCCTGACAGCTTGTGGCCATCAACTATCCCATGGCAGTGTTTGCAAGAGAACAGTAGCATTGTTAATCCTGGTATCCTGGCTAATAGCCCAGTAAGCTGGCAATACTGAACAAAGAGATCCAGCAGTGTGTGAGCATTTGGGTACTCTGGAGCAGGTGGTAAGGAAGAGAGAGCGAGCCATTCGCCACCTCCATGCCATAGGAGAGAGCTGAAATGCTGCCTCCATCTTGTAGATGGGGTTAGAAACAAGCTGGGGGAAGAGACTAGGGTAAAGAGAACTGGCATATATTTTTTTGTTTGTACTGTTGTTGTAGTCGTGTTGGTTCCAGCATATTAGAGAGATGAGGTGGGTAAGGTCATATCTTTTATTGGATCAACTTCTGTTGGTGAAGAGCTACACAGGAGCTCTTCTTCAGGTCTGATATTACTTTTGCTGAGTTTTTAAAATGCAGGAAGTCACACTTTCTCCTTACCACTATAGGTTAAAGCATGCCCTGGATCACAAAGTTTGATTGTTCTTGCAATTTTATCCTAGCTAATGTACTGCAGTGCTATCCTTATCTATACAAACATCTGGTACTTGACACTGTGTTCTGCTTGTCCTTATAAGGCAGGATCAGTGACATGTTCCATCATGATGAGCAAACTGCCACTTTAGAGCCCTGAGTCAACGAAGGGAACTGGCCACTCATAAGAAGGGTAAGAATTTGTCTCCTCAGGTCAGCTTTGACATAACTTTTATCCAAATAAAATATACTCAATACTTGTTTCAAATGCTTGATTCATACATAAAGTTGGCCTACCAAGCCTGGGAAGCACATCTGTGGCTGACCCCAGTTTTGCTTCAATGTACTCAGAAGCTTGCCTTTTGAAACTCCGATGGAGTCACAGGGCTTCTCTATATCTCCAGTAGTGACTGGGTTATTAGACTGGGACTAGTGTGGCAAAATCTTGTTGAGACAAGAGGCTGATGTTGAGCAGCTCCACCCTGTGTCTATCTCACAAACTTTCCACACAGTCCTACGTGTTGCCAAATTCAGCCTTGAGTTAGACATTGATTATACCAGGGGTAGGCAACCTATGGCACGCGTGCCAAAGGCGGCACACGAGCTGATTTTCAGTGGCACTCACACTGCCCGGGTCCTGGCCACCGGTCTTGGGAGCTCTGCATTTTAATTTAATTTTAAATGAAGTTTCTTAAACATTTTAAAAACTTTATTTACTTTACATACAATAGTTTAGATATCTATATATCTATATATCTAGATATATCTATATATATAGATATATAGATATATAGAAAGAGACCTTCTAAAAAGGTTAAAATGTATGACTGGCACGCGAAACCTTAAATTAGAGTGAATAAATGAAGACTCGGCACACCACTTCTGAAAGGTTGCCAACCCCTGGATTATACTGATCAATGAAAACACATCCGAGGAGAGGGGGGTTACACTTTTGCACTGAACCTCTACATGTCAATAGCTCATAAATGTTGTTCTACTATATGACTGAGAGGCTGTTATGGGCTTAATGTATTATAACTGATTATAACTAGGGATCTTTGTCTGTCACGGAGATTGCGGAAGTCACAGATTCAGTGACTTTCTGCGACCTCCATGACTTCTGCAGTGGCCAGAGTGGCTGACCCCAGGGGACAGCCACACTGGCCACTGCTGGAGTGGCACTGCAGCCAGCCGCTGGGGCAGCCCAGGGCCCCAGCAGCGGTCCCGGGGCAGTCAGAGCTGCTGGTGCTGGCCAGCCCTGTCTCCCACCCCCAGCAGCGACCCCCCCCCCGGCCCCCCCCCCGGGGGGGCCCCCCCCCCCCCCCGCAAGATTTAGTCAGGGGTACTTATAGTATAAGTCATGGATAGGTCACAGGCTGTGAATTTTTGCTTATTGCCCATGACCTGTTGTGACTTTTACTAAAAATACCCATGACTAAATCGTAGCCTTAATTATAACTCTTCTCCAGAATGCATTAGCACATAACTCATCCTTCAAATGTCTGAGGCAGCTAAGTCTCTTCTACGTATTTCATGAGGATCAGAGAGAGAGAGAGAGAGAGAGAGAGAGAGAGAGTTAAAATCTTATTAATTTAAATAATTCTGCCTTATGTTATCTTGCTCTTTCCCCCTGTGGTGTGGTGGGCAAACATCAAAGCACAGGTTTTCCCTCATACATGCAACCTCCACAGTCAGATATGTTTTTCAATAGCATCTCTGTGTCCCTAACATAGGGGGCTTCAAATCATGGGTGGTCTAAACTACAGGATATATGACCTCATTCTAGCCTGACAGACCTAGAACCTCCTTTTTCCTGCCCATGTACCACTGTGATATCTAGCCTCACAGCCACAGGGGATGACAAATGCTTTGAATGTCTTCAACACTTCTCTAAAGCATGCACCAGATGGAGATTTTGTGAGCACACCACCATGCTCACTCTTCTCCCACCCTTGGAAGTGTCACTGCAATGTCCCAACCCGAGAGCTGTTACCAAGGGACAGCATTGAGCCCTACGCTCCTGACCAGTTTATAATAATTAGCAAGTCCCGGTGACCATAATTTATACAAAACACATACTGTAATTCCCCAAATCATACCACTGTAGCTTGATACAGGTTTAGTAAATTTTATTTATATATCAATTCTTTGCTGTTTTTCAACTAACAAAAGCCCACACTATTGTATATGGATGAGTCTAATGGTTAGAAATACTAACTATACAGACAAAACTGTGTATCCTATAATGTGTACTAGCTAAACATATTTATACTGACTGTTTCCCTACCTTAATTGTTAATTGGTATATATCAGTCTAGCTTTATGAATCAAACATTTACAGTGATCCCCATTTAATGCCCCAAAATTACCCCAGCACGGTGCCTGATATACCATAGTATATTCATAGACTCATAGACTTTAAGGTCAGAAGGGACCATTATGATCATCTAGTCTGACCTCCCACATGATGCAGGCCACAAAAGCTGACCCACCCACTCCTGGAATAATTCTCTCCCTTGACTCAGCTGTTGAAGTCCCCAAATCATGATTTAAAGACTTCAAGTCGCAGAGAATCCTCCAGCAAGCTGTGCTTACAATCTGAGAAAGCTGCAGTACTTTAGACTAGAGTGTGGTGAGAGTCAGCAAATGTTGAATTTGTCGTAATGGACATTCTATGTCGAGATTCTGCCCTCAAATACCCCCTTGCCATCTCACTAAAGTCCTATGGCTAGGCGCAGATATGGGATTTGCCAGGTTGTGTTAATGAGGCATAGGTCTCTACCTGTGGAAAGACCACTAGTGAAGTTAGCCTGCATACCCCAGAAAGTGTACAGGGTTGACATGGGAAGGGGCATGGCCATGGGGTCCTGGGGATATAGAACATTTTCTGAGCTGTATTTGCTAGCAGAGCTCCTACACCCACTTAAAGTTGTTGACTCAGAAGTACTCCTGATGGAAGATGGCAGTGTAAAGACCACTGGCCCTTTTCAGGGGCCTAATCTCCCCTGAGATGCAATAAATTGTGTCTCTTGGTGAGAGCACGGCTGAATTAAGCACATAACATACAAATATACAAATGTAGTCACTCTGTTGCTTTTAAAATTAGAGCTGAATCTAGTGTTTCACTTAGCCTCACAACTTTTTTTTTTTTTTTAAAGTATTCCTGCTAGATATAATGCAGACAGGTGCAAATACCTTTTTATAGACATTGGAGCGCTGTTTGATCAGCTGTTAGGTCACTTGAATATACACTAGTATTAGGCTTCTTTGAATAAACTGAAATTGTGTGATCTGCCTCTTGATAGTTCATCTTTGTGATGGATCTCACTGTTAATTCATAAAGAGCATATTAGCAGGATCCGTTTTTTGGGGATTGCATTCATGCAACACTACTCCCCCTCCCCCAGCTTTTCTTGATGTCCATGAAAGATCAAATGTTCTTCTGGGAAATGATGTGTGCCATGACAAACTATTTTTTCATTAATGTAGGGTGTTTGGAATGAAGATTCCATTCCAATGTCTGGAAGGTGAAGAGGTAACTGGTTGCCCCTGGCATGTCAGAGGCATTGACTTACCTATTGGTTTTAGGAGCCTGCATTGCTGATCAAGTGATGGTATCATTCTATGTTGAGCTGAATGTAATTTGTGGAGACGGCCTGTTCATAAAAAATAGAAAAACACTTCAGAAACATTTACCCTCAAAGTTTCCAGAACATATTAAAGCAAAAGCTTTCCTAAGAGCCAGTAAAGATAAGCAATTGAGAATATCAGCTGTGTGTGTTTGTCTGGGATAGGAAAGTGATTCCGCTCATTCTTTTTGCATCTACATTAGAAAAAATATAACCTGATCTTTGACCATTTAAAAAATTGTATATAGAAGTAATCTACACACAATGGGCCTGGTTCTCATTTTACTTATACTGATGTAAATCAGGAGTAACTCTTCTAAGTGAGATCAGAATCTTGAGATACTTTCCTATCTGGAAGAGAATTTTTGCTGGATTGTGCTGAAAATTCTTGCTGTTGGTGGGTCTGTGTTGTCTGGCTGCCAATTTGCCACCAGCACTAATTAAAATTGCCCAAGTACAGATACTCTATACTGTTTTAGTTGGAGAACAGCAAGACTGGAGAGATGGGTTTGCTGACACAATGACAGCTAGGCCTCTAGAGTCTTACTTTAGAGAATACATTGGCTAAAATTATTGCATTCATTGTGTGTGTGTATGTGTGTGTGTGTGTGTGTGTGTGTGTATGAGAGAGAGAGAGAGAGAGAGAGATTGATTAATTGAATGGGCAGCATGAAAGCAGATATCTTATTAAGTTGACTTGCAATTCATGTTCCTCCAGTACAGATGGATGTAGCTGGTATGTCTTGACATTTCTATTAAAATGGATCCGCATTCTGTTGAAAACTACTAGAATAACACACTGCTTATTCAAAAGCCAGAGGAATGGGACACAAGTAAGAGTAATATACAAACCCTAATGTCCATATTTAATGAGGATCGTTAGTGAAACAAGAATGGAAATGAGAACACTATTGCCCACAGTTAACATAAACATTACATTGTTGGCTTTTCACATATCTGTAGATTAAAGACATTACGCACAATTTTTGAAGGTACCGTTCAGGTAAGTATCCAAAAATCTGAACCTCTTAAACTTCAGAAAAAAATAGTTGAGCATCTCATAATTTCTCAAGAGATCCCAAGTACTTTCTGGCTTCAGCCAGGTAGAAAATATCATGATAGATGTTTTCCTCCTGGTATTTCAGTATTTTAATCCTGGTGGAAGTCAGAGGTAGTTAAGACAGTCAAAGATTTTTTTTCAAGTTAAGCGAACATTTTTTAAAACTAAAAAATAACTGAGTTTTGTTCAAGTTTCAATGAAAAGTCAGATTGGTTCTTATTGTATCCAAACTAGTTTACAGACCTACCTCAGACTTTAAGGAAGTCCATATTTAATGGTCCAATTCTCAAATGGTATAAAGTGACATGGTGCTATTTGGAACTACACTGCTATATACCCACTAATAATTTGTCCCTTAAACTTTATGGCTTTGACCCTTTTCTAATAATAATCCATGTACATTTATTACTCATTCCTTTGATCTACTTTATTTGCAAGCATTCAATCCAGTTTGAACCTGAATATTATTTTGTTTGTGGTGATTCACTGTTTTAAAATAAATCATGTCTTCAACCTATCTACCAGGACTGTAAAAATTAATTAAAAAGAAAATGCTAAAGTCGGTGGCAAAAAATATCCTAATGATTAACAGTGATTATAGCATTAGATCCTTCTTTGGCAGAAACATATCCCTTGGATTTCCAAGTAAATGCCTAAGGTAGCAAGAGCTGCCACAGCTAACTGTTGGCAATCTAGTCTTTGCCTCAAAGCATGGGAGGAATGCCAGATGGAATTTTAAAAACTTGGGGATTCAGGACTTTATATTACATGTAAATCAAACCTATTGGAGCCTTTTAACAAATATTTATTGTAGAAAATTCAGGAAAAGGCAAGATCCTTTGCTCAATTAGGGGCTAAGATGGTAAAACTATCATTTGAAATGAAAATTCTTTAATGAATATTTATCGCTGTTCCCGCCGCAGCACACAAATTGCTTTAGCATTCCTTGGCACCAATCATCTCCCTTATTTTAAGAGATGATCTTACTCTAATGTCAAAACAACTTGAGAAAGAGGGAACAGTACGTCCCATGAGCATGGCAAGCAGAACGCCAGTCAGCAATTCATTTGTGTTGACTTTATCTTATTGTTCTTAAAATAGGCCAGGGTGACTCCGAGCATTCAGACAGCTGAGAAACTCACACCACAAGCAATTGCCTGGCACAGTATGGCTAGATGCTTTGGAATGTTCTTCCACATTGCTCCAGCCTAACCTGCAAGTACTCCTGCTACTCTAGTCTATCTTATCTATCTTGAGTTTGCCTAACAGTGTTTTTTTGCATCCTGGGTCTAGTCCTGGAGCTTTCTTGAGACCTTGTTGGCAATCATTTCAGCTACTATTGATAATGCCTGGGTGTCTTAAGGATCTAATTCAGCTCCCACTAAAGTCAAAGACAAAACTTCAACTGAGTTTCTAATAGAGCTTGGATCCAGCTCCCATTAGTCTTTCTATTACTTCTTTGCTACCTGTGTGGTTATCCTCTCAACTTGTATATAGTCTGCCAACAGTGACAAAGCCCGGTGGAGGTCAGCAATTGAAAGAGAAAATTGAGGGAGTAGTTCAAGATCCCAGACATCAGTCTAAGTGTTTTTAATTATTATTAAAAGTATTATATTTTGCTCTATCATATATTTTATTAAATCCCAGTCACTATCCATATGAAAGTAATATGATCCCATTTTTTCATTTTGTTCACACACCTTGGAACATATCACTTCTGTGAAATGTATGATGAATCGGAAGGGACCTTTGAGTGTTGACCCAGCATCCCACCTTGCTTCATCATTTCAGAAAAATGTGGGGGGGAGGGGCAAAGCTGTGTTAGCATCCCCACTTCCACCTCCCCACTGAGGTTGTGGCTGCTGGGGGGAAGGTGTTAGTGGGCTGGTCCCTTCCTGGCAGGGGCTGGGGAGATGGCATACTCATCCTATCCCGGGGAGTTGCGGGGCAGCAAGCTATCTCAGTGATGGCTGGCACAGGGCAGGAATTGGGGCCTGGTTTGCTCCATGCTCAGTTCCGGCCTAGATCACAGCTGCTGCTTCCTATCTACACAGCAGGGAGAAGGGATAGTGCGGACAATGCAGTAATTAGGAGCTCTGACCTGGCCTGCCCTATAGTGGCCCCCACAAGCCTGGAAGAGACACAGCAGTACCAGCAGGCAAGGAACTTTGAAAAGTCGATGGGGGGAGGGCAAACCAAGATTGGGGGGGGTGGGCACTAACTTTTATATTTCCCTGGGGGTGTTCCATCCCCTCTCCGCCCTGAGGCCCAGCCCTACTCCACCCCTTCCCCGGAGGCCCTGCCCTCGCTACACCTCTTCCTGTCCCCTCTCTGCCCCCTCCCACAAGGTCCCTACCTGCCACTCACTGCTCTCTGCCCTCCCCCCAACCGCCTTCCCCATCTGCCAAACAGCTGATGGGCGGCACCATGGAACAGCTGTGGCTGGTGGGTGCTGAGCACCCACTATTTTTTTCCGTGGGTGCCAGAGCCCCGGAGCAGCCATAGAGTCATGTGGAGGGGCAATAGTCCTCTTGCCCAATAGCAAATGACACTCCTGCTCTCAGTGAATCAATGTTAGATTCACTCTGCTTGCAAGTCTCACAATGATCTCAAACTGCCAGCCCCCTGGGATTTGGAGAGAGTTGAAGTAGCCCAAATTCAAGATAGGATCTGGTTTCTGGCTTTTTTACATCATCACTAGGGGAAAAGAGTCTGTCAGTAGAATTTAGCTGGCAGTGTTGTCGATGGCGCATGAGTCAGCTCACTTCTCCCATAGCTGTATTGGCTTTGGAGGGCAAACAAAAGTAAAATGCTGCTTTAAGCGGTAAGGTGAGGAATATGTCAAGAGCACACAGTAGTCTAATCCATTTAGGAAGGAGTCCTTTTATTCATAACCTTGCTTTAAACAGAAGCAGTATTTACCCAAGCTACTTGTGCAATCAAGTACCTGTATCCTGTCTAATTAGAGCTTATCAGTCTGATCGTCTTAAGCCCTGATCCTGTGAACATTTATGATTATGTCGTTACCTTTCAGCATGTGAGTAGAGATCACAAAGCCCAGGATGAAGCCAGTGAGAGCTGGAGACGAAGCATTCTATGTCAAGGGGAGCCACATGGGACAATCTTCCAGAGGAGATCAGGTGAATCCAGAGTCTGACCATCTTTAGGAAATGTTGCAAACTTTCTTCTTTGAGAAAGCCTTTCCACCATAACTGACATTATCTGAACACCCCTTTTATTCCCAGACCCCTCCTACCTCACCCACCAAAACCAAAAAATAAACAAACAAAACCTACCCTAAGCAGAGCTCTCTGACCCCCAAAAGAGAGAAGGGCCAGAGACTCTATTCAATCCACTAGTGTCTTTGCTATTGCTACTGATTTTACGTGAAAGCTGTTCAGACACTACAGTGCGGGATGGCAATATAAAACCTTCAGATAAATAGACAAGTTAATTTACTGCAGTCAATGACACTGTGTTTGTAAGACTACGGCTTAAGTCCGCTGTCTCTTTGGGGCAGCGACCGTTCTATGCAATGTTTTGCAAAATGCTGACAACACTCAACAAATTATTACTTATTAATAATGATTGCATACAAAACGGTTAAGGCTGCAAAGTCAAGCACTCAGAAGTTAGGGAATTCCAGAATTAAAGCTGCCTGTGCAACCTTAAATTGGCCCACTTGTGCATATGCATTATGATACAGTATTTAATCACATGACCACATAATATTTTTATCACAGAATCATTGCCTCATTCAGTGCACAGGATGCAGTCTTTCCCCTCTCTCAACTGGTTCTTAACCCCTCTCCCTACACTCTGGTCCTGTTTTCCCCTGGTTTTCAGTCCAAGTCTTCTTGCCCAGCCAGTTCCATTGTGTCCCTCTGTCCTGCCCACAGCTTCCAGTCCCAGTTTATTCCCCCGCCCCCTCTGACATCTGCAGGCTCCTTGTCCCAATCTACTCCCTTTGCATCCCCACCAGCCCTGGTCCAGATCTTTCCCTCTGCAATTGAGTCAGGTTTCTTCCTCCTCCACCTTCCAGATGCCAGTGGGTGAGGTTCAGGTAGGGTTGCCAACCCTCCAGGATTGTCCTGGAATCCCCAGGAATTAAAGATTAACCTTTAACTAAAGATGATGTCATTTGATAAAACCTCCAGGAATACATCCAACCAAAATTGGCAATACTAGGTTGAGGGGAATTGAGAGCACAGGAGAGGCAATCCATGTCTGGAGCAACAATTGGAGTGAAAGTCCTGCTCAGCCCCTGCAACCCTGGATTGGAGCATGATCAGTGTAGATGGAATCTTTGGAGAACTTACTTGCCAAACGTTAACAAGTCTCTAGCGAGCATGTCCACACTAAGATTTTTAAAAGCTTATAGCTTGCCCAAATTTGTGCTTTTTTCCTTGAGAACAGCAAAAAGCACATCCCTGACACCAAGGCCAAATTTCAAGTCCCTGCTCCAAATCCTGGAGTCACTAGAACTTCTCAACAAAACTGTTGTAAGAATGTATTTAACGTGGTCAAACAATGTATTTTCCTCTAATCCTCACTATGCCCTTGAGCTGAATGCATCACTGAGATCGCCCATATGTATCATTAGGCTAACTGGCAGACACTACTTTGGAGAGATTAAAAAAAGAAAAAGCAGTTTAAGGGATTGCCAGTATCCTGAAAGAGGCTATGTGACCAGAAGCCTTTATTCTCTAAATCACAGATTCAAATCCAGAAAAGGCTAGCAGGGTTTGAAAGCGTATTTGATTTTTTTTTAAAATGAAAAGCAGCTTTTCAACCAAACTGAACGTTTTTGCAATTTTTTGTTTTGTTACATTTTGGTGTGAAAAATTCCACAGTTTCTTACTTTTTTATTTCCTATCTCTCTCCTTTTTTCCACTGGATAAAGGAGGCGCGGGAAGGATTTTAAAAAAGGGACAGTTGTGTGTGTGTTCACATCCATTTTTTTTATTTTTTCTCCCAAAATTACAAATTATGAAAAAAATATTTTGAAATTTTGTTAGAAAAAATATTTTATGAAAAATGTAGAGGGAATATAAATATTTTAGTTTTTCATATTATACACTGTACTTACATATTTTTCAATCATCATCACATACTATCATATGATAGCTCTTGGATGGTCTGTGTGAAAGCTTTCAGTTCACTCTCCAGAGGCAAATGTCTGCAACACAAAACCCACCATCACACTTGGCACTAACTTGCTAGTAGGGTTGCCAACTTTCTACTCACACAAAACAGAACACCCTTGCCCTGCTCCCTTCCCCACCTTTCCTCTGAGGCCCTGCCCATTCTCTGAGTGCCTGCCCCTGCTCACTCCATCCCCCCTCCCTCTGTTGCTCGCTCTCCCCACCCTCCTTCCCTCACTCACTCATTTTCAACAGGCTGGCTCAGGGGGTTGGGATTTGGGATAGGATAAGGGCTCCAACTGGGGGTGAGGGCTCTGGGATGGGGATGGGGATGAAGGGTTTGGGATGCAGGAGGCTGCTCCGGGCTGGGACAGAGGGGTTTGGAGGGTGGGAAGGGAATCAGGGCTGGGGCAGGGGGCTGGGACATGGGAGGGAGTAAAGGGTGCAGGCTCCGAGTGGCGCTTACCTCAAGCAGCTCCCAGAAGCAGTGGCATGTTCCCCCCCTGGCTCCTATGTGGAGGTGCAGCCAGGCAGCTCTGCACACTGCCCTGTCCGCAGGCACCGCCCCCACAGCTCCTATTGGCCGTGGCTTCCAGACAATGGGAACTGAGGAACTGGCGCTTGGGGTGGGGGCAGTGCCTGGAGCCCCATGGCTGCCCCTACACCTAGGAGCCGAAGGGGGGACATGCTGCAGCTTCTGGGGGCCCACACAGAGCCAATGCAGGCAGGGAGCCTGCCTTAGCCCTGCTGCTCTGCTGATCGGACTTTTAACGGCCCGGTCAGCAGTGCTGACTGGAGCCGCCAGGATCTCTTTTCGACCGGGCATTCCAGTCAAAAACCGGCCACCCGGCCACCCTACTTGCTAGGTTGTTGGCAGTCTCAGCAGAGGGGGACTGAGTTGCCACTGGAAATTGAACTACCCTTTTACCTCCTAGAGGAGGTCCCTCCAGATCAGGATTGAGACAAACTGACAGTTTGGGGAATTGAGGAAATTGAGGCAATACAAATGTAGGAAGCCTATGTTTCCACTGCTTGTATTGTTCTGTTCCGTGGCTAGATATGGAACTTTGTTTCAGTGCTGCCAAGCTGACAACCCTAAATCCTTATCTTCTTCCATAATCCCACTTTCCCGCGGCCTCAAAACCAAACAATTCCCCCTTCCCCCCGAAAAAAACCAACCCTAACAACAAACAGTTGCCTTTCTTGCCAGAGGAGTTTTCTCAAACTAACCCACTTATATTGTACAACACCAATTTATGCCAGAGTCCAGGATGCAAAAGAAAAGGGGTGAAAAGTTCATATATGTAAATTGCATTTCCCCCTCTTCTTCTGAAAAATTCAAAACATGATGGTTGAAATAACAATGTTAAACAGGCAAACTGTTGGCAAAGAACAATGGCAGAAACAATACTACTTATGTGGCATAACATTGTGATCTGTCTCTGATTTTTATAGAAAAATAATTAAATTGACTTCTTCAGACTGCTTAACACATTTCTTTTTCTTTTTTTTTAGGTCAAGGACCATAGCAAATTAAAAGCCAATCTAACCCGGAGGCAGAATGAAGTACAGTACCAGATGCTTTATTGGAAAACTGTGCTAATTACATAGGTGAAGACAGACAACAGAGCAGGAATTCAGGTGGCATCTTTTTGTAAAAGGAATTACTATTACACAGTCCCCCAGAGAACTGAGAAGCTTTTTCTTCAGTCCTTTGAATTGTAACCACATAAAGGAGATTTGAATTCTAGAATGTCCTCATAGAGCCTCTGTATTGAAAAGTCTTTTATGCCATTATCCAATATGTCTATGGAGTTTTTGACAGAGCTGAGCTAATAATGTAAGAACATAAGAACGGCCGTACCGGGTCAGACCAAAGGTCTATCTAGCCTAGTATCCTGTTTACCGACAGTGGTCAATGCCAGGTGCCCCAGAGGGAGTGAATCTAACAGGCAATGATCAAGTGATCTCTCTCCTGCGATCCATCTCCACCCTCTGACAAACAGAGGCTAGGGACACCATTCCTTACCCATCCTGGCTAATAGCCATTAATGGACTTAACCACCATGAATTTATCCAGTTCTCTTTTAAACGCTGTTATAGTCCTAGCCTTCACAACCTCCTCAGGTAAGGAGTTCCACAAGTTGACTGTGCGCTGCGTGAAGAAGAACTTCCTTTTATTTGTTTTAAACCTGCTGCCTATTAATTTCATTTGGTGACCCCTAGTTCTTGTATTATGGGAGTAAGTAAATAACTTTCTCCACATCACTCATGATTTTATATACCTCTATCATATCCCCCCTTAGTCTCCTCTTTTCCAAGCTGAAGAGTCCTAGCCTCCTTAATCTCTCCTCATATGGGACCCGTTCCAAACCCCTAATCATTTTAGTTGCCCTTTTCTGAACCTTTTCTAGTGCCAGTATATGTATATAAAAATATAGACTCAGTTTATTCTCTCTGTTTGCAAATAGTCTGCAAACAGTTTTCAATTTTCTCAGATGTGTTCATTATTCAAACTTTGCCTACCAGTTAATTTCAGTGAATATTTTTTTTAGTTATATCTATAGCTCATTTGTGAACAGTTCATTGCAAGTATTCAGCATTAGACATTAGAAATGTAGGCTGGTTTTGGTTGCTGTTTAGCTCATATGGTAGTGTTACTCTTCCTTGATTGGATGAGAGTAGCTCTTTGAATCAGGTTTCTGGTCTGTATGGTCATGATTACAAATTTGAAATTAAGTTTCCATGAATAATCTGCAATAGTCTTTTAAAAATCATTTTAAAACTTTAAAAAATGTTATCAGCAAGAGGTCATAAAAAGGGTATGCAAACAGTTGATTTTTAAAATTAAACATGTTTGAGGAAAATATGTTCAGTATAAGTCTCAAACAAGACTTATTGTTACTAGAGATGGGCCTGAGGTGCAAGGTTTGGGATTGGATTCAACTTTTCCAAAACTAGATTATTTAGATCTAGGGTTTTGGTTCAACCCACCACTGAGATAAAGGCTATTCACATAGCCAGGGTCCAGATCCTGATCTGTCTGAACTTCCCATTTCTAATTAGCAGAAAATGACCAGAGTTTATCTACTGCCAGTATGTGGTAGTGAATTACCATCTTGCTTTAGGGGTGGTTTGGAGCTACAGTGTCCTAAAGAGAGCGCCAGCAATCATTACGACTGAGAGAAATGCAGTACCTCCTGGAGCTCTCCAGTGAAAGGGTGCAGTATGCAAATATAGAAAGACTACCTACTAAAAGGGAGCAACATGTCAGTACCGGTGTGGATTGACCATGAATCTAATTCTTCCTCAACTGTTTTGGGATGGCTTATATCCCTATGGATGTTAATATGGACAATCCCAGCACTCAGGGGAACACAGGGACTACAGTTGTGGGCAGCTCTAATGCAGGAGAAATGAGGAATAGAAGCCTCCATGCACCCTCAGAAACAGACAGAGTTTTGACCCAAAGAGCATTCTAAAGACTGGGCTTTATCACATTTAGCTCTAACAGTGGAATTTAGTGTCGTTTTGCTTTCTCAGATGCATACATAATTTTTGCAATTGTGCAGCACATTCCTTCAGATCAGTCTTTAATTCATTTGTAAGACTGTGGCAAAAGTTGTGAGGGAACAGCAACACGTATGAAATGTTGCTTATTCAGTTATGGTTTATCCTTGCCATTACTTGTTGAAGAGCAAAAGAAATGTCATAGCACTGTGCATCAGGAGTACACTGATGTTTTGAGGTCCTTAAATAGAGTTGTGGTTAGCAAGAGCTCTGCCAATTGTTTTTTAAATGTGTATGAGTTTCATTGGATTTCATCCTGCACTTTATCCTTTGAGTTTTATAAGAATGATACAGCTGAAATCCAGTTCAATTGGGTACAGAAATCCAGACTGTAAGAACTTTTTGCCAGCTGAAAAGCCAAGGCTTTTGTGCTTTGGTACAACTGAGAAAAAGAAAAGAAAAACTTTCCACTTTTAATTCACATGTGAAACTTTCTGTAAATTTTAAAGTGACATAAAAGACAAACAATTGATTCCTAAATCTGTCAGACCATGGCATGTGATATTATAATCATTCAGTGATTCACAGTATAGTATCTCACATAAAGCACCTCAAAAACCCCTTTCAGGTAGTGTGTCACAATCACAGGTTAAGAAAACAACCAACATGATTGAATATGACTAGCATTGAACATCTGGCACTAAGAGGAATTTGTCTACAGTACAAAAATGAGAGTTGTACCTGAGGTGGAGGACGACACATCTGAAATTAAAAGATATGGTCTGTCATGGGTTCAGTAAAATCTGTTTTCTAGGTGGCACATTCTCCTCTTACTGTCAGTAGTGATGGATGAAATGTTTGTAGTTAATGGACATTATATTCAC
>NW_020664447.1:44654268-44673716 GCF_002925995.2 Terrapene triunguis
AGTGATGTAGGGGCCTTGCACTGGCCTTCAGGCTACAGGCAAATTTCACCCTCACAGAAGGAGATTGCCATATACAGCTGTGTGGAAAATCATACACAATGATGATTTTTAATATGAAAAGCTGTGTTTCTTGGATGGAATGAAGATTCTCTCTTTCTTATTAATTTTTCAACCATTGCATCCTCAAATGAGTACCTTGAACTCAAATGAATGCTTGATTGAATTCAAAATATCAGACAGCTAGTGACATAAGAATTAGCTGAAAATGATGCCTTGAGTGACTTTGCCTTTGATGTGTTGTGAGATGTCCTATGTTCCCTTGAGATTTGCTCTGAGCTGAACTGTTTTAATTCATTTTTATTAAACTCTTTTTAGATCTTTCAATTGGTTCACAACTATGACATGTTGGAATTACTACTGTTGACTATTAGGAAGACAAAGGGAAAAGTTGTGTTGATATGTGTTACGAGATTGAGAAAGGATTTCAGGAACTGGACTAAAGACAGTTTTGGAGCATGTGGTGGTAATAGGACCTATGAGAAGGAAGTCTTTAGCTGTCTTGGGAGGTGTTTAATCTTTACAGGAATAGCCAGAAATATAGATGTCCTGATATCCTTCAGAGTTAGATAATATAGATAATATTTTCAGGCAGTTTCAACTCAACCTCTAACTTTGCTTTGTGGCAAAATCCCAAAGTCCTTACTTGGGTATTTGGTGCAGTATAAATTTTACAAAACACTCTCCTTTTTTCCTACCACCACCATTGCCTCAGCCAGGACCTTACAACACTGTAAAGACAATTTAACATACAGTACAATTAAAAGAATAAAATAATATAAAATGGATTAAATATTTATTTTTAATTAATAAATGTTTCATATTTAATAAACAATGTATTATTTAAAAACAGGCGGAAGGAGAGTTCTACACATAGGCCTACATTGATTCAAATATAAAATTCCACTGATAAAATAATGTTTTCTGGCGTTAAATTGAAGGTGGTGAAAGATGGATTGAAGTAGGTGTCCCTGAAAAAGTAGTCCTGCAGACTAAGCACCACCACTGCAACAGCTCAAGCACCTCTTGACTTAGCTGCAGTTGATGAACCTAAAAGTGTTCAAGAAAAGCAACTGAGGTCACAAAGCTAAGGAGAACTGTAGCGAGAACTACATCTGAGAAAATTATCTCAATAGATGTACCAGACACAGATGACAAAAAACACTTTTGCTAATGCCAAAAGAAGCAACTGAGTCCATAAGCACCCCCATCATGTGAACCTCTTAGACAAAAGATGGGCAAAGCCTGCATAGAGGGCACAGATACCATTCCCACCATAATTTCTAGCTATATAGGGGGGAGGGATAGCTCAGTGGTTTGAGCATTGGCCTGCTACACCCAGAGCTGTGAGTTCAATCCTTGAGGAGGCCATTTAGGGATCTGGGGCAAAAATCTGTCTGGGGATTGGTCCTGCTTTGAGCGGGGGGTTGGACTAGATGACCTCCTGAAGTCCCTTCTAACCCTGATAGTCTATGATATTGTATGTGGTTAAGTCACCTATTACCATATTATCTATATACTGATGCTTTAATTAATCCCTCCTTTATCTTGCCTGGATTGATCTTTAGCCAATTCACTCTCATTATGTCCCAATCTCAGGCAGGCATTGGAAGATCAAAGTTATTGCATCACCAGGTCTCACCGAAAGAGAGACATAGAGCTCTGTCATCCATATACTCATGGCATCTCAGCCAAAGTCCTATCACTATCTCTCCAATGGCCATACAATATACATTGAACAAGCAGGATAAAGGAATAAATCCTTGTGAAAATCCATGAGATAACCTTTAAGGCAGATAAACAATTGTCCAACAGTGCTGTCCAGAATGTAGGAGTAAAGAATAGATCTACTTAAGAATAATCCTGTCTATCCAGCTAAGGTCCACAAGAGAGTCCACAGAATCTTAGGTTCAACAATATGAAAGACTGCTGGCAGATCTACAATAACCAGCCGATGGTTTCTATCTAGCAATGTACAAAAGGCATTTTGTACATTGCTAGATAGAAACCATCGGCAAGTGAGGCTATAACACTATCTTTAATCCATATTCAGGTCAAAAAGGAAGACTAAAGGGCTCAAGGAATCTGTGGACTCTAGATACAAAGTTGTTTCTTCTGAACAATCTTAAACAGAAAGGAAACATCAGAAACAAGGCAATAATTGGCAACGTTGCCAAGGGATGGCTTCTTAAGAATAGGCATAACAATCTCTCATTTGAGAACAGCTGGCACCCTTCCCTCCTGTAGAGAAACATTAAAGATCATGGGTGCCAAAGTTTTTTAAATGGATCATTGTCCTGATGCCAAGCCTGCAAGGACTGTGATGTTGCTGTGGCTTGCCTGGATATAGAAGGCCTGATTTGCAAATATTTTTCTTTGATTGATGTTGTTTTCCCTTTGACTTCCCAGAAAAGTGAATGAGTAGTAAACATAATAAAGGCACATTAGTTCCAGGTGAACTTTCAAACTAGTCCAAGAAAAATATTATTTAAATAAAATAATTCTGAAATGAGCCTACACGTTCTCTCCTCCAAAGATAGCCAATAGTGCCCCTCTGCGTTGTTTCACCTTACTGATTATTATATGGGCCTTCATATTTCCACCCTCACTTTCCATGGCTTGTGGGAGATGTGCTGCACCTACAGCATTTTTGTATAGTAAAATCCAGCACATTCATCAAGATCTCTTTGATGCCCAGTTCTTATTAATTGCGTCCATCACATATAGAGTGTTGTGGGGAGGTGAGATTCATCAACAGAGTTTGCAATCTTGTGCAGAATCTCAGAATAACATTTACATATCTATCTATCTATGACATCATGTAATTACTTACATCATGGTCTGGACTTGGACACCTGGAGAGTGTTCTCACTGTATCTCCTGAACTAAGCAAGGTCGGGCTGGTCCATTTTTTGAGTGAAAGGCAATCAAAGGTGTATACCAATAGGTGCTGAAGGAAGTGATGTGGTAACTCATTAGGAAGCACACTTCCCTTTGAATCAATATTGAACCAATGTCATAGCATTGTAAAAGGTGCTGTTTTTAGTATGGAATATAAACCTGGGATACTTAGTGTTGTACGCCATTTAAAAATATACAGTTATTGAAAGGATAGCAATATGAATCCCACAGTTCTGGTCAAATATCAACTAAAATAATCATAATCAATCTATTTAGAATTTCTTCTTAGTTTCACTTTCAGTTGCAAAACTGTCCATTATGGGGAATTTATACTTTCCGATTACACGTCTGGTACTGTATGAGACAGGGCTAGCTGGAACTACAGTCTGACCAGGTATGGTAATTGCTATGTTTGTGTTCCTACAGATGAGTTAATTTTTATTTTCCCTCTATAAACAGTTGTGGTTTTTTGGCAGGTACACAGTGACTGCCATGTCCCTCTACCACCCTCCAAGAACTGGATGCACTTAGAGTGATGTCAGTGACTGATTACTATGTTCAGCCTGTAAAGCAATATGTGATCTTTCAGGATGAAAAACACCATATTAATACATAATTCATCTGTTACATTATTAAATATGAAACAATGGAATCTCTCAAAGCGGATTGTAAAGTGTAAAAAAATAATGTTGGCGTTCATATTAAGAATACTTTTTATTTTTATTTTTTTTACTTATATGCACACATGTAAACTGGTTTTGCACACCTAAGGTAGGTGCATGCAGAAGTGCTTGTGTGCTTACATGTGCAAATTTGGGCCATTATTGATATATTTATGTATTCAATTTCTTTGCAGTGCTAAGAGGATAGGGAAAACAGCTCAACACATTTCTCTCATGTTTTTCAGTTCCGTCTCAGGAAAATTGTCCTCTTGAAAAGGTTATTCATATGAATAGTAAAGCATTTAACTAAAAATTGATATGGAGAAGCTAAGTGGTACTTCACCAACCATATGCATTGTATTCAAACATGGTTGAATGGAAAGCTGCTGACATATGTTTGATGGAATAGTAAACTTTTGGTAGATTGGATGGAATAGTAAACTTTTGGTAGATTGATGTGAAAGTATCATGAATTATTATGTTGAGGATGTGGAAAATGCCATGGTTTTTGTTTCCAGGACTTTCAGCTAATCTTATCAGTAGGTTCTCTTTCCCATATTTTAGGACACTGATTTTTCACTGAATATGTGCTTTGTTAAAATGATTGCACTCAGCTTTAGGCATTGGAGCAAATTTTCAATCTGTCTTTAAATAAGCACCTATTTTTGCTCTTGTAGCTTTGTGGGTGCAAAGACTTATTGACACAATTTTCTTCCCTCAAATATTTGCAGGTGCAGTTAAGGTCACGTCCAATGTCTAGTCACCTGTTCTTTAGGCACCGCTAGGTCCTTACATTTCAAAGTAACATTAATTGCACTCTCAGATAATTGTGGATTCAAAACTTGTGGCTGAGTTTTAAAATTTGGCCTGTCATATACTCCTGTAGCATTAATTGGATATTATGTTGTATACAATCAACACTGCACTGCTCAGGGTATTGCACATTTACTTCTATGTGAAATATTTTCAGTTTTATGCATAGGTCTGGGAAAAATTTGAACTAACACAGGGTAGCAACTATTTCTCCAGTGTTTCTTATAATATTGTTGAGAATTGTTGAGAGTATAGTGTTTCTCAGACATCAGATAGTGATATCTCATCCTTCATAGGCAATTAAGTACTTGGCCAAAGATATAAACACAGAAGTAAAGAACATTTCCTCCTGCCCTTCCTCAAAATAAACTACGTACTGTAAACATATCGTAACCATTGTAAAAGCCATTTTTTTAAAAATCATCACAAAGTTGTCTTAAACTGTTTTGTATACAATGAGCGTTAAGCCAGAAATGTAATTTATCTCAGCAGCTGTGGGTTTTGCATATCAGCATAGGTTGTTTTCTCTTTGTTTGTAATTGTTGTGAAAGCACTTTTATTATAAGCCTCTGATAATAAGTACCAGTACTTATAACTTTTCAGAAGAAAATTATCCTCTCAGCTGAAATACTGTATATATACCTGTCCTCAGGCCAAAGGTGAACTTCCCTTGTATGTCAAATTTGATTTGGTGGTTTTGTTAGCTAATGGTGAGCAAATGTCATTCTGGAATATATTAACAGGAGTGTCGGATGTAAGATACAGGAGGTAACTGTCTGCTCTACTTGTCTCATCTGGAGAACTGTGTCCAGTCTTACGCACCGAATTTTATGAAGGATGTAAATGAACTGAAGAGAGTACAGAGGAGAACAACAAAAATTATAAAAGGTTTAGAAAATCTGATTTATGCAGAAAGGCTGAAAGAATTGGGCATCTTTAGTCCAGAGAAAAAAAGTCTGAGGGAGGACATTATAACAGCTTTCAAATATTAGAAAGACAAGGTGAGTGAGGTATTATCTTATTGGTCAAATAAAAGATATTACCTCACCCCCCTTAGAACATAAGAACGGCCAAACTGAGTCAGACCAATGGTCCAGCCAACCCAGTATCCTGTCTTCTGACAGTGGCCAATGCCAGATGCTTCAGAGGGCATGAACAGAAAAGATCAGTTATCAATCATCCCCTGTTGTCCAGTCCCAGCATCTGGCAGTCAGAGGCTTAGGGACACCCAGAGCATGGGGTTGCATCCCTGACCATTTTGGCTAATAGCCATTGATAGACCTAACCTCCATTAACTTATCTAATTCTTCTATCTAATTCAGTTATAGTTTTGGCCTTCACAACATCCTCTGGCAATGAGTTCCACAGGTTGACTGCACTATAATTAGGCAGACCAAAAAAAGAATGTGAAGAGCAACTATTAAAAGACACAAAAACTAATAGCAATTTTTAAGTACGTCAGAAGCAGGAAGCCTGCCAAACAATCCTGGGAATTAGAGGCTGGTAAGCCTAACTTCAGTACCAGGTTGAAACCATAGTAAAGGACACAATTATCAGACACATAGATGAACATGTTTTATTAGGGAAGAGTCAGTATGACTTTTTGTAAAGGGAAATCATGACACCAATCTGTTAGATTTCTTTGAGGAGGTCAACAACCGCATGCACTTAACCCATGAAAATACCACCAATCTCAGTAGGATTTGACTTCCAATTTTTAAAGGATTTTTTTTGGTCTCTAACCGCTTCCTTTACTGTTATTTAGCCATGTTGGCAATTTTTGGTTATCATACTATATTTTTTATTTTGGGGTAGACATTTAATTTGAGCCTCTAGTTTCCATGCAGCTTGCAGGCATTTCACTCTTGTGACCTTGTCTCTGTAATATCCTTGTCTCTGTAATATCCTGTGACCAACATGGCTACAACAACTTTGCAAGCAGCCTTTACATATGTCAAAGGATGTTCTAAAGAGGACGGTGATCAATTGTTTTCATATCCACTGAGGGTAGGGCAAGAAATAATCAGCTTAGTTTGCAGTAAGGGAATATTCAGGTGAGACATCAGAAAACCTTTTAAACTATAAGGATAACTAAGCACCAGAATAGGTTAGCTAAAAAAAGTTGTGGAATCCCTATCACTGAAGGTTTTTAAGAACTGGTTAGACAAACACTTGTCAGGGATGGTCTAGGTTTACTTAATCCTGAGTCAGCACAGAGGGACAGACTAGCTGACCTCCTGAGATCCCTTATAGCCCAACGTTTCCATGTTTCGATGAAATGATCATCAGAAAATTTTAATAAAATTAAGTCTCTTATGAATTCTGATAACTAAAAGATGACTTTGTTTTAAAACATTAAGCTTGCATGTTCATGGTCCTCAGTGAAGAATGCAGGTGCTGCAAAGTTTGAAACATTATTTACAAAATAGAAGAGTTAGAGGTGATTGAAAATTGAACATGCATACAATAATAATCTTTGTTAATCCTGAGAGCTGGCAGAATCCTTGGGAGAGGTTGGTGGTATTTTCATGGGCCCTGATTCAGCAAAGCACCTGAGCATTTGCATAACTTTAAGAATGCGAACAAGTTTTATTACATCAATGGAACTCAAGTGTGTACTTTACTTTTAGCTTAGTAGAGATGAACTTGAGCATATGCTTAAAGACAAACTGGTTAAGTGTCATCTTGAAATTGGCACCAGTATTTGGCAGCCCATTCTGGCATAGGGCAAGTAGAATCAAGCCGACCATCTCTTTCCTGTTCTGCCATCTATAATCTTACATCACACATTTTGTACTTCGTGATTTCTGTTAAGAAATCCACATTTGCCACCAGATACCATACAGCTTCTTTAGTTATTTCCTATTCTAATTATGGTGAACAACTTTGTTATGTCACATATAGTGCTTAGATAGTTAGGTGCTGAGTACCCTAGAAATACCTAAAATAGATAGATTTGATAGATGGAAAAATATCATCATGTCATAACTGTTGGCAAAGGATGATTTTTTAATGGTGACCACTGAACATATGTTTGATGCCAAGATTTTGCATTGCCATAGCGATTTTTTATAAATATTGATCATAGTTGGAAACATGATTTTCCTTTGATGGCTGGTAACAATGACAGCGATGATGGCATAGTGCTCTGTGTGTAATATGAATTTCAAAACAGCATTACTTTGCTCCTGGGCTGTGCGGGATGCATAGAAGTAATGAGAGAATAGGGTTGGTAATGAGGATTCTGGCTGTGAAACCATCAATATATTATCTTACAAAAATCATGCCAAAGACATTTGTTCCTCGAACACTAGCTTCTCCCTTTGACACTCCTCCTCAAAAACCTGCTGCTATTTGGGTATTTGGGTGCCCTACCTGAGATGCTTTAAAGGCTACTGATTTTTGGAGGGTGGAAGCTCAACACCTTATGAGAATGAGAATCCTTTAAGGTGTCCAGTTGGACAGTCAAAATCACTAACTTTTGGAAATCTTGGCCTATGTTTGCAAAAAACAACCACAATACCTTGGAGTTTATGTGTGTGAATTAATAATAGGGTAGTCCTCAGGGGGTTAATGTAGATAATCACACAAAAAGTGGGCTGTTTATCCAAATATCATCTGAAACATTATCAACCATTTATACTGAGTTTTTTCTGGTGAGAAACTGAAATGAAGAGCTGATTGGTACACTGCGCATTTCTCTGTTTGTAAGTGAGCAGGCAGGGCTAGGGAAATTATTACTGATAATGAAGAGGTGGAGTAGACGCAGGTGTAGGAACCTTGACTCAGCAAATTTGGTGAGCCATAAGGTAGAGGGGGAGATAGGAGGGGCCCTCGACACTAACATTATAAGACAAGGGTGAAAATGGCTTAAAACTAGCCAACATGGTTAAGAAGATAAATATTAGAGAGAAAGAAGGCACAATAATAATGAAATGGGGGATTTAGCTACTGCACTGATGGATGCTATAGATAAACTTAAGGTAAATAGATAGGGACGATGTCAATACCGGCTCTAAAATCGTCGAGCTACTGAATTGCTCCTTAAATTATATAAGAAAAACAGTACTTACAGTTAGGCACATACTTAAGAACTCTTCTAGGCTCCCATTTGTGTATGCACAAAATTGCAAAAGTGGAGAGGAAGTAGAATTCTTTTTATTTATAAAATTTTGATTAAATTAAAAAAGAAAAAATACTGATGCAATTTTCCTGAATCCTCTCCCCCACCACTTTCTTTTCATCAGCTTAACTCGAGAGTGACCACACTTTGAAGGTGAAAATACCTGAGCATTCACTCCAAAAATCCTAGCAGTTGTGCTTAGCAGCAAAAAAGAAAAGTCATAAATAGCTGCTAGTAAGTCCATTTTATGTAATATTATTTTTGTCTGATGCCCTACTTTGGCCTCAATATGGGGTCATCTATTTTCTTTGTATCAGGCAGTCGTATCTTTAGTCATTCGCCTTTTATATCCTTGAGGTTTTCCTACTTGTGTTCTCTTTGACCCTATGCGTATGCAAATATAACTTATAAATGAGTTTGGAAACTCATCCAGTGAACAGTGAAAGAAAAACAACCAACAAATAATCTAATGAACATAATGAAGACTTGCATATGTTATGAATGAAAGCTCAGTGGATCTATTGGAAAGCTAATGGCAGATATAAACATGTTAGAGAGAGAGTATTTTGTCATATTTCTGTTCTTTCTACTGACAGTTCATGAGGAAGGAAGGCAATAACTGACCCATGTAACTATTTACATTTCAGCTTGCTAGTTATAGCTGTGAGTGACTTTAGAAATAGCAGGTGTTCTATAAATGTTGAAAAGCACAAATACAATAAATATGGCAGAGGATTATTATGTTAACATCTTTTTCTCTATAGAAGTTTTTTCCACCAAAAAAGTGTTTTCTCAACTATGTATACAGGAATAGCTTCAACCACCACTGACATGCAGCTATGATGGAGTTCCGCAGTACAGTGCAGAGCTTTGGAGAACCGTTCAGAAGAAGAAGTGGGGAATAATGCCATCACTAGTTAAAACTGTGAGGAGGATTTAGATTGGCAAACTATAATTAATAGAAAATGGAATAGAATGGTCATGACACTGGGTTAACATCTCTATTCTTACTCCTTCCCCGAACCCCCGGAGAAGTAGCATGAAATTGGAATCTCTAACGACTATAAGGTGAAAGAAGGACATTGGTTTTACATCTCATCCAAAGTACCACACCTCCACAAGCACAGATTCTGGTAGCACCATGCTAAGAAATGGATTAAGTACTGACTCAAAGGGAAAAGTGCCACCTATTGAATAACTAACTGCCTCAAGGAGTGGGTGAGTATTCTTTAAAGGTCTCCTGTCCAAGTATTGACCCAATCCAACGGTACTTAGTTTGAGATCAGACAAGATCATAACTTGAAGTTATATAGCTTCAGATTACATGTGAATACCATATTTCACAGGAACAGCCTAATGCCTTTTTTGTTTTTGTCTGGCAGAATTATACATTATCCAAGAACCTGCAATAGCCTAGGGTTATAAGTGTGAATTATTTTTCTCTTGAATGGATGGCACGCAACCTTAATTATGTAAGTATCTAAATGTTTTCTGAGAACTCCTTGTTGTAAAGTAGGATTCTTGTCTTCATCATGGTCAAAACATGCTACTCTTTTTAATCCTGCATATCATTTAACTCTATGATACTGTATGTCAAGTATTCACATTCAGATTTAGATGGTATCAATGTTAATAAAGGAGAATGACATTAAGGAACTATATATAATATATGTTAAAATTGCATTGAACTGCCATCCAAGCATTGATTAAAGATTATCGTAATATTTTAATATTATCTTGAAATGCTTTGTGGAACCTTGGGCCAGGTTATACTAGGTTGCAGGGAGCTAGGTACAGAATTCACTCAACTCCCATCAAGTTCAGCTGGAGCCACTACGCATACGTCAAATGCTGAAAGCATTCAGACCACCTCATTAGATATGCATACACAATATGCTTAAATATTTATAGTTCAGAAAAAGTGATCCTAAATGGAGCACAAGGATGGTTAAGCAAATTCATTTTTAAATTCAAGCAAATACCTGTGGGAAATGTTTGGCTATATCCATGCCGTTCTATAAACTAGAGAAGATCTAAATGAAAATGTTCAATATGAAGAAAGCATGACCTATGAAGACTCAATAAAAAAACTGAGCCAGATATTGGACCACTCTAGGGCCACCTACACCATGCTACTGATGCAAAGTTGCTCCAATGCTGGCTTACCCAGCCACTAGGGGATTTCCTCTGATTTAGGGGGAACATTGAACAGCATATAAGTCATTGTAGTAGCACTCTGCCACCCCCCCCCCATCCTGTGCTTGGTGCAGGGGGGATGGCCAGAACATCCTCCTACCATGCTGATTGCTAGTGGCTGTAAAGGCTCATATAGGTAGCCAGTAAAACTTTGGAAAACCAGCTCAGTGCTGAACTGCCCCAGGATTGGGGGAGCACAAAGTTAACTTAAAGCTACTTTGTACCCTTCTTTCTCAGATGTACACAAAGTATTCTTCAACCACAGCTGAGACTTTTATTGATCACACTTTATATTAAGAGCCTATTTATAGTTTATAAAAGGTAAACAAATGATTAATCAATTCTTAAAGATTGTTTTAGAGCCCAACAGGCCAAAAGATCACTTATATACATGGCTTATAATTATCTATAACTCACAATCACCATGTCTGTAACATGCTTATAACATCTGTTTATAAAAGTACCCTTAATATAAAGTGTAGCCTATCTATTCTATTTAATATCTGACTGATGCTAATAAAAGCAGAGAAGAATTATTTAAGGGGGCTGGACAATAGTTTTGCTTATAAATACATATTCACATGATTTGATCCAGAGCTATTAGAGTATTTTGAATAGGTATTGAGAACAGTAACAAATAACCCACACAAAAATGCAACACTTCTTGATAACAGTGATGTATTTGGAGCTGGTATTGTGTTTGCATATTGAGAAAATAGCTCATATGTTATTCTTTATGTAGTGTTATGCGGAGTTTGCATATTATTCTTAGTGGATTCATACTGTCACCAAAATGACCCACAAAACATTACAGGGAATCCTTGGCAGTGCATATTAATAGCGGTACTGTGTACTAGCCAGCTTTCAAATGTGTTTTGCCTATACTATAGATCAAATTCATACTAACTTGTATTGCTTGTGTGATGTGTTACTTTTGTGAAGCCATTCCACTGATTAAAATGCTATTGAATTTAATGGAATTTTATGGATTAGCATTGTAATAGCTATATAACATGAAATTTATGATTAAAAAACTAGTATGAAAAGTGGTAATCAGCATATTTTGAAGCAACCATTGTCTAACAAAAGGTCAGCCTGCTTAAAGTGATTAGTGTATACTTGAGCTAATGATCTGAAAGATCTCATTAAAAAGCTATTTATTAAAGTTTAAATAGACTAATAAAAAAGCATCTAAGCCTGCCAAATATATCTTTCATTCTTAACTAAAAAGAAAGCAACTTAACAATATTTTGTAAATTATATATTTTTAAAAAAATTCTGGAGAGCTCATATAGTTGTTTTATTCTGAAACTAATTTATTTACAGTTAACCTCTCTAAGAGGCTTTACAGTGAAAACTTTGACATAGCTTTATGCCAGTGTGAATAGTGCCTCTATAATAAAGAGGCAACTGAAGATTTTTCTCTCTTCATAGCTACAGGTGGCAGTCTGATTTAGAAACACAATAGATATTAATTACCTTCGGGATATGAGATGAACAAAAGAGGGGATTGACTTGACTAGCCTGTTATACTCCATTTCTTTTGTCTAATATAGGACTCTATTTCTTTTCTTCACAAAAAAAATCTACAGTAATATTAAAGATCTGCTGATAGTGTAAATGTCACAGTAGGCAGCCACCTGCAGTTAATACTGACATGACCTGCTTCTCACAGGTATCAGATTCGCTAATTACTGTTAAAAAAATTCAGATCAGATGTCTTCTACCTGCATTTCTTTCTTTACCAGTAAATGCAGCTGTTGGGGCAGAGGTTTAGCAGGAAATTAACAAAATAATTAACAAATATTAGCAAAACTTGAAAAAAAAATCATCCTACCTCTGCTCTTACAGTGCTAGAGCCTGTCAATAGTTTGTACCACTTGTGTTACAGCAGGCTAGGGAACAAATTAAAATTTGGTGAGAAGAAGAAACCCACAAAATACCATCATGTGAAAATAATTAAAATGTGAGGATAACTAAAAACCCACAAGTATGTACAGCATCTCTACCTCCTGCTGTGCTATTTCAATAGCTCAGATGGAAGACATGAGTTTGCACAAAACACATACCTCAGCCAAAATATTGTGAGTGACTGAAAGCAACAAGAATAGCAAAGAAGGCTACTGGCTTGAATCTAGCCCAGGTTATTCAGAAATTGAATTTATTGCCGCTTGACAGCTGTTAGTATGCCCATGTGAAAAGACTTGAGACAGAGTCTCAATGCATTTCATATTGGACAAGTGCACAAATTAAAAAAGTTGCCATCAAACATGGCCATCCTTAGCACTCTTACTGGGAATCTCAAAGGAGAGAACAAAGGGCATAAAGAGGTCTATCCAAATCAGGGTTAACTGGGACCATATTTGCAGGGCTTTTATTGCTGCTTGCCATGATGGGCCTTTTCTACAGATAGATAATGGTGCTTTCATATCAGGAGGATAGATGCCTTAACCTTGGACAGATTTATTTTGATCTGTAAAATGACAATAAGTGCAGATCCCAAGCTCTGGGCACTTTCACATACACTGTCACAGCCGGGTCATAGGCAGCCAGACCTAGCGGTTAGAACCTGAGTCCACACTCATGAAACAGCAGTCATGAGTCAGCTGGGTCAGGATAATGGGAGATCAGAAGCAGGAGATAAACTTGAGATCAAAACCATGAGCCGAAAGCCAGAGTCTGGTGAGTTCAGGATACCTGGAGGCTAGAGGCAGGAGCCAAACTGGAGATAAGAACCAGGAATAAAATGACTGGAGTCACGCCGGGTCAGGGTACCAGGAAATCAAGCCAGGGAACCAGGAAGCACACAGTCTAGCAAGGAGCCCAATTGTTTGGACAGATTCCTGTTCCTGCTGCCTGCTTTTGTAGGGCCAGTGGACCACTCAGCTGCTCTGGGACTCTGCCAATAGGACCTCAGGGACAGAGCCTCAAACTGGGACTGAGCTTCATGGGTCCTAAGTAAGCAGTTGTCACCAGGCTGCCAAGTGAAGGGTTGGAGTATGGTTTCTTCCGTGGACCCAGATTCAAGAGCCATGGATCATGACATTACCCCCTCCCCTAGGAGTGCCCTGTGAGTGCCCTGGGTCCAAGTTTCTCAGGGTGTCTCCTATGGAAGGCCCGAACCAGGACAGGAGCATGAACATTTTCAGCTGGCTCCAGTCTTCCCGGTCAATTAGGTACCATAATTTGCCTCCCCCCCCCCGCCCCCGATCTTAGAATCAAGGACTTCATGGACTACTTATTCCTACTGACCTTGTACTTGCCCTGGTGGGAGGTGTGATTGGGCTGTATGGGGAAATGTGTTCTCAGCATAGGCTTTTAGAAATGAAACATGGAATACGAGCTGGACTCTAAGAGATCAAGGGAACTGGAGCTCTAAGTTGACTGGGCTGATTTGTCACTGAATCCAGTACAGGCAAAGGAACCAGTAGTTTAGTTTCCAAGAAGGTCTGTCCTTGCAGAGATGTTCTGTGGAAAGCCATACCTTTTGTCCTACAGAGTAGGTAGACCTTGTTGTCTATGCTTGTTTGCATACTTTTCTTAGTCCCCCTTTGCCTTCTCAAGGTTTCCCATTCTCCTTCTCTTGGATGTGGTGGATGTGTTGTATTAGGTCTGAGGTGAATGGATTGGTGGATGATGTGAGTAGTTGTAGATGAAATCAGGCCTGGTACCCATAGTTGACAGAGAAGGGACTGTGGTCTGTGGATGCATGGTCTATATTATTATATGAAAACTTGGTGTATGGTAACAGTGAAGACCAGTCATCCTGGTTATGGTTGGTGTGGCATCATAAATATTGCTCTAGGATCTGGTTGATTTTTTCTGTTTAGCCATTCAGCTGAGAATGGTAGGCAGAAGACTAGTGCGTGTGGATGTCTAATAGATGTAGGGCCTCATACCAGAAGAGGGCAGTAAACTGGGGCCCCCGGTTGGAGGTGACATGATCCGGCAGGCCATGAAAATTGACTAAATTGTTTATCCAGAGCCAGGAAATTTCCCCTGCAGAGGATAAACCTGTGTAGGTATGAAGTGGGCCATTTTGGAAAAGCAGTCCACCACTGTCAGGATAGTCATGAAACTATTGGATTCTGGTAATTCCACCACAAAGTCCAAGGAAATGGGCTCCCAGGGCTGAGATGGGGTGTCCAAAGGTTGAAGGAGACCACAGGTTTCTGGCATTGGATATTGGTGCAGATATGCACCGGGCAGAAAGCAACAAAGGGATCTATTGTGGGGTGCATACAGGGCCATCAGAAGTACCGGAATATTAATTATCAGGTTTTATATTGCCCGAAGTGTTCTGCCAGGTTGGAGTTGTGACACAGTTGAAGAACTTCCACTCTCACGAGTGCTGGGGGAGCGTAGATGTGGCCCCTTATGAATGTGATCTCCTCCTGGGTTTCATGTGATTCTCAGTCGATAGTGGTCATCTCATTGGGTGGAATTGCAGAGACGGAGGCAGAGTGGATGAGTGTGAGGAGTCTTGGCAGTGGGTCGCTTTGAGGAAATTATGGGACTTGAGAATGTGGGCTGGTTCCAGACTGGAGATTTGTGGATCAGAACCATATCTTCGGGACAAGGCATCTGCCCTACCTTTTCTAGTTCCAGGGTGGTAGGTCAAGGTAAAGTTGAACTGGAAGAAGAGTAAGGCCCAACCAGAGCTGTCATTGATTTAATGCCTTGGCTTTGCATAGGTACTCCAGGTTCTTGTGATCAGTAAACACTTGGACCAGATGCCAGGCCCCTTCCAAGTAGCATCACCACTTTTCAAAGGTGGTCTTAATTGCCAAGAGCTCTTTGTCCAAGATCGCATAGTTTCTCTCAGCAGGGGTAAGCTTCCTCAAGTAGTAGGCAATGGGCTGCAGTATTTGCTTGAGTCCATGCCTCTGGGAGAGGACAGCCCTGATCACTGCGCTAGTAGTGTTGGCTTCCACAAAGAAAACTTGCATCATGTCTGGGTGGGCCAATACTGGAGCAGTGGTAAAGGCAAGCTTCAGCTGCTCGAATGGGTGCTGGGCCTTGAGCGACCAGTGGAACTGGGCATCTTTCTGGAGTAGGGGAGCGAGGGGCTTGGTTTGTTTTGAAATATTTGAGATGAACCTCTTGTAAAAGTTTGTGAAGCTTAAAAACCTTTGTAAGTCATGCACATTGAGGGGGCTGTCTGGTCAAGGACAGCCTGGATCTTGTGCGGATCCATCTTGATTTCTTTTGGGGATAGGATGAAACCCAGGAACTTTGTTTAGGTCTGATCGAACACGCACCTCACAAGTTTAGCATAGAGACCATGTTGCCATAGTCTCTCCAGGACTGGGCAGGCGTCCAGATAATCTGAGAAGATCAATATGTTGTCTAAGTATACCATTTCACATTGATTTAGAAGGTCTTGTAGCACATTGTTAATGAATTGCTGGAATGTTGCTGGGACATTAGTCAATCTGAATAACATGACTATTCAAAATTGCCATAACAGGTCTAAAAGGCAGTCTTTCATTTGTCTCTCTCTCTGATACGGACAAGACTGTAAGCTCTCCAGAGATCTAGTTTAGTGAATATGTGGTTGGCTCCCACATGGTATAACAACTGAAGGATTAGTGGTAGTGGTTCCTAATTGCTATCTGATTTAGGGCTTGGTAATTGACACAGAGGCAGAGGCAACCATCCTTTTTTTTTAAAAAAAAGGACTGGGGTAGCAGCTGGTGAAGTTGATTTACAGATGAACCCCCAGGCCAGGTTCTCTTAGAAATATTTTCGCAACACAGAATAACAATGACATTGTGTGTAGCTGCCTAAACAGTCTCTTCACCCCTGACTGGAGTTCTATGAGGAAATCATAGTTCTGATGTTGGGGGAGGCTTTCTGCATTCTTCTTTTTGAAGACATCAGTGTAGTTACAGTACTTTTGGGGGAGTTACATAGATCCCTCAGTAGGTGTTTCAATGAGGGAAACTAAACCTACTTCAACCTTCTTGGGCCTGAGTGCAACACTTATTGGTCCCTGGTCATTCCATTGGCAGAACACTGATGGGAAGGTGACCTTTGTTCTTGCTAATGAATGTGAGGATCATGAAAGATTAACCAGGAGATGCCATGGATCAGGGAAATATCCAGGGAATGGATCACACCAAATTGTATTATTTCTCTTTGTCTCTGAATAACAGCGTTCAGGGATACAGTCTCCTCGACAACTGGCCCCAAAGACAGCAGGGAGCAATAGTTTCAGTCATGTCTGGCATGGCCTTGTGTGGCAGGGGAATCTGTAGGGCCTGAACTGTAGCTGCATCCATAAAATTGTCCACTACTCCTGAATCAATGAGGGCCTGTTAGATGGGAAACTATCTGGAGTCCTCCTGGATGCACAGCTGGATAGGCACCTGCAAGTGGGAAAGCCGCTGGATGGGGCTTATGGTGCATCTCAGTGAGGATTAGAGTACAGAGAAATTCTTTTCTCTCAAGGACCAGGCTAGTTCCCCCTCCACCCCCCACCCCACTATGCTTGTTTCCCCACGCTCCCTGGTGTTCGTACTCAACAGGCCGAGATGGCCAGGTTTGCTGCAGTTGAAGCACAGGTAGTGTTGACAGTGCCATTCTTTTTCTTCAGGAGAGAGCCACTGATGAACTAGCTCTCCTTGTATAGGTTCAGCAGGCAATATAGGAGGTGGCACACAGGTAGAGGGACTGAAGAGAACCTCTTTTCTCCTCTCTTCGTTCTTGCAGCTGACCATCTATACAGATGGTAAGGTCCACAAGGGCGTCAAGGCCCATAGGCATCTCTACCTAGGCCACTTCATCTTTGATTTCTTCCTGCAGGCCTCATGGGAATGGGTACAACTGCTCTGCTTTGTTCCACTCTGTATCCACTGTGAGGTGGCAGAAGTGCACTGCATAGGAGACCACTGTGCCTTACCCCTGCAGGAGTCTCCTCAGGAAGGCCTTGGCTGTTTGAGTTCAGTGTGGGTCATCAAAGATGGTTGATATTGACTGGAGAAAGGCATCCCAGTTCAACAGCTCCTGGCTATGGCCTTCCTGCAGGAGGGAGGCCCAGTCTAATATGTCTCCTTTCATCAAACTGATTACCAAGGCCACCTTGGACTGGTCAGATGCATAGATTTTGGGATGCATTAGAAACAGAAAGAAGCATAGGTTCATGAGGCCCAGCGCTGTTACCTGTTTGGAGCAAGATGCCGAAGGCTGTGTTCACAGCACAGTATTCTTGACATTGAACTGAATCACTTGCTTCTGCAGCCACTGGTTTTCCCCAGTGAGCTGTGGGTCTGCAGTGCTTGATTACCCGCCTGGAGGTGGAGGGCCCATTCAGGTGAGTCCTGTGCTTCCAGTGGCTGTGTTGGTGCTGCTGGATCCATCCTTCTTGCACCACTCTCAGTCCAGTAGGGTTATCGTAGTCTGAATAAGCTGTCATGGCTGGGTCATTGGCAGACAAACCTAGTGGTCAGATCCAGGGTCCACACTCATGAAACAGGAGTTGAGAGTCAGATGGGTCAAGATACCAGGAGATCAGAAGCAACAGACAAACTTGAGATCAGAACCACGAGTTGGAAACCAGAGTCAGACTGGATCAGGATGTCAAAAAATCAAGCGGAGAGAGCACGAGCCACGTTGTTCAGACAGCTTCCTGTTTCTGCTGGCCAATCAGCTGCTCTGGGGGTCTGCCAATAAGACCTTAGGGGCAGATCCTCAAACTGGGACTGGGCTTCATGAGTCCTAGATAAGCAGTTGTTAGCAGGCTGCCAGGTGGAGGGTTGGCGTGTGGCTGCTCCTGTGGACCCACGTTTAAGACTTGGGGGTCATGACATACTCTTAAAATTCATAGTATTTAAACTGCATACGACAGGCCAATTTAGACCATTCACAATTAATTGCTTAGATTAAAAAAAGTACTTTTAGTCACAGATGGTACCTCAGAATCTAATAATGGCCTCGGGTGTAACAAAAGTCCCTAAATTGTGAACCTGGGTCACAAACAGTGGTGGTATTCTGTTTTACAGAGATGTTGATATAATTATCACTAATTCTTAGAGTCACTTTCTCAACCCACCAACATTATCTTAGTCTGATCTGAGTTGAGTCTAGAGCACAAACCCTCATCCAAACCACAATCTCCCACGGAGATGAATATCTCTTCCCCTGCATTGGCAGGAAGAGATATGATAGAGATGTGAAGCTGGGTTTGATAAGCAGGCCATATCTCCTAATTCTCCTAGTGGCCTCATATACCCATCTTACAGCAAGGCAGATGGAATGGAGGACCATTGGGGGAAATAGACAATTGTCATATAATTATTCTCTGTGTCCTCTCAGATTAAGAAAAGAGTGAAGCCAGTTCAAAGCATCTCCATCCACTCTTGCTAAGAGGTATTTGTCAATAACATTAAATGCTCAATTATATCAAAGAAAAGTTGACAGTACTAAAAGAATCAGCATGGGAATGCTGATCTCATCTGTTGCTTGGAGGAAATCACCTGCAATCTCAGTACAGTTTCTTTCCCAAGCCTGGGACAAGAATCAGATTGCCTAGCATCAAGAAATTCTATATTGCAGACTTTCATCCTCCAGTGTGTTTCGTAAGCACTATGCTTCTCTACTTTTTAAAAAATGTCATAGGTGTATAGATGGGTTTCTTGATGTTTTTTTAAAAATATATGAAATTCGCATTTTTAATTTAGTATCAGAGGGGTAGC
>NW_020664447.1:44673726-44693242 GCF_002925995.2 Terrapene triunguis
AAGAGTTTGGGTTTATTCAGAATAGAACTGTCATAAATGCTCTTGGCCTCCCATCCTAACCATTTTTTAAGCCTTCGTTAAATCACTTTTTTTAAAACCAAAGCCAAGGCTAAGATCATACTTTCTTATATGTAGCTTGGCCAGATGTCTTCTCATACAGTCTGAAAGCACACAGCTAGTTGTAAGAGTTTATTTGGCATCTAAAGTTAAGTAGAAACACAGTCCCAGAGCTGGGTCCCACAATTAATCAATATTCTCATATCACATGAGAATACAAAAGAGGTTTTCAGGAAAGAATTTAGCTGACATCTCCAACAGCTGGCAGAGTACAAATTTTTCATTTTGAATAATCTGTCTGGTATAGTCGGCATTTTATTTTGTAAAAATGCCTCATCATTGTCCCATACTGGTAAGCATCAGTAGGATCGGTGTCCAATTCCAAGGCCCATTTCCTTTTTGACTAAGAGTGATGCTTATGGATTGACCCACACTCTATAATAACATTTCTTAGCATGTCTGCAAAGTGCAGTGGAGTGAACACAAAGGGGGAAATTGCAGAAATGCATGTACCAAACTGCTTTGACAATAGAGAATTAATTGGAAAATGATAAAGCAATTGTTTAGAATTATACTTCTACCATCTTAGATATGGACATAGTGCCAGTTACAATAGTACCTACCAACGTTTCCCCAGTTGCTGATATGAGTCTGACATGAGTAAGTCTGTTAAGGCCTTGGGTACTAGATATCTACTCCTTATCTTAACAGTGATCTGCTGTGTTGGGGCCCAGTGGACCATTGCTGCCCACCTCCCATTCAGTTGTGTGAACAGGGACATGAATGGCTGGTGGCTACAATGGAGTTTGGGCTACTCCAAACCAAACCCCAATGTTGCAATCACAGGGCCATGAGCTATAATTCACACGATTGAATTGAAGAGAGACAACTCTTCTGTTTATGCTGTCTGAGGTCTTGGTGTAGTAAAACTAGCAGGTAGCAGAAATTGGTGGGGGCCACTGACCTAGAAGAACAGTGTTTAATCAATTGCCTAAGAATCTTTCACTAAATGCAAAATTCACCAATGAGCTCCACATGGCAGATTTAATCTCTGTTGTTGTGCTCTTTCTACATGCACATATCTTCCACTGATGTCAATGTGAAATCTGTTCATATAGAAAGCACAAAATTTCAAAACAGAGATTAATCACATAGACCTGAAAGCAGAGTTTTGTCCTTGGTCACAGTTCTGTGAAATTGGGCAAAATGTCTCTGCTCATTTACACAAGCCCCATTAAAGTCAGGTTGGTTGCACTGGTATAATTTACAAGAGGATTTGATCCATGGAGTGCCTTTCCAGCATGGACACCATTTTTTTTAACTTCTCTATCAAGGCATTTATGTCATGCTCATCATTCACAATGGGCAGTCTGTGAGAGCAGAGTTTTGGAATACTGTGGCAGTGATGCTGACAGATTTATTCTAATATGGACTTTAGAACTGACCAAGATGAATTTAAAGTGGAGTATCTTCCTTCTGAAGGCAGCTGGATGGCATTTTGCATGTCTATGTAATGAAGGAGCCATTTTTTGATTAATCTAGAAATTTCTCATGAGTTCCCTGGTGGATATTATTAAGCCTATTGTTTTTAAATGGTCCAAACTATTTGTCATTGTTTTCAATTTAGGTTATATGAGTTGGATTGCCTAACAATTACGTTAATGTGTATAAGAAAACTGTTTCTCGTTGTCTTGTTTAGTAAACAAAGAATCAAATCAGCTGGAAGGCTGAAAAAGACATACAGCTGCTAAACAGATGACAGGGTCCTGCAATGTATGACCCTAAATTAGTAAATAATTCTAAAACCATGTGCATTAAATGTCTTAATATTCCACAGAGACAAGGTATGTGAGGTAATATATTTATATTAGACCAACCTCTGTTGGTGAAAGAGACAAGTTTTCAAGCTACACAAAGCTCTTCTTCAGGTTAATAGTCCTCAGTCTGTTTGAACATTATTGTGAAGCATATAGTAAGTAAATAAGAAACCTTCTAGAAATTAGATATTTGTTTTTTAAATGGAAGCACTATCTGGAGAGAGGGAGTGCTTCTTTAGTAAGATTAATTATTTAATACTTGTAAAGCATTCTGAAGATTAAAATGGGCGCAAACATGCTAATTATAATTACTATTATTATACTTATTCGGCTGGTGTGGTGAGCATAGAAAAGGCCAGTGTCACCTACTGGAGAAAATGTAGGATGGAAAATGATTCTGGTTAATTTGTATATTCACAAGTGAAAGATGAAAGAAAATAACTAAAAGTTTGTAATTTGGTAAATAACTAGTCTAAGGGCCTGATCCAAAGCCTATTGACATTAATGGAAAAGGCAGTGTAAATTCATAGTACAATATAAATAAATATTACTATTATTCATGATGTTATATTACTTGGTTTGTTTCAGTTATGTCAAGTTAAGATTATAGTAAATAGCTAGTGATTTTTATAGCTGGACTTTTTATTTACATTATATTTCAGATATGGGTAATGTTAAATTTAGTCACCATAACATGCAGAGCTGTGGGATATGATGGGGATTTGAATTTAACAAAAGATAAATTTTACTGTAGAGTGGATGATTGTTGATACCAGGAATAATATTGGATTTATAATATACAATGAATATATGCTGACACTTGCCCTAATAGTCTTAGGAACAAGAAGAAGTAAAAAGCCAAAGGCCTGTTGAACTTATTTGATTCCTGATATTTGCATGAACTGCTTTTACATTTAAAAAAAAAAAAAAAAAAAAAAAAGAAAAGAAAAAGTCTGCCAAGGAAAGAGTTTTTCCAGGGGTCAACTTTGATATCACAGAAAGGACTCAACAGGACTGAGCAGCCTATTCATTACAGTAATTTCCAAAGGTGTTTGTTCTGAGTTATTTTGAAGCTGGGTTTAGCCTATGGATAAAGGGGTAAAGATTTTAGATAATCCTGTGTAGCCAAGGATAAAAGATATCAGGTATATTTAGGATATAAAGGTGAAATTAATTATTTTTTTTTATTCATTCTGTATTAATTAATGTTGTAAAATAGGTTCTACAGGCCTTAAGCCTGTAAAATAATAGTTTAGCTAAACTAATTGAGGGTTAAGTCTTAAAGCCTTGACATAAGCAACTAACCAGTTAGTGACCCTAGATCAGAAGTTGTCACAAGATAGCAATGACTCTGTATTACAAGATGCTATAAGATAGAATGATGTTATAAGCAAGTGTTGCTAAACTGCTGACAGATAAACACAAAGTGCCAGTTTATACCAACTTCAGATATTTAAATTAGGAACATCAGTAGATATCCAACCACAAGAATACCATGGTAACTAATTGATGTATATGCTAATAAGTTTGAGGAAAAAGGCCTAGTAACCTATGGAAGAAGGTGTTGGGATTCCCTCCCAGACCTCTTTCCACTCGGCTTCCCAAAAATTCAGTTCTTCTCCAGATTTTGTCACTCATACATACACCAAAGCTACCCTGAGTTGATGAGACTCAAGCAAAGAGGGGTGAGTACCACCCATCCAGAGTTACACAGCAAACCTCTTCTTTTATATACACTTACACATTACATTGCCTTTACTATACATTGTATCACACATTTTGGGATTGACTTGGTCACTCTTTAGGAACCCATCTCTGTTCAGCATTCTCAGTCCATGCACTGTCCATACACAAACTGACCTCTATCTTATCCTATATTTAGGCTTATTTATTAATGCCAGGATGGTCCTGATGACCTTAGCTAGCCGTCCTGACTCCAGCATACTGCTTGAATGGAAGGTTAAGCTGTCATAACACTTTCCCAATCATTCCCACTGAGAAGTGAGGCAAGTTACTTATGTAAAGTTACTTATGTCAAGCCAGGCTTACAGAAGGGCACCCCAACATTAGTAGGTTGAGGAAATACAGATAAGGAAAAGGGGCTGAACCCCCTACTGAATATATAGTAGGCATTCGTGCAATCTATGATAAAAGTTGGCACTCAAGCCCATGCACTCCTAGGAAATTTCCCAGAACCTGGCAGGCCAAGGACTACACGTGGGTCATCTTACCTCCTGCAGGCTACCCGCAAAGGATGGTGTGAATATGCAAGTTCTGGATGCTTGTATTGTCTCTGTCTACTTTGCTACATTGTACTGTTTGTGATGTTATTGACTGTGCTAATAAAACTTTTCCATATTCAGAAGGTTTTCCCTAAGTGTGAGCGTCTCTTCCAGATACACTGGGGTCCTCAGTCCCACACTAACCATAATATTGTGGCCAATCTAGGTGCAAATGATCCCTGTTGTGGAATGTTAAATTACAAACTCTAAATAATAGCTAACAAATAGATCAGGCAACACCTGGGATTGTTTTACTAAAGCATTGATTATCCATAATTATGGCTATGAACTGCACCCTAAAGCAAATGTTCTTAAGGGCAAATCCTCTCCCTAGTGACCAGCTGGGCAATGGAGGTCTCCGCGGGGTTAGGGGTTTGTTACAGGAGTGGGTGGGTGAGATTCTGTGGCCTGCGTTGTGCAGGAGGTCAGGCTAGATGATCATAATGGTCCCTTCTGACCTTAAAGTCTATGAGAGTTTGAGAGGCTGGAATCCTTCTGTCAGGCCTCAGAGAGAAGGAGACATGCTGCAGAAGCTGCTCTAACCTGATGGCTAGAGTAGCCCTCTGAGAGGGGGCTGGGATAAGACTGGAGCACAGCATAGCAGTGGATCCTCTGCCCCTGTGACCAAATCACTACTAGGCCCCACACTCCTGGGCTTCACAACCAAAAAATGAATGTGTACCTCTCTGTGAGATCCATATATTCTTCCCCTCCATTGAGGAGAGAGACGAAAAAAGATTTGCCCCTGAACATTGAGTACATCATGCTATGCTTATGTAGAGTAGCTTTTTACAAGGACATGTAAGCAGCAGTCAAAAATAATTATTGAAACACAAGTCCTAATCTCCTTGAAGCCAATGGGTTGCATGAATAACTTCACTGGGAGCAGAATCAGGCTTGTATCTCATTTATTCTTTGAATTCTCGAGGAACTCTTAAAATCATGCTAAGATTAATTATAGGTAGCATCAACATATGACTAATATTCAGATTGAAGCTCAAAAACATCCTCAGAATGTCAAGTATCAGGGGGTAGCCATGTTAGTCTGTATCCACAAAAACAACAAGATGTCCGGTGGCACCTTAAAGACTAACAGATTTATTTGGGCATAAGATTTCATGGATAAAAAACCACTTCTTCTTTATCCCTTGTTATTCTCAGAATGGGACTTGTAATCTTGCACATTCATAGGAAGTCATTTGAGACAAAGACATCATGTGACCATTTTTAAGTTGGGCCAATATAATCATTGCTTTGTTTTAACTGAATTCCGAAATGAGAACACACAGTTTCTACAAATAAGTTGTTGAAAGCGGTGAGATAATTTACTTTGCTTTGTCACCAAAGATTCCTTTTGTACTTACTGTCTTCCAAAGTTCTGCTTTCTTCAGGTGAAACAAACCACTTTTACACAGTATTATCTTTTGTTTGACTTTCCAAGGTGTCACGTTTGTGTTCCAGAAACTGATCTTCCAGTTTTGCTGGAAAAATATTATTTGTCCAGCATCTTAAGATGTGAACACATCAATAACCCAGGCAAGTATTCCTATGCAATGTCTGACAAATAGTTTTACCATTGACCACAAAGATGTATCAAATGTTCTTCAGCAATTTGATTATCAGAGAGTATAGGTGACAATCCAGGAGAGGATGGACTGGTAAAAATTTCTCTTTCCATCTGCATTCATTTTCTATAATCTTAATGTCTCCATGAGACTGGTAACTTCACCTTTAAACAAAAAAATCTGAAATGGAGTATAAAATAGTTTATAATTACATGATCCAAAGTAAAGCATGACTAAATCACCACCAACCATTAACCGTAAAATGCTCTATCTGTGACAAAATTTAATTATGAAATAACGAAGCAAAGAACAACCATGTTCACATCCAGATGACGTGCATCCGGACTGGAAGATCAGAACTATAAACAGAGACACAAAGGACAGCAGGAGATTTCAACAATTATTTTTAGGCAAGTTTCATATTTGTTCTGTTTAAACCAAATTACCCCCCCCCACACACACACACTTCCCCACGCACACACAAAAATCAGAACTTGCCTAAAAAGAGCTGTGAAAATCTACTGAGCCCTGTCTGTGTTTCAGGTTGCCTCTTTGATCTTCTTTTTTGGTACAATACATCAGGCTGTGTTTGTTAATGTAATTAATGTTAAAATGGCAATCCCCCAAGATTACAGGATTGCCAAATTTACATCAATGAAGATTCTGAAACATTTTCATGCATGTTTACTTTGTAATTTCCTTGTTTAACTTACATATTATGATTAATTAGATAAATTTGTCCATAGTCTTTTAAGGCAGTAGGAAAAAGCATTGTTGTTTTCTTTAAAGCCTTGCAGTGAAGAATTGGATATGGTGAAAACAAGATATCTGAAAGATAAACAAAGCCAACAACACACCTTTCATTCTGGAGCCCTTATGTAAACTGTTCACAGGCAATAAATTGCCTGGTCCTCATATTTCAAAAACTTGCTATCAATCAGTAAGCCTTCATGCTTAATGCCCAGTTCATTGTGTATCACTGAAGAGCTGCTACTTTTTAATGAATACCCTGAGTTACCATTCTCAGAATTTCTTCTGGTGCATACTGGTTCAGGGTTTCAGTTCACCATAAGAGCCTGATTCCATACCTATTGAAATCAGCGGGTTTCAACCCTTTTCATTGACTTCAATGGGCATTGAATCAGCCCTTAATTAGTTTCAAGATTTTCCTACTGTGACTGTAGGCACCCCTGTATTCATACCCTACTGTGACAGGGTGCTAAGCAGAAAACTGTTTAGCCATCCCTCTGTCACTCCAGCTCCAATTAAGGGAGGTGAATTGGAGCTGGGTAGACCACCTGGCCCTGACGGGGGAAGCTTGAACAGCTGCTGCCTCATCAGGCTGGGGCTGGATAAGAGCCCCAGGGGAAGGAAGCCAGGGGAGGAACTGGAAAGAGGAAAGCTGCACTAGAGGAAAGGCTGTGAGGGGAAGGAGAGAGAGCGGGAGGGTTACCCCCCCCCCCCCCCCTCTCCTGCCGGTGGACTGCAAGAAGAGGATTACTTGTATGGTGGAAAGGTGGTGGGAGCACAGCCTGTAAATAAAAGCACCAGGTGGGCACTGCACCAAAAGGTCTCTGTGTAACTTTCTCAGCCCAGTGGAGGCAGGGTCCAGGAGGCCTTTCAGGGACACTGCTATACCTACACATACTATATTAGTATAAAATGTGCCTTGTGAGATGGTATTTGAAAACTAATAACACACTGATTATTAATATCATTGTAAAATGCACATGTTAGAATTAATAATTTCCCATATAATGTTATCTGTATTATCTTATTAGAACATGTTTAAGACCAGACAGCCTAGTCTAGGTAAAGCTGATAGACAAAGGAATGTGAGTTTACTTCAATTTACATATTAGTAGAAAAAGCCATTCAGCTAATCCAGCAAGGGTTATCCTGCTCTTGAACTCAAGAGACAGAAAATTAACATGGCTCCAGTATCCCAGAGAAACCCATGAGACTGAATACCCAGGAGACATTCCTGACTTGTAAGACAAAAACAATCCTTTTGGGATCTAAGAAGCACAGAGAGAGACTCTGTCTTTATCTTTCACCTTAG
Source organism: Terrapene triunguis (assembly GCF_002925995.2). Taxonomy (NCBI): domain Eukaryota; kingdom Metazoa; phylum Chordata; order Testudines; family Emydidae; genus Terrapene; species Terrapene triunguis. The sequence continues at coordinate 44,681,510 of NW_020664447.1, forward strand.
GAGACAAAGGAATCAAGCGACTGGATCTCTGTGATGGATTCTGGGACAGATTGCCGGTAAAATCTGGAAAGGATACTGAGGGTAAGAGAAACCATCTTGAACAAAGACTGTATCTTGCTAGATTAAGTTTTAGTCTTTAGATGCATGTGTTCAATTTTATTTGTTTGTAACCATTTCTACTTTTATCCCTGCTACTTGGTATCACATAACCTATGTCCTTTTGTTTAAAAAAAAAAAAACTTTTTATTTTTACTATAAACAAGCTCTGTGCTGTGCTTGAAGGGAAGGGAGTATTTACCTGAATTAAGTTAATAAACTGTGATGTACTGACTCTTGAAAAGAGCAGCGAACATAATATCTTTCTGTGAATGAATACTGATAGGAGCTATACATTGCAGAGAAACATCTCTGAGGAGCTCAGTATCTGGAGTTGTCTTATTGTCACCTGCGAGGCAAGGGTGAGCCTTGAGGAATTTGTCAGTGAGGCAGACAGGCAGGTGTGGCAGGGAACTGACACAGTCTAATCTCCAGCAAAGCTTACTCCCTCTGAGACAGAGGACTGTAACAGTGGCTCACAGCTCTGGACATCCCCAATAGCACGTTACACCTACCCACCCACACAACAAATTATCTAGCATTTTAGAGAGATTGTCTGACTTCACTTCAGGATTCTACTGTTTGTTGCCAGTTGCATGTCAATAGCCATGTAGATCCTAATGCAGCTAGACCATAAGTTAGGGTGACCCGATGTCCTGATTTTATAGGGACAGTCCTGATTTTGGGGTCTTTTTCTTATATAGGCTCCTACTACCCCCCCCCCCGCCCCGTCCCAATTTTTCACTTTTGCTGTCTGGTCACCCTACCATAAGTACTTGTTTCTGCTGTGTGTTTCTCAAGAGCTGAATAGGTGCTCATTTGGGGTGCAGTCTTGGAAGCCTTTTGCAGAAGGTAATTTCTTCTTCAATAGGAAAAGTAGATCAAAGATAAACTAATAACGTTGTGTATCCAGCCACATTCATTCTTTCATCTGGTTCTATGATATCATAAAATATAATAAAACATCTGACTTTCCATATCTTTAAACACTTAACATTGACCGCCATGAGGATCAGTGTTTAGGCAATTTTATGGGATTTCATGCATTTTATTTCTTCTGTGTCAATGAGGAGCAAAGCGTTCGGATCTTTCCCTTTCTATCTTTGGTCTCACAATTTCAGGTACAAGGGTGAACTTTCCAAAAATCCTTAAGTCACTTTGGAAAATGGGACTTAGGGCTTGTCTACACAGTGCAGAGAAGCACACCTGAGATCTGATTGGTAAAGTGCTCTAACTGCACCACATAGACCCTGCCAGTGTGCTTTAGTTCACATTAACATAATTTCAAACAGGACTACATTAAAGTGCACTAGGTTCCTTTCAGAGAATGCTGGCAGGATCTGCACAGAACACTGTGATATAGATAAGCCCTAAGTCACTTGGGAGCTTAAGGGTGAAATCCTGGCCTATTACCGTCAATGAGAGTTTTGCCATTGACTTCAATAGAGCAAGGATTTAATTCTTAAGGGTATGTCTTCACTGTAAGTAAAGATATGCTTGCAACACAGGTAGGCATACCCAGGTTAGTGTTAATCTAGTTAGCATGGGTAGTAATATACCCTGGAGTCTCCAGCAGTCTTGTGCTTGGGTGATGAGCCGGCCTGTCCTCACTACTAGTGTTACCTGGGCTAGCTACCTTAAAGCTAGTATGGGCACCTGTCTGTGCTACGATTGCACCTTCACTTTGCACTGAACACACACACTGTCATTGAAAGTGGGACTTAAGCTTCTGAAATACTTAGAAGCTTAGGAAAATATTATCCCTGTCATTTGTTTTTATTCTTGTTTTGTTTCCTCTTAAAATGTTGGCAATACTGAGTGTCTTGTGAGCAGATTTATTTCAAGTATTCAGACTTTATAGACTATCCCAAAAAGGATAGCCATTTCCATACTAATTGAGGGATGTAGCCTCTCCCCGAAGATGTGTCTCAAGCCTCCTCCATAGTGCTTTTTTCCTGAAGTGGCTTCTCCCTTCTTTTTCCATGAGTTGAGTCTGTTGTGATAATTGGGCCTACAAATTTACCCTAATTGAGAGTTCAACTGGAATAAGTAAGTAAAAGTCCATAAAGTGTCACAATAACCTGTAACAATAAATGTTGATGGGGAAAGATATGAAAGGGAGACAGGAAGACTGAATTAGGCCTACTGATCTAAACTGGAATGTGAGACTTTGTCACACACACACGCCCTTATTCTTTTCCTTTCCCACCTTTTTATTTTTCCTCTTCTTTTTCCTTCTGTCTAATAAGAATCTGGCTTATCTGGCCAAACTTGTATTTTGCAACACTGCTATAAGCCTGTGACCAGAAAGACAGATCAAAGCAATGCCCTAAACAGCCAATGTCTCAAAGTGGCTGATCAGGCCATGTGCCATGTCTGTGTTTGTCTAGCAGTGAGGTTGTAAGTGAGAGTCAACACTAGAGAGAAGCTGCATTTTCTATCTTTGCTGTTCTCATGTATGTGTGTTTGTCTTGTTTTCTAGGAAATGGAATCAGATTTTAACAGCAACAGCCTATTTCAATTAACTTCTCTTTTCTCCAAAAGCCTAAAAGGCTATTAAGTAAGGCGTTTTAACTTTTGTTTATAAAGACTTTCTCTAGCTAAAGGAAAAGAGAACAAGGAATATTGTTAAAATGAAAGCCTTACTTAATACTTGACATTTCAAATGCTTTAACTGTTTTTCCATCTTTCCCATATCTTTAATAAAAGGTTAAAAAGATGTTTAATCATGTGTTTGCCATGATACTTAGCAAGCTGAGGTCTCTGAATAGCAAGCCCTCACCCCTGTTTAACATTGGACAGTAACAGGGATATGTTAACACCATTGACTCTTTGGGCCCATATATAAATTAGTACAACAATTCCTCGGTTCTTTTTCTGATGCCTGCCAACTCCCCCAAGGTGATGCCTCACTGTGCCCGAGACACACGAGGTGCTATCCCTTGGGAAAATGAATTATGCTGCTAATGGGCAAGTGTATAAAGCACAGCACACAAAAAACAATAAAGTACAGCAACATAAACCCCACACAGAATGACACACTGAAAAATAACAATTTTACAAGGGGGATTTTATTGAAAGCAAAAAAATAGGATTTGTGGAAGGAAAGGTTGAAGGTTAACTAATAAGTACTAAACATTAATCAATCAACTCCTCACCTCCCAACACTGACAGATCTTCCCTTTGTTTCTGAGCATGAATTTGGCCCACTGAAGTAAATGAAGAAAAGCTTTTCACCCTATAAGCTAGCAGAAATATATTTGCCTCTTCCTATGATCATAAATCAAGTTCTGACTGCATGACTAAGATTTAAATTTATAACAGTCACAGAAACTATTTTAAAGTAAACTATATATGCAATTTCTTGTGATTAATGATAAACTCTTCCTGATAAAAGCTCTAATGACGTGCAATTTTTAAGAAATTTTGAAACAGACCTAAGAAGAATGGAATGATTCCTTAAGTCTGACTGGCTAATACACAGGCTATTCAGTCTCTGAAAATCTCATTATGTGCAAAATCAAACCACATCACTGAGTTTTTTAAAAAAGAAGTTGTAATCTAGTTTTGTTCAAACCATGAATAGTCTCCCCTACCCGTTTCCAAAGCCGAGCCACTGAATTTCTGCTCACAGAGCTCTTTCTACCTCTGTAAAGAAGAGTAGGCCACCTGATGCCTCTCTACAAAGAGAGTTGCCTTTCTTCAGTTTTATTCACATTGGAATGGTATGTCACACATACCTATGGTGATAGCTTTGGCTGCATCTTGCATAAGTCATGAATGTTAAACAGGGTCATGTTTGGTCAGTGCTTGCGTAAAGGACCACAAAAAGAAATCCAGGTGCTATAGGAAGTGGAGTTGTATTTGTCACTCTTCTATCAGTCAGAATCAAGGTCTCAACGTGGTGTTGGCAGGTAGTGTGGTGTTGCAGGTCTTTCATATGAGATGCAGAAATAAGATACTAACCGCTTATGGTCATTAGAACGTCCAGTGGTACTTTTTGCAACAATACAAATATTAACCCCAATGTTTGGGCCAAATTTCAACTTGGATAATTTGGCCCAGATCCTCAAAGGTAACTTGTGCCTAACTCCTATAATTAGGTACCTAAACACATTTGAGGATCTTGACCATTCTGCCTACTTGAAATTTCCTCTCTAGTATCAGTAAGGTTAAGTATTCATGTCCTTTCTCTTTCTCCCTATATCTCCCACAAAATATGTATGGGGATGTAAAGTTCCATGAGAGGGTAGGGGTCACGATGGGACACTTGCCTGGCAATGGCTCATGGCCTTATGTAAGGCCCCCTGGTGGTCTAGGGATTATATAAAATGAGGTAAACAAGGTAATAAATCATGGCCTTATGTGAGGAACGGTTGAACCAATCGGTGTGGGGCTATACATGTGATAAACACATGATTCTCCTTCTTGTCCAATCGGTAGATGTGTAATTATAGCCTAATTGTGTTATGTAATGTTAAGAGACTATAAAAGAAAGCTTGTAATAAACAGAGTTAGAGTTCAGCTTGCAACCACATTGGTCGTGTGCTTTATCCACGCCCCACAAATATGGTGTTTGTTGCTTACTTCCACCCCAGATGTAGCAGTATTTCAGCTGTGACTGATAGTCTCAAGTGTGCATTAAGAGTCTTCAAGTTGAACAGTGCCTATAATAAATGTAGGTAATTATTTATCTTTAATGGCTTGTGGCTTTAAAATTGGTATAAACATCAGATACTATACACTTGAGTTTACTTGGAAAACAATGAGACTAGACATTCATTCCACTTTGTTAGAGTTAAATGTTGTCTGATTATAGAAAATGCTTAGATACTGCCAGGATTTAAGTTTTCATTTTTTATCTCTATATGGGGAAACATAAACAAGAGAATATCTTTTTTTTCCCCCATTGTTCAGTTTGTTAGATCCCAAATTTCTATCTGCTCAATACTTTTCCAGGGGCTAGATGTGAGCGATTTAATCATGTCTTTCAGAAGAAATACTGAGTTCATTAGAATTCAGTGGCCCAATGGACCAGACTCAGATGTTAAAAGTGCAGTCACCGTTGGGCTCACATATACAAGTTCTCTGACTGTTTCTCTATTTAAGCTTGCTAAACTGCTTCAGCAAATGCACCCAACCACTTCTTTGGACCTTTGCTTCTACATGGGATTTCAAAAGAATGACTCTCTGTGATGGTCTTTCTGTTGGTCTTTAATTCCTGGTAAAGTTCCAATGGCTTTGAAAATGGGAATTATTATTTCTCTGTAGAAAAAAAGCACCACTTCTAGCCTGATGATCAGTTTTTCTTCCAGTTTCTAACCAGCTGTTCCTAGCTAAAGCTTTTTGATAAAGTGATGGCTTAGTAGTTCTTAGGTAGTTTTGGGCAAAATGAGGTACTGTATGTGACAAGCTTCAGTTAGGCTCTGAGTACTGAGGCTACTGTGGTTACATTTTGTAAAAGCTTTCTTCCTAAAATGATAGGATGAAATCCACCTCTATGCAGAGGGGCAACACAAAGTCTAGAGGTACCACTTCAGTCCCACTAACTCCTCAAAAATAGGACCAAAGTGCACCGTAAGTAATTCATAAGCTCTGTGCCAGCCTGGTACATAGGTATGAAATTAATATATAGTTGGCAATGCCTTCAATGGTACAGAGATATTTTTAAATGAATTTAGTATTCATAAATAGTGCAGATTATCAGCTTGAAGGCCAAAGCTTATTCAGTCTTCGCTCTCTCTGCTGAGGATTGTTGTATTAATTAATTTAGATTAAATATATGGGCCAAAAAAGTGTTAACTGTCCACCATTAAACAGTGTTGAACATAGTTTGGGGTCTGTTATACAAAGACCGCAGCCTGCTTAGTACCATGGCACAAACACAATTAAAAATCCTTTTAATCTTTAAAGATTCAGAAAGGAAGAAAAAACAGTATTTGAAAGGTAAAGTATTAAATAAGGCTTTTATTTTAACAACATCCCGTGTTCCCTTTCTCTTTAGCTGGAGAGTTTTAGAAGGAAACTCCCCCTCATCAACAGTCTCTTAGATGGTAATAATGGTCTTTTGGGGAAAAGAGAACTTACTTGAGGTGGGCTGCAGCTGTTGTTGCTGTTGATGTTAAAGTCTGATCCCATTTCATCCCAGGTGGTGGTTGGGGTTCAGCTGGCACCAGTAGAGGTGGCAATGTCAACTGGGCCAGAGGTATCTCTCAACATCAGGATGAGGAAGGCCTGATATCCCAGGAGACAGTGCGGGTGGCCATGATGGTGAAACTCACTCCAGCAGCCAATTTTTCTCCCTACAGTCCCTTTCTTTAAAAATCCACAAAGGGAATGGTGGTCAGAATAGCCCATCTTCTCACTATTTTGTCCACCAATTAGGTCTAATATCTGACACACCAATTTTGGTTCATTAATTTACAGCCCCACATTTTTTTTTTATTTACCAAGCATGATCTTAACACAGTCCTTGACTTATAACAGTAGCCCTATTTGTTTGGACTAATTCAGTTTTCCTGTACCTTTTCCCATAAACATTTGTTTTTTAGTTTATTTTGACATCTTATGAACTTGAATTCACTTTTTACAGTAGAGCTCACAAGTGGGGTAAATTTGTAGGCCCAATTACCACAACAGGGTCTGTGAGAATGTCACTCAGAAACACATGTAATGATTGTTTTTGTGAAATAGTCATTTGTCTACTTGGAATTAGATGGAAAGTGCCAAACTCCTTTAACATAGGCCAGAGCAGCCTTCAGGTGGTACTGTAATAAAAGGAAGGATGGTTTAGTGGCTAGGATGCTAACTTGGGACTTGAAAGACCAGGGTTAAGTCCTTACTCCACCACATACTTCCTGTGTGACTAAGGGCCAAGTCACTTAGTCTCTCTCTGCCTCAGATCTCCATCTGTAAAATGAGGCTAATAATATTTCCCTACCTCAGAGGGGTGTTGTGAGAATAAATACATTAAAGGTTGTAAAGCAGATCAGATATGGGGCCAGTAAGTATTGAAGAGTATGTCTACAGTGCAATTAAAAACCTGCAGCTGGCCTGAGTCAGCTGACTCAGGCGCTTGGGCTAAGGGAGTGTAGACGTTTGGGCTCTGAAGCCCACATCTACTCTGCAATTTAAAAGCCCCTTGGCCTGAGCCCTGAAAGCCTGAGTCAGCTGACATGGGCCCTCTGTGGGCATATAATTGCAGTGTATACATACCCTTAGATTGATAATGACCTTAGATCACTACTAAACTGAGATGGATTTGAGGATATCCCAATACAAATCCCATCAGTAATCCAGATCCTGAACATAGTGACATACTGAAATATAAGCTTCCCTTTGTAATATCTCGCAAAGGTCATTGCCTGAAAGAAACACATTCTCTTATCTCAGAGATGTAGGTGTTGGTTCATGTTCTAATCATGTGAAAAGATTAGACTTTTGTCATTTACTTCCTACATGGATCACTTGATACACTGGTTTATAAGACTAAAATTACTCAAAACTGTTTCCTGACTACTTGCTTGTACTAAATGATCACAGTGCCTCTGCCTGAGTATCTGGTCATGTTTATCGGGGGGAGGGATAGCTCAGTGGTTTGAGTATTGGCCTGCTAAACCCAGGGTTATGAGTTCAATCCTTGAGGGGGGCCATTTAGGGAACTAGGGTAAAAATCTGTCTGGGGATTGGTCCTGCTTTGAGTAGGGGGTTGGACTAGATGACCTTCCAACCCTGATATTCTATTTCATTTTCATTTAGTTGCATGATTCAAAGTGTGTACAAGAGTAGGACCACCTGTACCATATATTGTTAATTCTTTGTTTCCTTACAGACAAAAGCAAGCTTTTAGATTTGCATCCTCTGGCTTTCTGATAGAATCTAGTTGGTTATCATTTTAGTGCATTTCCCTAATATGTAACTTGGCTCTAGAACTACTGTATATCATTCCTCCTGATACCTATGGAGGCTGAGTCACCAACAAAGTTCAAAGCTTAATTATTCTAAGTGGCCTGCTCCAGCTGATCTGAGATCATTTGTAAAGGGCATTTAGTGCACCTTAGCCCTGGTCTACACTTAAGTTTTACTGGCATAGCTATGTTGGTTAGAGGTGGGATTTCTTGCCAAAATACTTATGCCAGTAAACATCCTAATGTAGATGCAGTTATACTGATACAAGATGCTTTATATAAGTATATCTTATTTTCCTTTATTTTGCTTTATTAAGCTCTTTTATATCAGTATACGTGCATCTACCCTAGAGGGATTTTGTAGCTTTTACTTTACCGGCATAGTTAAAGCAGCAAAACTTTCAAATGTAAACAAGGCTTAAGTGCAGCCGACTTGGCATTAAAGCAAAGTTTGGTCAAACTAAATATAATGGATAGCAGGGGTGGGGGGGGGGGGAGAGTTAGATTTTTCCCTTTCCCTCCATTGATACTGATTGTAGCTGGCACAAGATAAAAAAAATTCCCTAGTAAAGAAAGAAGTGTGGTGGTATTGGCCTGTGTTTTAAGTAGGAGGAATTACAACTCCATGGTCAAGGTGAGTGGCAGCAGGATTTTCTCACTTTAAAAAAATCACCCCATCGTCCAGAAGAGCTGTAGGAGAAGGAGAATGCCTTACATCACTCCTCTCCTATCCAGCAGGTATCATGCACACAAACTTCTTATTGACATAAGTGAGAGATTACATGCAGAATCAGACTACTAAAGAGCTGGAGTCCTGCAGGACATGCTGCAAAACCCATCTATTTCTAGGGTGACCAGATGTCCTGATTTTTTTTTTTATAGGGACAGTCCTGATTTTTGGGGCTTTTTCTTATATAGGCACCTATTACCCCCCACTCCCTATCCCGATTTTTCACACTTGCTGTCTGGTCACTCTATCTATTTCCCCAAGCTTTTTTGGCAGGTAGAGGGATGATTAAGATTTGGGATGGAGAAGCAGTTTGTTATGGTGGATGAGGAGGGCTTTTTAATCTATTGAGTAATATGTTTTATAATGACGGTACATTACTGACTGTGCAAGAGCAGCAGCATTCAAATTATCACTCCCAGCAGACATGACAAACATGCTGCTCATCTTAGATGTCTTTCAATTAGTTAACACATGGAATCTAAACTGAAATGGAGAAGTCAGGCAGTGATGGTTTGAAATGACATTCTAGATATGTTTATATTAGTGAAAAGAAGCAGAACCTACGCAAGGGGAGAGCAAACACTGCATTCCATCATTAAAATGGACTTTGCAGACTATTTCTTCTTGGCCTCTGAGACTCTTTTTTCTTTTACGCACAGAACAGTTTGCAAGATCAGAAAATAAGAAAGCAACAGTCAGTTTGGAACGACTTCTGCACCAAACACCACGTGGAAAGCAGCAATACCGACATCTTTTTTGGTATTGTTCTTATGTGCTTTGTTTTATTAACAGAGCACAATTTTCTTTACTTTGCACCTCAAATATTCTACACCACCTACACAGATTTTAAAAAAGACCCTGTAAATGTCTCATTTCCCTAAAGCAAAACTATAGAAAACCCACGTCAAGTGTATTTTATTTTGTAACTATCTGGTGTAACTAGTTTGGTGTCACTATCTGTTTTATACCACTGCGTTACACTGAAGAAAAAAGCAGGGCTCTTTCAAAGCAGAAGTCTCATCTACCTTATGGTTCTCAGATTTTTTGTTTGTTGTTGTTCATTTTGTCCACCATTGCAACTTTTCTACATTCATTGTCCATCATATTGCACCACCATGTAGCCTGATTCTCAGTTGTATTAAAGCTTCTTTACACACTGTGTCCAGGTAAAGGGAACCTTACAGGGCCCATAAATTGCATTGATACCCACTTTAAGGCCTCTTTGGAAAATGATGCAAAGGGGTCTTAATGAGAATCAGGCTATATGGCTGTGCAAAGTTGATGCGAATATGTAAAAATTGCAATGATAGCCAAAATTAACACAAGTGACATAAAAACGAAAATCAGACCTTAATAATCAGAGCCATCTTCTGGATGAGATGTAAAACTAATGCCCAGACTTGTGATCATTAAGGAGCCTATCCATAAAAATAAGAACTACAGTGCTATTATTCTAGGTAAATTCCAATTAGAGTAATTACAATCCCCATCAAGTTTCTGTTAGACTGATAGCATTCATGTCCTGTTCTAAATGGGATCTATTCTTGGAGCATCATGGGACCATTAACTTCCAGCCAGACAGACATTAGAGACAGTAGCAGAAGGGACCTCTGTTTAATGTCTGATGTGCAAAACAGCAGACTTGAGTCTCCTCTCATTTATGCTGGTGGAAATCAGAAGTAAATCAGATGAAGTCTATGGAAAAACAGTCATAAGAAAGAGGAGAATACAACTCTGCATTCCTCAGAGTGCAGAACACACAACACTGTCACAGTGAGCTATAAACAGAAATCTAAATGAAAAATTGGACCTACAGCTTTCTGATGCAAAGGTGTGAGTGCTACTAATTCAGCTGTGCTGGTATACATAGGCTACCTATAACATACATACCAGAACTCATTTTGCAATCTACACTCTACAGCCATGTATGGGTTAGCAAAATGTGTCCCTTAATATTAGATTTGAAATACTTATGAATTAAACTGGTTTGGAATTTTTCAACGAAACTTTTTTAGACAAAACCAAAACTTTTTGCAGAAACGTATCAGTTTCGATTAAACTTTCATCAGGAAGGTTTCCTCCGGTCCAGGATAGAATTTCTGTTCAAAATGAGAGCGAGCATGAGACCTCAGAATAGCCAATAGCTGGTGCTTAGGGCACTCACCTGGGCTATGGGAGAGGCAGCTTCACATTCCTGATCCCTCTTCTGCCGTGTGGAACACAACACATTTTTAGAACCTTTTCCAAATGGTAGAACTAACTAATGAAATCTTAGCAGGCCTAAGATAAGCCACTGTGTCAGTTAAATAATATTTTCAAAACAATAAAATGTATTTATCAAACATCTGCCAGACCAGAGGTGAGGCTATTCAGCAGAACCCAACATTTCCTGTAAAGTCAGCAGTTTGTGGCCTCAATGTTCGTTAGTAAATAAACACTCCCTGAGCATGACTATTTAGGGAAATGGGTCCTGCAGGTCCAGGTAAATTTCCCATGAGGTAATTCATTCCCTGTTTATATTACCACACAGCTTTTAACCAAAACTCCATATGAGAATACTCACAAACAGGGGGGGAAATTTGTATCTACATCCAAACTTTGCTGGTTGGGCCTGTTTCTTATGGACCTAATTACTGGCTGATAAGGTGCCAGACTGGTATGTCAATAGCTGGAACTGACTGGAATCATTTTAGGATTGCATGATTTGGAACATTTCCCCAAGGCATAACGTTCCTTCAGAGACATTATCAAATATGAATGGCCATTTTCCAGTCTTCCACCCACCAATGGCCTAGCCCTTTTATCTTCCCAAAACTTTGATTTTAGTGCCAGTTTATTAGGATAAGCAAAAATATATGCAATACATTTAACTCATGAATAAAAAGCATGGCTATAATTTTTGTCAGCTTATATAACTCATGAGTTTATGAACTCATAAATTTGTTCAACTATTTTGTCACAAAAAATGCTCATATTTAAATCTATATTAAAGCATTTTTT
>NW_020664447.1:44693642-44717326 GCF_002925995.2 Terrapene triunguis
GGACGAATGGTAACCCTACCTTTGAAGACTGCCCTTCCTAAAATGACCCATGTCATGTCCACTTAAATGACTTTGCAATAGTCAAGTTTCCTCATAAAATACTAATTAATCTTTCTGTATCAAGTAATCTTCAGTGCATGTCTGCAGGACCCTTTCAAAATCTTCCTATCTGCTAGTCTAGTACTGTTATGCTGCCATTCAAAATTGATGAATCACTCTTTACCATTAATAACACAGCTTGCCATTTAAAGTCATAACCTGGGGGGAATAAATTTGTTTCCTTTGTTTACAGATCCAGTCTAACATAAAAGATTGAAACCACTATAACTTACTTTGCTCTGATGCCTGTTTCTCATTTTACATCAGACAACAATTCGTTCTGTGAACCAAGCAATTTAGAACATACAAAATGTCAAAAGCATATTCCATTTTACAAGAAACTTGTGCAATAGAAAGATATCTGACCTTTTTAATTGGTTATAAAAGTGGTACAGAATAATTTTAGGTGTAAAGAAAAAAATTCATCATTGGTTTAACTTAATTTATTCTCTGTACCATACTGTTTAACTTAACTTCAGCTACAAGGCTTTTTTCAGCCTAAACAATGCCCACTATCTTTACTATTTATGATCTTTCTTATTCCCAATTAACTTAAGATCTCATAGACACAAGAGTAACCTAGAGATTTAGTAGAATTCTATATAACTACTAATATTTTAGTTTATTTTCTAACACAGTCAGCTAAACTGATAAATAATTAAAGCTAGTCAAAAAATGAGGGGGGGGGGGAAGCCATCACTACCAACAATAACTACACCTCTGAGAAACAATTCAAAATTGTTTCCATTTTGCAGAGCTAAAACAGACAATAAAATATCTATTTTTTTTTTCAGTTGGGTTTCACTAAATGCAGTTTTCAGTAAATAAAAATATAGCTATTTTATAACTGTTTTGATAAAGTATTTGATAAAATTGATAGTCAAGTTTTTCATTGCTTTGTTTTAGAAATAAATTTTTTTTACTAAAATCAGAACCAAATATTTTTTCATACCAATTTTTTTCACTGTCTTTAAATTATATCACTCCCTCACATATGGTGGGAGTCAAGAAGACGGGGAAAAGATAAAGATTCCATTTCATTGTTCGTTTTTTCATTGGTGCCTTAAAATTGCCATGGCTTGTTGTGATAATTGGGCCTACAAATATACCCTAATGTCAGCTCAACTATAAAAGATATCACCACAAGCTATAATAACAAATGTTGATGGGGAAAGGTATAAAAGAGAGAGAGCTTGAATTAGTCTAGACAAAAACGCCTACTGACATATAAAAGGACAGTGTTAAGATTGTTCTTGGTAAACAAAAGTGTGGGATCAGAAATCAGTGAACAAAAATTGGTGTGTCAGAAATCAGGTCTAATTGGTGAACTAAATAATGAGGTGATGGGTTATTCCGCTCATCACTCCCTTTGGGGGGCCTGAAAAAGAGACTTTGGTCCCAAAGCTAACAGACTGCAATGCTGGCTGACTGAAAACCAGAAAAGGGAAAGAAGCGAGCTTCACCATCATAGCTGCCACCCTCACCATCTCCTAGGATTCTGGACTTTTGTCCTAATCCTGAAAGAGGTCCTGACTGGAAAGGGCCAGAAAGAGGAAGTCAGGTGTCATCATCACCTCTGCCACCTGCAGCTAATTCCTGAATGCCACCTGGGATGAGACCTGGCCCAAGGCTACACTAGCAGGGGGGGTCACCCAGATCCACCCCTATGAGGCACACCCCCCACGGGGCTAGCACTAGGGATAGAGACTGGGGGCGCAGCGCTGGCAGAAGAGATATTGGGCCAGGCTGGCGGACAGCGCGTTGGGGTCAGAAATCCCAACCTGTGGATTGGGGAGACTCCAGCCCTGATTTGGGTGGCCCTGGATGCTAAGTGGGTGGGCTGGAGCCCACTCAGACCCACCCATGGCTATGCCCCTGCTGTTTATGCAGGGTCATGTTGCCACCTTTGGCTCTTTGGGCTTATATATTCCATTTAAATGAATACAACAGATATATGTAAAATGTTGATGGTGGTTCTGTGGACCTGTCTGAGAAGCATGACTTTCTGTTGTGTGTGCCAGCTGATGCCCAGATACTAAAGTGGGCTTGAAATTAAGTGATGTAGGACCAGTTGTATTTGCTCTGAAACTTCTAATTTGACTCTATCCCCTCAGTCAATACCAAGCAGTACTACTATTACACAGTCTAATTCAGCAACCTGTACTAAATCTGAGTAGTATTACACATGAAAGTAGCCAGTGACTTCAGCCAGTCATTATAAAATGATTTAAACAGGATTTTTCATGTTGAAGTACCATTCAAACTGAATAAGGGTTGCAATATTTGGCCCCAAGTGTTCATGCTTAAACATTCAGTAAATCTTACTCCTATATTAACATACACCTCTGTATGCTTAACATCACGGGGATCAAATACTATGCAGAGTGCTTCTAGTTTCAAGTGTGTTAGATGAGTGGTGGAAAGGTGTTGTTTGTGTAGAGAATATAAAGCTTCTTTATGTGGTTTGTGATGTTTTTACTGAAATACTGAGTCAAGAAACAAGGAAGATGACAATTTTCACATGAGAAAGTGACATCCTAACATTCATTCTAAAACTAGGCAGTCATGAAAACAGAGCCAGGATGCCAGTCACTCTGAGTACGCACTCAGGAACACATACCATTTTAAAGTAGCTCCATTGGGATTCATGGATTAAATTCCTCAGTGACAAGAACTACTCATCGCAGCAGGCAATTGTGCCTGTAAATAATGTTGCCATGGCAGTAAGCGACATGCCAGGCAGACCATAGAAGAAGAAGAAATATCGACAAATAATGCTTCACTTTCCGATGATATGTATGATACAAGTGGTCCTGGGAGTGAGGATGATAGTAGCACTTTAGAATGTCAAGGGCACAGAAAAACAATCCATCTCACATCATCGTGCAATGCTTTTATTTTTCTTCCCTGCTGTTATCTTTAGTGAATACAAAATTACTCCCCCTCCAAGGAGCAGCTGGTTTTTGTTTGCTCCCTGATGGCTGCAGACTGATTTTAAAAAGGGCCCGGTACATAGGAGTGCAATTAAGAAACTGGACTTTATTTCCCATCCTCAGTTACATGACCTGGGTCAGGGTGACAAAGGTCAATACCGTATCACATGACAGGGGTTTGGTCTTTCCAATTCTCATGATTTCTTCTTGAGTAAGATGACTTCATCTGGGGCTGGAGCCAATCTCACCATGAATTTCTGCCCTGTATGGGGGAAAACACCCTCTCTGACTGGCTGCCTTCCCCACTTGCCTGTCTCCTGGGAAAGAACAGTCAACCAAGGCTGCTGCAGGAGTCAGACAGAGCTCTACCTCCCACCACTCAGAAACCCAAAGATTTTTGGGTGGGGAAGGAAGAGTAGTTGACACCATTGTCACAGGAGGAAGGAAACAGGTGAGAGCAGAAAGACCTTAGCAGCTTAGAGTGGCCCTGCTCCTTGTTCCCTCTTGTGAACAATGGATCAATATGCTTGTGACTCTTCCTCCCCCCAACCCTCACCTCATAACACCAGGCCAGGGAATGGAATTAGGGGTAAAGAGCCCCTGGATCTGCAGGAGGAGCAGAGATAAGGCTGGGGGCAAAACACAAATGGGGGCTGGTGGCGCAGAATTTATTTGGTGTTTGCATAATTAAATTGGTGGGTTGGGGGCTAGGCAGATGTTGGGGGTAACGGGACACAGAATTAATTTATTAGACTTCTGGAATTTGGGGAGAAGCTGAAAGTGCCGCACTATCCGGGGGGCAGTGAGAGCTCCTGAAGTGGGGGTCAAAATCACCTGACACAATCAATCTGGGAGCTAATTGGCTCACACGTACTGGGAATGGGCAGGGAGAGGTCAAACTCAAGACAGACCAAAAAAAAGACAATTTTTTTTTTAAAAGTAAAATTATTTTTGAGCCAATCTCATATTTTTGGGGGTCAGACTCATGATTTTTGAACTTTTGGGGTTGGCAATACTTGATTTTAGTATCCACACTAAGCTACTGTTAAATCTTCAATCTTTGTTTAACAGTCAAAATAAAATAAAACTTAAAACATAAATTATAACACCAATGATAATACTGTAGCTACAAACCAATACATACAATATGTCTGAATCTCAGTGGCTTTCTGGTCAGATGTTCAACTCTTTGTTTTGCTGTTACTTCTGCACTGGACTGTTCAGCTGCTGTGGTGGATCAGCTGTCTAGAGCCCATGGTTGTGGCTCCTGTCATCTCTTGTTATCAGTTTGAACTGGTCAAAAATCAGAATTCCAAACCCATGGGAAACTCCAGAATTTTGAAGTCTTGTGTCATTCCCAAATCAAGACAACAGTAGAACTCTTGGAATTTTTGTGAAACAAAATATTCCCATATATTTTGTTTTCAAATGGTGCTTAGGGTATGCTAGAGTCCTCTGTTGCTTGAAGTATGTGAACATTTTGGGGACCCCACCAACAGCAACAGCCTGATGAGCCTAGTGCCTGAAATGCCTGTAGCGATTGTCTCTGGTGTCATAGTAGCAGACATCAGAGAAGATTGGTGTCCCATAACACCTTTAAGGACACTGAGGCACATGGAGGGGGAAGTGACTTGACCAAGGTCAACCAACAGGCCAGTGGCTGGACTAGGAATAGAACCAGTGTGTTATCTATTCAGCCACACTGTCTCCCACACACTGCTATTTTTGAAGTATTTTAGTTTTGATGAAAATTACCCCCCAAACTATATTAATATTCTCAGCTCATTTTAAACAACATTTCCAAATATGGACATTTGGCTGGGTTGTGCTGTTCATCTATATAATAAGATTCCAGAATTGTCACTATGTTTGAATCTCAATCTGAAGCCCAGAATGTTTGCTGAATCAGTGAGAAGTGATGGAAACAGCTACAAGCAGAGTTAAGAGCTCTTTTTGTTCAGAATATCACTAGGTTCAATCATCACTGGGATTAGTAGTCTGTTGTGGTCTCACTTTTAAGATGACAGCCATTTTGACTCTATGAATTACACCTGTGCAACAGCATAGGCCTTCAGCTACAGTTAGGCATGTATCTATCCCATTCCAAGAGTCCTAGACCACTGTGATATCACAGGTAATTTAACCAGTCACCATCCTTATGCTACAGCTAATTTGCATGCAACAGTGTCATTGCTTGTATGAGGGAGACTACACAGATAATGGATTACTTGTCCCAACTGCCACAGTTTTTCAAAAACTACCCACACACTCAATAACCCCAAATACATGTAGCCCCTCATTCGCCACCTGCAGAATTCAGCACAAATCTCCCAGGATAAAACAACATACGCACAGATCAACACAACTTTCCCAGAACAACACACACATTCACCCACCATATCTCATACTTACCATAAACCCATAAATTTGAGTGGCAAAGCTGCAGGCCATCAGTAGTAAAATTAACATCTTTGCAAAGTTGAATGATCTTTACAGGATTTTTGTTCTCCAAATCAGTGTTTATACTTTAAACAAATCGTGAATGAAAACTTACAGATGTGACCTACAAATGCAATTCATGAAATGTTTTGAATTCATTTTCAACTCATCATATGCTCAGTGACAAAGATCAATAGGCAGCTAAACAACAATGGCTCTTAGAAAACACATGATGAAGAATATCTTCATTGATGCTCATTGTCATTGATGACAATAAAGCACAAAAACATTAAGGTTTTATTGGTGTGGTATTGGCATCTGAATGTGACGGCTGGCAGGTGTGGAAGGGGGCTGCTCTATTAATTGGTGTTTGACATAATTTTAACTGTGGATTTCTTGTTGATTTGATGTTTTGGTTAGTGGTTGCTTTAGTTGAGCTGCCTTAACTGTTAGATGTTGTGTTTTTGTGATGGAATAGATTTTAAGAAGAAACAAAGGGTTTTTTTCCGTAAGATTTTTTTCTCTCTCACCCTTGTGAATCATTATTAAATGTGGACCTTTTTAAAAAAAATCCAAGAATCACTGAGTATGGGAGAGGATTTGACTTTTCAGAACACACATCTCCATTCGGCACATAAAATTTCAGAGGATTTCTGACTCCAAACAGATAGTGGAGGAGTGAATATGAAGGTTGCACCTACCCTATTCCTCCCTTGAGCCTCCTTCACCTCAATCTTGTCCATATCCTATTGCCTCCTGCTTCATCCTCATGCATGTAGCATCACAGAGGCAGATTAAGGGATGGATTCATAGGCTTTGTGCCCTTGTACAGTTTGAGAGGAAACCTAGGCCAGGTCTACACTACCGCGGTAGTTCGACGGCTGGCAATCGAACTTCCGGGTTCGATTTATTGCGTCTGGTCTGGACGCGATAAATCGATCCCGGAAGTGCTCGCCGTCGACTGCGGTACTCCAGCTCAGCGAGAGGAGTACCGCGGAGTCGACGGGGGAGCCTGCCTGCCGCGTGTGGACCGCGTCTGAACCGCGGTAAATTCAAACTAAGGTATGTCGACTTCAGCTACGTTATTCACGTAGCTGAAGTTGCGTACCTTAGATCGAATTGGGGTGTTAGTGTAGACCAGGCCCTAGTGGCTTGTCCACCCAGCTTTGAAGCCTCTGCACAGTATATTGGATGAAGGAACAAAAAGGGAATGAAGATACTTAAATTTCCATCCACTAAAAAGCCTGGCACAGAGAAGCTCAAGAACAGCTGATGTGGTAGAGATCATAAACTAGACTTGACAGTGGACCCATTTATTGCTCACCAGGCCATGAAATACCAGAGACAAAAGACTGGGAATTTCCTTTCTCAGGGCTCTCTGGGGGCAGAATGCTGGCATTAGTGTCTGAGCTTGTCCTCAGATTCTCCAACAGCCCACATAGGCTGATACCTGTTTTCAATCTGTACAAATGAAGTGCTGAGGTATTTGCCAAGGTGACTTGAGGTGACATAATTAATTCATCCAATTATCACCCTTCCTCTCCAGTTAATTTAACTACTGCAATTCTATTGGTTTCAATAAGCCAGTGGAGTGAGAGAGAATGTATATATGTGTCAAGAGTGCTTATCAGTTCTATTATATGATCGTCTGTCCATAGAGAAAGAGAACACTGCATTGGCACCATCTTTCACTGCTTTTAAAACACCTGTGGCTGGATGCCTAGCTAATGACTCCTTCAGAGACACTTGTAATGAACTCCTGGAGTTCTATTCTGGGTAACTACTTCAAATCTGTCATCCATCACTTTGTGAGGCAGATGGTGAGACAGAGAATGAGTGATAGAGGGAAACCATGGAGGCAACAGAGAGTAAAGGAGAAACTGAAAACTGGGAACAGAAAGGAGGAAAAAGAGGGGACAGAAACTATCAAGAGAAAAATTCAACAAAGGCAGGAGCAGAGATTAGGGAGAGACCTGTGGAAGGATTGGAGGGCAGGAAATTGAAGATAAAGGCATAATGCAGAGTGGGAGAAAAATGGGTAGATAGAAAGGGGGCAGAGAGTGGGAGAAAAGAAAAGGAAAAAGTGGGGTCTTAGATTGGAAAATTGAAGAATAAATAGGGCAAAGGTTGGGGAAGGCAAAAAGAGGATGGGTGAAGGGAGTACAGGTGAGTACCATGGTAACTCAGGGGAAACAGAGAAGGGAAAGAGGAAGACAAATTAGGGATTGAGATGAAAGGGCGGGGCAGAGGGTAGAACTTCAGGGTGAGAAGATACAGGGGAAGAATTGTGTTCTATCCATATGCTCATACCTGCTTTCATCTTCTGACACTGCCTCCATAGCTTCAAATATAACCCCCTCCATCATCTGCACTGTAGGGGAAGGGACCTGGCAGACATGTGACCAGCTCACACTAGAGCAAGCGTGCTGCTTTGAGTAGAATCAAGATCCCATGACAGTTTGCAGCAGAGAGAAACTGGGATTCAGGAAGAGCCTCCAGATCTGCATGAGAGGTGAAGGTCGGTCTCAGCTGATGCTGGTTCTGAGAAAGGTGGTTTTAGTGTGTATGTGTTTGTTTTGATTTTGCCACTTTTTGACTTGCTGGTCTTGCTGCTGTCACTGCTCAGAAGATTCAGGACTTCTCCTGCTGCAGTTGAGAGGCTTGGGGAGGTCCTCTTGCTACAGACAGTCACAGAGCATAGTGAACAGTGGAGGTTTTGTTTGTTTGCTAGGGACAATATATTTTGGTTTTGTTTTCCTCCAAATGGTTGAAATGTGATAAACTTAGTTTTGGGTATTTTTTTTAAAGAAACCCATGTCATTTCTCTTTGAGTTCAAGATGTCCTATTAGTGTTTTTGGTTAAGGAATTAATTTATCATGTTGGCTCATTTTAACCAATCCTCTGTGATTAATAACAAGCAGAAAAGATTTGCTCTATAGCTGAGGCAAATATTCTAGTTCACATAGCAAATGGTCCAGCGGGATTGTGCATAACAACTGCACCTCCGCTTTACATTAGTTTATGGTGGCCTCTCATTCTCCCACATCCTGTCTCCTAACCTTGTGCTAGCTCTCTGCACAGGGGTGAATTTAAATGTCTGTGCAAAGCATTTTTCTGTAATTTAGTGCACCTGGAGGTCATATCCTTCTTTTGAGCTGTAGGTAGAATCCTCTAATATAGCTTAGGAGGTCTGAGATGAAGAATTTCCCTTTCTGAGGCTTTATTTAGGAATAGATTCCAATTTCACACACCTCTACTTGTAACTTCTAGCAGCAGTTTCTCTTCTAATTCTTTTCCCTTTCTTCTCTCAGAAAACATGTAGTCATCTACTGGCAGCTGCCAGTTTTATCTTGATTAAGAAGACTGGTGGGGGGGGGCTGATAATGGTCTTCAAATATGTTAAGGGCTGTTATAGTTTTCCATGTCCAATGAAGAAGGACAAGAAGTAATGGGCTTAATCTGCAGCCAGGGAGATTTAGGTTAGATATCAGGAAAAGTTTTCTAACTATAAGGGTAGTTCTGGGATAGGCTTCCACAGGATGCTGTGATATCCCCATCATTGGAGATTTTAAAAAACAGGTTAGACAAGCACCTGCCATGTATGGCATAGGAGTACTTGGTCCTGCCTCAGCATAGGCGGCTAGACTAGATGACCTCTTAAGGACCCTTTCAGCCTTCATTTCTAGGAGTATCCTTGTAACAGGCTGGCAATGTCTACCCTAAACACCCTACCCTGTTAGCTAGTATTTCCCTTGCTGGGAAAAGGCTAAGTGTGTTCTGCTGAATCACAACAGCAGTTGTCTCATTACCTCACCTAGATGTGAACAAAAGTTAAGTGAGAAGGGAGGGTGAATGGGACTGGAGTGCAATTCTACTTTCTTTTAAAGCAGAGTGAGAGCTTTTTCTTCTCTTCCTGGCTTAAGTAAGCATCATTTCCCCACAACTTCTCCCTTTAGGCTGGCATGGTGAGTGCTTCCCATTCCTGTTGCAATTTGTTTTAACCACATCGGTAGGGAAGTTAAGAGTGAGTCTCTGGCCAAAGTGACTGGGTGCGGGCTAGGCAGTCTGGAAGTAGGAACCCTAGGAGCAGCCAAGCCTGGAAGAAAGGCCTTAGCTGAACTTTGTTTATTTCAGTGTTACTAAAACCACACTCCAGGGAGGGGGAAAATATTTATTCTACAGTGTATGGACTTTGGGAGTAGGTTGAAAAGGCACTTGCTTACAGTGGTATTGTAACAATTCTATTAAAATGAAAACAACCCTCATGTAATCTACCCCTTTTATAGTCTTACATTAAGATTGGGAATAATTTGTGGTGTTTTTAATAAGAATATTCATTTCCCGTAACAATTTTACACATATACTGAGGGCAGTGCAAAGCCCTTAGTTCTGAAACATTTGACATTTTAAAAACAAAATCTAAATCTTGCTTAATAAGGACTTTATTGAAGTTTATTTTAATTCTTTCATCTACATCTGTTGTCTGTTGACTAGACAGAAAAACATCTTGTGGGTTTTCACATATTCTCTGCAGTTTGACCATTCTCAGGAACTGTGTTTATTAATACAAAAACTCATTTCTTTTTGGAGAGAGAAAGTATTTGGGGAACAAATAATTTGAAAATTGATATATGTATCCTCAAGTAACTGGCACCTGGAATTTAGCACTGGGTACATGAACTAAGTATAAAACACTGTAAATCTTTGTCCCATATCAAACTCTGGAGATGGTTTCAATCCAGAGTAGTAACTGGATAATACTTTGGATACTGCTCAAACATTATATTTGCCTGCTTCTGGATTGACATTAATCTTCCACTTTGTTTATGTGGTTGGTGTGTTTGTTTACTATTGATATAGAAAATAAAAAATATCACCACATAAATATTAAACTTCAGTGAGCTAAGGGTATCTTTGTTGTCAAACTGTACTACAACTCATAGAACTAAGAAACCACTTTTCTGTGCTCATTTCTTTGCCAGCACATTTGTGTGCTTTCTGGGAGGGATCAGAGAGATTGCCCAGTGAGACAAGTTTGAGCACAGCTCATGTTGGTTTATCCCAAGGGAGGATTTCTTTTGTCTTAGGTAAAGTTGTTACCTTCGGACCACAAAGCTCTTAGTTTGAATCTCAGCAGCCGTTAGTGTCCAGGAACTACATACACCCCTTGAGTGTAAACACTGAATGTGGAGAGTTTACTAAATCATTACATCATCTGTAGTGCCAGGCTATCAACTGGCAGACACTACAGGACTTTGCAGAATCAAGTGCAAGTGATATCACAAAGATTCCCTGTTGGACCACAATATAATATTTTTATTCTAACAATATATTTCCAGAAATATCAAAGCTGTTTTTGTTTGTTTTTATTTATTTATTTGGTAGTCTTGAAACTAGTAAAACCATGTGACCTGCAGGGATGTTCCTTTAAGTTGAATTTCCGCTGTCTTTTTTCCAGATGTAACTCCACTAAATCAACAGAGCATCCAAGGAATTTGTATAGCTTTAGTCTCCTTTCTGCAGAAAGGATGCACTGTAGTATCATTTTTGCAGACACAGGGTACAATATAAGGCAGATTAACAAGGGTTGTGGGCCAAGTTTTATGAAAGGACTTCTATTTCTTTAATAAAAAACACTTGTCTGTGCACAGTTTGTACATCTGTGTGCAAGTCTACTTTCAGAGCTCAGGGTCAAACCATTCTCCAAGACTTTATGTGATTTGGCAAGACTTAAACTGGAGATTTCATCACTGCACGCACTATATGTTTATTCCTCCTAGCTCATCCTGAAATTGACATTTTCTCTGGAACTTTCAGATTCACTTCTCTTGTTACCACAGCCCCTCAATACTCTTGGAATTTTGGGTGTTTTGTGTTGGTTTCATTTATAATCAGTCACAGATCTCAAGCGTTATTGGATTCCACTTTATAAGTTCTGCTGAAAAAACACTAACATTTGGTTCAACTAGATCATTCGAGGATGGCAAGCTGATGATCAGAAGTTATCATTTGCTTTCCCACATAAAACCTGAAACTTGGCTGTGTGTGTTGAGCTGGTATATACCTGGGCAGATGTCTATGTCCTTCTCAAAGGTTTGAGGTAAAGTTTTTGGTGTTACCCCACACAACATAGGCACCAATTCAGCAAAGCTTCTATATACATGTTTAACTTTAAGCAAGTTTTTACATCCCACTGACCTGTACTTGGGTTAGACGTGTGCTTGCTGAAATAGTCACATTTTTGAGCAATTTATTTTCCTTATTGAGAAATGTAGCTCTGACGTAAGTGCTTGTAAACATAATTCAGCCCCAGCATGATTAAAATGTACCTTTGCACTCATCACTCAATATCACGGTATAAAACGTGGTTTATGTGATAAGTAGAAATATAGCAATGTAGTGCATTAAATCTTAAGAAACATATCTGCTGCTGGCGTAGATATGATTTAAAAATACTGATTTTCAGGCCAGTTTTGCTATGCATTTACTTTAAATCTCAACCGACTGAGATCTCTCCTGAAGAAGAGCTCTGTGTGAGCTCAAAAGCTTGTCTCTCACTAATAGAAGTTGGTCCAGTAAAAGATATTATCCCATTCTCACCCACCTTGTCTCTCTGAGATCTCTCCTGGCATTCTATATCTTCATACAAATTGCGCCTAAACTTGCATCTTACAGATCTTTTCTGAGAAGTGTAGTGCAATTACATCAATTTATTAACCAAATCCGTCTGAGGCTCCCTCTTGATCCCTCTAGTCCAGTGTTTTGTCTCTCACAGTGGCCAGTACCAAATGCATCAGTGGCAGGTGCAAAAAGTAAACAGTCCAGTCTCCCCTACCACAGGGCTGGCTCTGGCTTTTTGTCTGTCCCAAGCAAAAAAAAAAAAAAAAACCCGGCGGGGGGGCCGGGGCATGGGTGCAGGGGGACCGGCTGGGGGGGAGCGGGCGGGAGAGAGAGAAGGGGGCGGCCAGGGCTATAGCAGGGGCACTGCCACGCGGCCCCTCCCACTGCGTCGCCGCCTGCCACGAGGGCTCCGCTCCGGTCGGCGGGGAGGGAAGGAAGAGGACTGCCCTGCAGGGCGCTCTGGTTCTCCGCGCCGCCGCCCTCTACAGGGCAGCCGGAGCGGAACAAGAACAACAACAAAAGGTGGCAATGCCGCCCTAGTATTGGGCAGAATGCCGCCTCCAACAATCTGCTGCCCCAAGCACCAGCTTGCTCAGCTGGTGCCTGGAGCCGGCCCTGCCCCCTCAGCTTAATAACTCTTGCTGTATGAATAGCTCATTTCATTAAGTTTTCTCCTAATATCTGTAATTTACTGGTTGGCATGAACTCTGAAGTAGAAGGGGTTTATATTCCTTGTAATATTTTATTCTCTAATATAATGGTGAGTGTTCTTATTATCTATGTGGATGTCTATTCCTTTTTTTTAATCCTAATAGACTCTTGGCCTCAATGATGTCTTGTAGCAATGCATCACAGGTTAGTTATGCCATCTGTAAAAAGTATTTTATCACTTTTAAACTTGTTCATAGACTGTCTCCTTGCTCTTGTATTATGGAGGTGTCGGTTGCAGTGTAGCAGGGTGGTTACCCCGCTCCTGCCCTGAAGGGCTTAAAACAGCCCTGGGAGAAGGCTGTGGCAGGGAAAAGCTGGGCTGATTGGGGAAGCAGCTGCAGTTGGGCCATGCCCCAATCAGGCCACAGCTGGCCTGTATAAAAAGTCTGGGAGCCAGGAGCTTAGCAATCTCTCTCTGGCTGTAGAGGAGATGGGCCTGGCTGCAGGGAGCTAGAGACAGTGTGCCTAGAGTGGAGCAGGGCTGGGGAAAGGCCAAGGGAGCTGAGGAGCTCTACCCTAGGAAAGCCCCAGGCTGCAGGCCTGGTAAGGCCTATTAGGTACTGGGTTGCAGGGAGCAGCCCATGGGTAGGCAGAGGCAGCAGGTCTGAACCCCTTTGCCTGTGATGAGTGGCTGATACTGCAGTCTGCCCCAGTGAACGGGGGCTAGATGAAGACTGGGCAGTAGCCAAGACTGAGGCAAAGTGGGGATAGTGGGTGGGGATTCCCCTGGGAGGGGGAGACCCAGAACTGTGGGGGTACTGCTGGGGGCAGCACCCAGTTAAAGGGGCACTGGGGTCCTGGGAGGGACATGGGGCCAGTGGCAAGGCAGATCACCAGCTTGCAGAGGGCGCTCCAATGGCTGGATGAGCTAGTTCCCGAGAAGACCAGCAGGAGGTGCCGCAGGGGTGAGTCCCGCATCGCTACATGCAGCTTCATAGTTAAGGCTGAATTTGAGTTTGGCACTTAAGCACTTTGTTGTTTATGAATTACTTACTCTGATAATATGATTAATATTTTGTGGATTTACAAGTCTTAGGAACAATCTTTTAAAATATTTTTATTTGGGACCTTGGCACAAAAAGTAGGAGAGTGCTAATGAAATTTGATGAAGACACTAACTCGGGAGACATTGCCAATACAGAGTAGGATCTGAATATTCTACAGGAACAATTGGATGACCCTGGGGATTAGAGTAATAGAAGGGATGAAATTTAATAGTACAAAGTGCAAGGTCATACAGTTAGAGATGGTAATGGGGGGGCCTCCATTCCTAGAGCATCCCTGGGTGGTCCAATGCAGCATTGCAGTTTCATCTCTGATTCAGTTTCCCCTAGTGGGCTTCAATAAGTCTGAAGAGTCTTATGTATATTGAACAGTGTGTCTTTGGGGGTCTAGCTTAATTAACCTAAAGGTGGAACATTATACAAATAGGTCTCTACCCTAGCATCTCTGACTGGAGGGGGCTGAGTTAACTTTAGTCGATCAATACCACTTATTAAGAAAGAAAGAAAGAAATAGTGGAGATATCCCATCTCCTAGAACTGGAAGGGACCTTGAAAGGTCATCGAGTCCAGCCCCCTGCCTTCACTAGCAGGACCAAGTACTGATTTTGCCCCAGATCCCCAAGTGGCCCCCTCAAGGATTGAACTCACAACCCTGGGTTTAGCAGGCCAATGCTCAAACCACTGAGCTATCCCTCCCCCCCTTATGTCCAGGTCCCTTGCCAATGAGGCCCTCTTGACCCGCAACTCTGTTCTGGAGCCAAGACCTCTTGTCATCAGCTGGGTGGAGAGTCTGAGGTCAAGGTCCACACATGGATCAAACCACGAACAGCCCTCCTCAGAACAGCACATAATTCCTCTGATCTGCAGCTTCTCCTGCTACTTGGTGAAGTACTTCCATGGGGGCCAGATTTCGCTGAGACTTGGCATTCAATGCTCTTCCCTTTTGGACCCTCTCTCACTTGGGAGCATGGCTCCTTGATTTCCTTTCCTGGTGAGCTCCATCAGCAGGTTCCCTCTGAGAAGCCCTCCCCTTGGATGCTTTCTCTTCCCATGTTCCTCTCCCCAGGAGCCACTTTGCTCTAGCCTCACTGGGAGTAGCTTCCTTTTATCATGTCCTGCCTTCCTCCCAGTTACTCAGTGAGTTAATTAGTCCCAGGTGAACCTGAGTTCTCATTCCCCCTTGTGGAGTCTGTGAGTTGTAGGCTGAGCCACTGACCCCTTCAGAGGTCCAGCTACACTCTGACAAGGGCTAATAAGGTTGTTGTTTTTTTTCTATAGCTGGGTGCCCATTAGTTGGAAATGGCAGAGGAGGAAAAAGACCTGGGCATGCTAGTCAATCACAGGATGATTGTGAGCCACCAATGTGATATGGCTGTGAAAAAGGCAAACATGATCCTCAAATGTATCAGGTGAGGCATTTCCAGTAGAGGTTGGGAAGTATTAATACATTGTCCAAGCCATTGGTAAGACCTAAGCTGGAATACTATGTACAATTCTGGTCCGAGTTCAAGAAAGATGAATTCATGTTAGAACAGGTTCAAAGGAGGGCTACCTGGATGATTAGGGGAATGAAGAGCCTATTTTGTAAAAGGGGACTAAAAGAACTTAGCTTGTGTAGCCTAGCAACGCGAAGGCTGAGCAGGGATATGATTGCTTTCTTAGCTAAACGTCAATGTTGGCACAAAATAAATGGATATAAATTGGCCATATGTAAATTTAGGCACGAAATTAGAACAGGGTTTCTAACCATCAGAGAAGTGATGCTCTGAAACAGTCTTCCAATAGGCATCATGGGGTCAAGAAACCTAACCGTTTTTAAGATGGAGCTTGATAAGTTTATGAAAGGAATTATATAACATGTTACCTGCGATTGCAGGGAACTGCACTTGATGACCTAGGAGATACCTTCCAGCCCTGTGTTTTTAAGGAAATCTGTTAAGTAGTTTGTATTAATTCATTTAAAATGTGTCCTTTAAGAATCCAAGCTAGGGCTTTGTTTATATACTCAAAAATTGGAAGAGAACCGAATCTTGAATAGAAGTGGTGCAATGGGTAACTTTTTTTATGATTCATGGTAATATTTGCTGTGAAAGTGACTAAGAAACTCTTTCAAATGACCATTTCATATTCTACTCCATGAGACTAAGGCTACAGATTGACCTCAGTTAAGACAGCTCTTTCAAAATAGTCATCTCCCATTCTCAATGAAACTAAAGCCATAGGCTGCCTTCATTCAGCTGCTCCTCACAGCATTCCTCTCTACCCCCTGACAGCAGGGGGAGCTACTATCTTCCCTGAGAGCTGTTTGGTTTCACACCTATTGGGAACAATGGGAAGAAGTGGCCATATTTTCAGTATTCATTAGTTGACTTCAATCTTCATTCGCTTTTTAGAAACCAATTGCAGATTGAGCAAAGGTTTTCACTGATGCCTCGGTAATGCCCAAGACTTTTATCTGAGTGGTTACAGTTAATTTAGAATCCAGCAGTGTGTGAGTAGCTTTAATTATTCCTTCCAATGTGCTTGCTTTTTTCATCATATTTTTGTTACCATTTCAGCCACATTCATTTCCCATTGTCCAAGCTTTGTTAAGGCTACCTGAAGTTAGTCTCCACTAACCTACATGATTTTTTGTCATCTGCAAAACTTGCCACATCACTGCTCACCCTCTCAACAGAACATTTTAACAAAATCAAACACCTTTTCTCTATATTTTTTTTCTGTCTCAATGGGGTTTATTGAAGCAGTAACATGAAAAAAATTACTTCCTATTTAGTTTTGTTAATGCACTTGCTGAATTTCCAGAGATATCAATGGGAGTTAACAAACCCTAGAATTTTCCTTTTGTTTGAGAACATCTGAGGCCAGATACAAAGTGTCCCCCCCAAAAAATCCCATGTAATATCAGATGAGATATATAACGTAATATTTGCTAATGGATTTTAGATGAGAATCAGAAAGCAAGTTTTCAAGGGTGTTCCAATAACAGATTCCTTTGGGGTCATCCAGGCATGCAGAGTCGAGGATGGCTTGACACTGGAAGTACAGTATGACACTGAGCAGGTCCTCTGAGCAGGTCCTGTGAAACTGAAGAAAGGTAAAGTTTAAAAAACAATTGTTAAAAGAAAAAGGGGGGGAAAATCTGTCCTTCCTCTCCCCTTCACCTCTCTTTCATCCTTCTAGGTCAGCAGGGCTCTTGCCCTGACTCCTCTCTCCTTCCCCTGTCCCAATTATTCAGGTCACTTAACACTTTCCATTATAAGACCCTGTTTTCAGTTGCTTATAGCTTTGCCAAACTTTAACTGTTTGGGCTGAAAATTTTCATGCTGAATGTGTGCAGGCAACTTTTATTCTGGCATTTTCTAACAGGAGTGTTTGACTTTGTAACCATAATAATGTTCTTTTAACAGTTTGTGTGTAATATTACCTAATGTATATGTGTTTATATTGTTTGGGGGTTTTTTTTTTTTTTACACTGGAATAATCCCCCTTCTCTGTGTCACCCTTCCTCCCAATCCAGTTATAAAATATATAGCAAACATATATTAGTTATTCTGGGATAGAATTATTCCAGAAAAAATGCCCTTTAGATTTAAATAATCCATACTATAATAATAGAGCCAAAAGGAAATCATTCAAATGGGCTATGCCCCAGTTACCTTTATCCAGATCTTTATGGAATCATTAATGATGGCATTTTCTGTATTACACCAGTAAAAAGGTATTAACATGCTGCTAATAAAAAAACAAAAAAAGTTAACCTTTAAATCTTATAAAGTAGTCTGATACAATACGCTCCCTGGTTATTGCTATTACTCTTGGAAAATACAAGTTGGGATTTGTAGTCTTACAATGCTATAAACATGCCTGTAATTTAACAGGGATTTTAAAAATAAATTTTCTGTGGCTTGCAATTTTTGTTGTGAGCATCACTTTGTGTAGTGGTAGTGTCAGTTTTATGTCTGTGTACATCTCACCTGTACATAAAATCGATTTATGCTATTAGTCACATTAGACATGGGTCTAAAAAAACCCAGTCAAGTAATAACTGTCAATCAACAGCACATCTGTATTGATGAAAATACAGCTGGTCCTATTTATTTTTAAAGAACCCTTTTGATTATAGGGAAGTGTACACACTAAATGAAAACAATCTGACCTGCAATTCTATTGGATTTGGATATAATTCACATTTTATCAGTCATGACCTAGCTAGGAAACCTGGCACATTTTCCTTGGAATGAGACCACACACCCATTTTTAAATTGGAACATTAAGGTTTATTTGACTAAAGCAGGCAAAGAAGGCACATGGATCAAAAAAAATAATTTCTTCAGACAGAATGTTAGTACCCTACAAATAATTTATTTATGTAGATGTGCTTCAGCCACAGAGTTCCGATCATCATCTCACCTTCATAGTCCAGCGGTTCAGAGGTTGATTCCAGGGTTTTGATTTAGATCCATTTTTAGTTATAACATACAGTTATTTAAAATATTGTCTGTCTCTCCATGTTCCTTACTGGTGCCCATCACTGCAGCATATGAGCCACAGATCTTATCAAATTTTATCTGTCGAGTGTTTCTATTATGAGGATATGAAAACTATATGCATTCCTGCCAAACATTCCAGGGCATATTTGTTTACATAACATCTTTGTTGGGAAGAAAAAGTTCTTAGAGAAAAATTCTTCGGTGTGCTCGGCCATGAAAGGCTTAGATCTGTGACACTGAGTTCTAGTGAGCACTGTGAATGCGAAATTCTTATTAATGTCAATGGATTTTTCCACACATGCAGAAAATACAGAAGAGTAGAATTTTGCATGTGTTTTGTATTTTTGCGTGGCTAAGTATCTATGGATCGAGTCATATAGTTCCCACAAAACAAAACTCCCACCAGTTTCAGTGGGAATTTTGCTTGGTAGAGAGTGCAGGAGAAGACACTATATCTAACTGCAGCCACTACGTTCTTTGTGTTTTGAGATTATGGGAAAGGGGCAATAGAAGAGCCGTGGTTTTCAGATTACAAAATGGTCATCTATGTTCCTAATGTTAGGAAGTGGTTGAGTCTTGGAGAACCTGGAACAAACTTAATAGTGAATTTGAATACAAGGAGAAAAACAAACCAACCAAAATCAGTCTCCGGGAATAATTTACATTTATAAAACAACTTTCTTCACAAACTTCCTTCAGCAAATTAGTATGGCCCTGATCCTACAAAGAGATTCTCAAGCGCAAACCATTCCTTCCGCATGATGATCTAGTGATGATATCAACGAAAATAATAGAATGTTACGTGGATGAAAGCATCCATGTAAGCATTGGGGATCCTTTTGCAGAATTAGTATCTGCATGCAAACTGCTCCATTGGATGACAACCGACCGGTACAAAGCAATACTGTACAACAATGGGGCTATGGGGAATATTAACAGCACAAGACAAAACTGGAGAAATTGCTAATTTTAAAATGCCAAGGAAACAGCAAAATCAGCACAGAAGAAACAGGTCCTCTATTATTTTAAATGTTGCATCTAAAATACCCACATATGAAAGGCTGCCTAGAACCCCATATTTCCACCATAAAAGGGTCAGAGGATTGGATCAGTCTTGCTGGGATCTGAACCAAGGTTCCCTGAATTCTAGCTGACCCTTGTAATTTGATAGGATAGCAGGGTTATTTGAAGACAATATAAATAGGTTACAAAATCAGGCCAGATTTTGAAAAGTGGATCACAAGAGATCAACCCATAAGGATGTAGAGGACTATGTTTTGTTTATATAAAAACCTCAAACACTTATATAGGAAAATGAACATTTGTGCATTCAAATCTAGTCTTTGTGTTCCTGACTATCTGTCTGTGGATGTTTTAGAAGCACAATCCTATGTATCCTTTATCTTCCAATAGTCAGTACTAAATAAATAAATAGACAATGTTATGAATATGAGATTATGAAAGACACTTTTTTTTAACATGCGAACAATTTTAATAATGGGCATCACAATTTTAATTTTCCCATTGACATTCTTTGAATAGTATCCTTCTCTTAATGTGGGGTTATTTATTACTCCTTTGTTTGGCAAAAGGTTTTATTACTTTCCCAGAATTGTTTTATTTTCATTGTAACCAAATCATTTCTTCCATGAGCATTGCCTTTTGTCTGCAAACATTTTATATGTTTTGTAGTTTGCAATATGACATGGAAAAACACATTAGCTGTGTTTTGTTAATTTCATACCCTCCCTCACCTCATACTTCCTGCAACAGATTAGGAATTTGTATGTGGTGGATTCTGTCTTTCCTAGTTTGTCTCCCCGTGGCTGACCTTTCAGAAGCTACATGACTGTTTTTTTAGGTAAGAGAAGTCAAAAGTATACCTTTGAGAGTAATGAAGCAGTAGTTAGTCACAAATGTGAGTGTTTAGAAAGAAAGGAAGTGAAAATAAGTCTGGTTTTATCTGAGACAGTTAGAATCATCCTCTAATTGTTTGTTTGTTTGTTTGTTTTTTATTATGTAGGCAAGCATATAAAAGATAGTAGTCAAATATTTGATTAGTTTCATTTACTGAATTAAAGCACTTTGCATGGCAAATGAGCCCTCATGTCAGCTGTATTTTATAATACATCTTTTTATGATTAGTGTTATGAGCACATATTGTATTCAAAAGTGCCCTTCAGAGTTAGTTAAATAGCTTGCTGACAAAAACACCTCTGCAGCTATGTGAGATGCCTAGCAATTAATATATAAGAACAAATTCTAACTGTTATGCAGCCAAATGAAGATTTAGGATTGCTGAGCTGTTGGCAAAGAATAGGCTTGTCCATTTCCATATCAGAACGGCTGAAGAACATAGTAATTGTATTTCTGTGAAAGATTCACAAAGTGTTTGGTTTCAAAATAGATTCATAGACTCTAAGGCCAGAACGAACCACTATGATCATCTAGTCTAGTCTGACCATCTCTATACATGGGCAGTAGAAATTTTCCCAGAATATGTGCAAATATATTATCCTCAGATAAGTGCAATCTGGTAAGTTTCAATGTAATTTTAGTGTTCAGAGCTACAATCAAATCTACACGACTAAGCTCTTAATTTTGCACTTCTTTTCCAGACAACACCCTCAGGGAACTCAAACCCATTAAATTCAAATTAGACTTGCCTGCCTGAGTCAAGGCTTGAATTATGAGTTGTGTTGCTTGGATACATAAGCCACATGGTATAGCTGTATTCCCTAACTGGATGATTGTAACCCTTAATCAGATTTCAAATGTAAATACTCAAGTTTACATATTCAGAATCCATGTTTTCTGAACACTTGCTCAAATTCACTTTAAATCCTCTCTTTCTTCAAATACTCCTGCCAATAAAGAGGTTTGTGATATCTGTAGAAAGTGACCACCAGCAGGGTGAGAACACACTCAACACAAAGTGGTTTTAAAGATTTAATGAGTAGTCACGAAATGTTGTACTGATAGGGACTGTTTGGTGGTACACTAGATGCAGGCAGGAGCTGATATCACAATTATGCCTTGCTTTTTATTAGAGAAACCTAATACTGTATCAGCAAAAGGACACCGCTATTTTAAACACCAGATTATAGCTTGAAAACCTGGGGTTATCTTGCAACCAAATCTCTTGTCTTCAGAGAGGGGAGAAATCAATTCCTTGCCCAAGTTATCTTTCTTTAAGACTGTCTGCTGTCACTACTGAAACTCCTACTGTAGAATCACACTTTTATAGGAATCTTTCCCAGCATGTGTTTCTTGTAGCTAGCCCTTTAAATTTGTCAGAGACAAGTAGTTCCAGCGCTAAATGGCCATTTGAAAGTCAAATGCTGCATCTCTCTCCCTTCTAGCTGGGAAGTATTCCTATAATATTTCCCCTTTTCTTTTATCATTGAGGTGGTAAACAGGAACATGTGCCCACTGAGAACGGAACAGTAACCTCTGAACTCATTCTACAGAGGCCAACAAACTGTTCTCATACAGTATCAACATTTTTTGTACCAGATTTGTGTACATTTGAACTATTAACATAATGGTGACAAGCTCTACATCCTATTACCAATCCCCTGAACTAGCCACTTAACATCACATTCATATAGCTTAAATATACTCAGTTCATCTTATTATTTATAATGTGGAAATGATTTAACTTCCAGTCAGAAGGCTTCTCCGGCAAATTTCATTGTAGAGCAAACTTTTATGACCACGTTACAAGCCTCCCACATTAGGATTTTACATGGCAGTCATTACTACAGTGAGTTGTCAGTGAACAATCCTGCTAGACGTTTTGTCCCTTTGCTGACTGGCTGAGGTCGAGTTTCTTGTAGACATACCAGAAAAGTAAAGGAAGGTTATTTGAGACAAGTGCAGTCTGATTTACCTGAAAAGATTTTTCTCTTCTGCAGTAGATAGCACATCTAATATGGAATGACATGACTGCTGAGTCATTCAGCTGATGTATCAGCTCAGTACAAGCTCTTATTGATGCTGTAACACTGCTTCTGCTTAGAATGATCTTTTTGGATACCTCAAGAATTTAACACACTTGTAAGCTGCATTTTTTACATTCTGTGTATAGCACAGAACTGTTCTGATTCACAATGTGCTTTACACATTAGCTTTTTGGCCAGACACAAGCTCACTATTGCATTCTTTTGAACTGAATAGATGCTTTTACTCAGGTACATTTTAAATGTGCCCTTATCTAATTCATTATGGTTACTTGTACCCAGCCAAAAATACTGCACTTAACAGTAAGAGGTGATTTTATTTCACCATGAACAGCATTTCTCTTTATTGAATTTCTTCTTTTAGTATAGAACTGATGGAGACAGGAGTTGTGGGGAATAAATTGCCTTCTCACCATGAATGCTTACATAGGTCTCTCCTTGATATGGCTGTATAGATCACTGAAATATGGTCAGGTCAGGACATTAGGCCTTCCAGTAGTAAAACATACACATTTGTGGCTAATTCTGGAATGTTTTGTATATTTTAATTATTAATCATATCTAATATATTCCATCTTTCATCAAGACCGATCTTAATGTGATTTACAGGCTGTTTACACAAATCTAACTTTACTACCCATTCCAGCGTAGCTACCTCTGGTGTGGAACACAGCAAGCATTCTGCACCATTAATACTATTGATTTTTAAAAAGGGAGGAGACTGACTTCCTTAACTGAAATTGCTGGAGATATTTAGATAAATTGTAATTTAGCCATGACCAGGGTTAATAATCCTGCTCTTGAGCAAAGTGCCATGGGCTCCTTAAGTATAATTTGGCCAGGTGCATGGCTTCATGTGCCCTTAGAAATGGGGCAACTCCAGCAATGAGGCTTCCTGCTAGCACAATAAATCAGTTCAGTAGTGCCTCAAAGGAAAGAGTGCCGCTCACTGAGGGCATGTCTATACTTACCTCCAGAGCGATCGATCCAGTGGGGGTCAATTTATCACGTCTAGTGAAGATGCGATAAATCGAACGCCGAGCGCTCTCCCGTCGACTCCGGTACTCCACTGGAGTGAGAAGCGTAAGCGGAGTTGATGGGTGAGCGTCAGCAGTCGACCTACTGCAGTGAAGACACCGTGGTAAGTAGATCTAAGTACGTCAACTTCAGCTACGTTATTCACGTAGCTGAAGTTGCGTAATTTAGATCGATTCCCCTTCTCCCCTCCCCGCCCCACGCCCAGTGTAGACCAGGCCTGAGTCAACAGTATCTCTTCCTGCAGCATCGTGGTTTTCTTTGGAAACACTGCTCTACAGCCGAAATGCTTCTGAAATAAATGTAGTCAAACTTTACTAATTCTGGGTCACTGAGAATGAAAATGATGCTTAAAATTGTTGATTGGCTCTAGTTTTCAAGATATG
>NW_020664447.1:44717726-44758882 GCF_002925995.2 Terrapene triunguis
TATACATAGACATAAAATGTAAAAACTTAAATATCTTAGAAACAGTAACCAATCAGTTTTTAATTGTCATATTTGAATTCAGCACGTCAAAATACATAATAAATAGCACATTTTATCTCTGAAGCAGACGACTTCTCAAAAATTGTAGACCAGTGAAATCTTTCTTCTAAGTATTCACTAGACCCGCCACTGATTAGTCTGAGATGTGATGAGATCACAGCTTCAGGTGATATTGCCATAGGCAATATAGTATATTGCATGTATTTATGGGAATCCAGAGTAATTCAGTGGTGATGCTTCCATAAATAATACATCATCTTGGCCACAGATATGGAGTCACTCAATTGATAGATACTCAACTGTCAACACTGCTACTTATCTATCCTACCTATATTAGAATACTGAAATAGAGAAAATAACAGGAGTACTTGTGGCACCTTAGAGACTAACAAATTTATTAGAGCATAAGCTTTCGTGGGCTACAACCCACTTCTTCGGATGCATATAGAGTGAAATATATTGAGGAGATATATATACACACATACAGAGAGCATGAACAGGTGGGAGTTGTCTTACCAACTCTGAGAGGCCAATTAAGTAAGAGAAAAAAAACTTTTGAAGTGATAATCAAGATAGCCCAGTACAGACAGTTTGATAAGAAGCAAGTGTGAGAATACTTACAAGGGGAGATAGATTCAATGTTTGTAATGGCTCAGCCATTCCCAATCCCTATTTAGCCCTGAGTTGATTGTGTCTAGTTTGCATATCAATTCCAGCTCAGCAGTCTCTCGTTGGAGTCTGTTTTTGAAGTTTTTCTGTTTTAAGATAGCCACCCGCAGGTCTGTCATAGAATGGCCAGACAGGTTAAAGTGTTCTCCCACTGGTTTTTGAGTATTATGATTCCTGATGTCAGATTTGTGTCCATTAATTCTTTTGCGTAGAGACTGTCCGGTTTGGCCAATGTACATGGCAGAGGGGCATTGCTGGCACATGATGGCATATATCACATTGGTAGATGTGCAGGTGAACGAGCCCCTGATGGTATGGCTGATGTGATTAGGCCCTATGATGGTGTCACTTGAATAGATATGTGGACAGAGTTGGCATCGGGCTTTGTTACAAGGATAGGTTCCTGGGTCAGTGTTTTTGTTCAGTGATGTGTGGTTGCTGGTGAGTATTTGCTTTAGGTTGGGGGGTTGTCTGTAAGCGAGGACAGGTCTGTCTCCCAAGATCTGTGAGAGTAAAGGATCATCTTTCAGGATAGGTTGTAGATCTCTGATGATGCGCTGGAGAGGTTTTAGTTGGGGGCTGAAGGTGACAGCTAGTGGTGTTCTGTTATTTTCTTTGTTGGCCCTGTCTTGTAGGAGGTGACTTCTGGGTACTCGTCTGGCTCTGTCAATCTGTTTTTTCACTTCAGCAGGTGGGTATTGTAGTTTTAAGAATGCTTGATAGAGATCTTGTAGGTGCTTGTCTCTATCTGAGGGATTGGAGCAAATACGGTTATATCTTAGAGCTTGGCTGTAGACAATGGATCGTGTGGTGTGTCCTGGATGGAAGCTGGAGGCATGTAGGTAAGTGTAGCGGTCAGTAGGTTTCCAGTACAGGGTGGTATTTATGTGACCATCGCTTATTAGCACAGTAGTGTCCAGGAAATGGACCGCTTGTGTGGATTGATCTAGGCTGAGGTTGATGGTGGGATGGAAATTATTGAAATCATGGTGGAATTCCTCAAGGGCTTCTTTTCCATGGGTCCAGATGATGATGTCATCAATGTAGCCTGTATGTGTGTATATATATCTCCTCAATATATTTCACTCTATATGCATCCGAAGAAGTGGGTTGTAGCCCACGAAAGCTTATGCTCTAATAAATTTGTTAGTCTCTAAGGTGCCACAAGTACTCCTGTTATTTTTGCGGATACAGACTAACACGGCTGCTACTCTGAAACCTGAAATAGAGAAGTGTTCTATACTGTTAGGTAACTGAATCATCGGGAGGGGAAAAAGTGCACATATATGCAGTAGTTATATGTTTACTAAAGATATCATCTCGTATTTATCCACCAATCCATCAGCTATTTATACAGAGTGTTCTACCACTTTATTATGTTAGTGTATGCAATCAGTACACACCTAAAAGGACAACATTAATTGATTACCTTGTTTATACTGTGTAGTTAAGTCTGGCTAACAAAACAGCCTTTTCTAATCAATGTTTCCCTAAGGGAGAAACGGTAGGTATAACACAAACTGTTCTCTCTTTGAGTAAATAACTGAATTTTACCAGTCAGTGGTCCTCTAATTGTAGGAGCCCAACAAATATTCTGTGATGGGTCTACAGAAAGAAATTAGGCGGAGATGAGCACTGGGGAATGTCACAGGGAAAAGAGTCAATTTATGAGAGGATCTTTATTGATAAGATTTCCCCTTTTCTCTAGGACAGTGTTTCCCAAACTTGGGACGCCGCATATGTAGGGAAAGTGAACCGCGGCAAGTGGGAGCCGCAATTGGCCGAACCTGTGGACGGGGCAGGCAAACAAACCGGCCCGGCCCACCAGGCGCTTTCCCAAGTTTGGGAAACACTGCATTAAAAGAATGAATTTTATCTGTATTAGTGTGGGGAAAGTATGTATATATGTATGAAAATAGTCAAATTGGCAGAAATGAAATCAGAACTGGTTTTTTTTCTTTTGTTTTAAAGATTCCCAGGGTGAGGTCATTTATTGTTAGTTTCTTGCAAAAAACATATGATATTTCCATTTGTTCTTTTTTATGACTTTAAAAGGTATATTCTCAACTCAGTGCTGAGGGTTTCAGAGCCAAATTTTTAAATGTATTTAGGCACCTAATTCATATTTAAATCAATGGGAGTTAGGCATCTAAATACCTTTTTAAAAATCTGGACCTGAGTACCTAACCCCAGATTCTATTAACATGAGGCATTCTACTAATCCATGAAGCATCAGGTTCCAGTCTGGATTGCTGTAATTCACTGAACAGTATTTGGTCTGAGAGTGGAAGCAATACAGAGCCTCTGACATGCACAGTGCAGCAGCCTACTATCTTCTCCTCCCACAAATAAATCATTCCCTGTGCTCTGATCTCTCCATAAGCTCCCAATCCTCTTCAATTGCCAGTTCATGGTCTTGGACCTGGGCTTCAAAGGCATCAACAAGTCAAACCCTGCTATATCATTGGCTGCATCTCTATCTATGATACAACAAGGTAGGAACATGCCTCTGATGAAATAAAGTTTATGAAGCTCACAACAAAGGGTATAGAGGTATAAGTAAATCATCCTCAATTAAGGGGAGTCAGTTAAGAAACAATTTCCAGAGGAGATGAGTCTAATCCAGAATCTGACCATTTTCAGAGAACTCTGCAAGACCCACCTGTCATGGCTACAGGATGAACTATGCCTCAGTCCCCCTGGAGTGTAGGTCACAAACTTGGCTTTCTGCACCTTGCTGGGTGAAACAATGTGGTCCTACAAGTTTGAGACAGGATCTCTGGGCTGTAGCCCCCCTGGTTCCCAACCATGTTAACAATATAGACTCAACTTGCTTTGACCCAATAATAGTTTCCCTCGGGGACCCTGGGGCTGTATACGTTAACCATGCTCCAGAAACAGTGTTTTCAAAACAAAGCATTATTTTTTCATAAGGAGCAGAGGGTAACAACAATAAAAGGCCTCCACACATAGGTAATATTTACACCTTTGTAAGTTCCCCTCAGCCCTGCTAACACCACCTTTAGCAGGGAGAAGCAGACATCCCCTATTCACTGACACACCCTGGACAGCCTCTCTGAGCTCACCCGCCTCCCTTTTTGAGAGGTTTTTGAGGTTTCGGATGCCCCTTGATCCCAGGCTTTAGCCTTAGGAGACATAATCCATTCTAGACAGGCAGTACTTCCAACAGTTTTTTCATTGTTTCCTCTTTTCTGTGTCGTCGTTTTACCTTTCCTTCTTGGCTTCTTTAATGACCCATTTTGATCTAATCCCCTAGCAAGTGACCTATCTTAACCAAACTCAAAGAGTGATGGTTCTTGGGGTACCCAGGACTGTGAGTAAAGAATCCTGCCTGTGGTAGCTGAAGGTTAGCTCCCCAACACCACCAGCCTTTCAGCCACTCAGGGACTCTTCTTTGGCCTATAGTACCCTGTCTTTGCCTTGTAGGTTAACATGAGGTGTACCCCAGTCCCCAAGTCCCCTTGGAGCATTCCTCTGTGCTACCTAGCCCCTGACACTGGCTACTCACAGAAATCCCAGAATCTCTGCTCCCAAAGGATCAGAGTACCCCAGTTTACTAACTTTGCCTTAAATCCTGACTGTTGTATGATGCACAGCACCAGTAAGCACTTATGATAAAGCAAAATAAGGTTTACTTAAGAATGGAGATTCCACTTGAGAGTGATGGAAACCAATGGTTATAATACAAAACAAAATAATAAAATGTGAACTAGAACCCACACTTATGAATAGTTACCTTTCCTATCTAATAACGTAGGTTCCCCACCCTCCATCCCAAAATTCAGTCTGTTGCAGAACTGGCTGGCTTCTCAAAAACCAGAATCCAATCTGTCATGAAACTCCCCCAGTCGACAAACTGTCACTCACCTCGGTGAAAGGCTGCAGAATGTCTTTCTCGACCTTGGGATATACTGAATCAGTCTTTTGTTTTCATTGACAGGTAGGGCGATCCCCGGTCTGTTGTTATGTTCCTTTTTACCTTCAA
This sequence comes from Terrapene triunguis, assembly GCF_002925995.2. Lineage (NCBI taxonomy): Eukaryota > Metazoa > Chordata > Testudines > Emydidae > Terrapene > Terrapene triunguis. Next base: position 44,722,462 of record NW_020664447.1, read on the forward strand.
GTCATTTTGAATGTTTGCAGTTGTCTTTGGTGGTTTTCCATTGACAGTTCTGGGATGGAGCAAGGGCGGACAACTGAACCTTACATCACCGTCTCACCTGAGACGGATAACAACTCCCTCCCAGCTGAATGGCCTATCACAGAGATATATGACTTCCTGGTGCCTAACTTTTACTCCAAGATCATAAGACAGTTTTCAATATAGTTATATTATTCCTTAACTCTTACCCATACACACATCATAATGATTTTGAGTATCAGTGAGCTACAAGCTTTCAGCAGAGACCTCACATGCTCCCTTTCATGCATAAATACCATGAAAGTGGTGTATTAGGTGCAGTGAGTTTGTCAGGTCTGATACAGAGTTGCTTGTAAATTACAGTGAATCCTTTGCCCATTGGCATCAATGGGCCTCACTGTTACAACCCTCAACATATTCATAAAAATAATGCAGATATTTACCAGTTTGCAACAGCTATTTTTGGATGAACCTCTATGCTTTATATATCACCTTTTTATTAGCTCTCCTTAGAGATTATGGAGCAAATTCTTTTCTCAGCTATACCAGCGTAAATCTGGTGTAATTCAATGTACTTCATTGGAGTTATTTTGTATTTACACTGATGTAACTGAAACAGAATTTAGCTCTCTAACTCTTGGCATGGTCTCTATTCAGCATTATGAGTCAAAATAACAAAGTTATCCCTTCCTAAGCCTTGTACCAGGCTGCCAGTGAATCTCATCTTTAATCACTACTCTATAGCCTAACACCAGAGAGATGACCTACCTTTACCTATTGCGAACTATCTGCCAAAGCCCTTAGGCTGTAGTTGTGAAATGCAATTAAGGGATCGATACACTGAGGCTACGGCTACGTTACAGTTTAACGTAAATAATGTCACACGGGTCTGAATTAGCCACCCCCTGAGCAACATAACTTATGCCGATTAAAGCGCTGGTGTGGACAGTGCCATATCGGCGGGAGAGTTTCTCCTGCGGACATAACTACCACTGCTTGCTGATGCTGGAGTAATAAAGCTGACAAGGGAGCTCTCGCCCATCAGTGTAGAGCGGCTCCACAGAGAGCTTACAGCGGCACAGCTGCATTGGTGCAGCTGCACTGCTGTAAACTCTCTAGTGTAGCCATAGCCTCAGCCCTGCAAAGTGAAGTAGGAGACTTCTGCATTTTGGGTTCATGTCCATCTTGCATTAACTGTTTATACTGTAGTGTATGTCTGGGAACCTGAGGCTTTTGCTGGCAAAAAACTAGAAAATACTTTTCAAAAATAGCTTTAGGATGGTACTTAGTGTTTTTTTTTTTTTTCTGGAATTAAAACTACATAAAGGTTTTTATTTGTGTTTTTTAAAGTGAATGAAGTGTCAGGATGAAAATACTCCCGATGAAGCCTTCTATCCAGGGAATAGATACAGACACAGACATTGGCACACTAAGTTTCCCCATCCTGCACCAATGCATGCGTGCCTTAATGTACATTACCAATACTGTTTTGTCGTACACCAGTGTAAAACAGTGGAGTTATTCCTGAAGTCAATAGTGCAAAGCTGGTAGAAGTAAGATAAGAATCAGGCCTTAGACTTTGTGATTTACCAATAATTGCAGTAAAAATAATTATGATGTCAGAGGATTATGACATCAGTTAAAAGAGAAGCAACGCACACAGATGACTTTCTCAGATCCTGTTTTGATGCAGATTTTTTTAAAGTAGAATGGGGAAGAGATGCAGGAAATATGGATAAGCACAGTTGTCTCTGAAAAGATTTTTTTAAAAGTTTTTCATGAGGTTTCAATGGGCCCTTCAGTATATTTAGGACATTTAAGGTGATGCTATCTGTTTGTTTGTTTTTATGGCCTGGGTCTGCCTCTTTTTTTGGTTTGTATTCTCTGTGTCAGATTCTAGTCACACGTAAACTGGAGTCAATGGAATTACACTACTGTAACTTAGCTCTTATGGTAGTTAAGCTGAATAGATTGGTTTTATATGAAAATGCAAACTGCATTTTGTATCAAAATGTGCTTGTATTTTGCATAATTATTTAATTGCCAAAGAAAGTCTGATGTAGTCTTAAAATTAGCTCCTGGTCTATTAACTACTGTAATTGACTACTGTTTGACTACTGTTATTGCAGGCCAAGGAGTAATGTGACCAGTTGTGGCCTGGCTACCTTCTAGAGCAGCTTTCTGGCCACTTTGCACTGCCTGAATAGCATAAAGCAGCCAGGCAGAGGGTTGAACCCTGGATTTCCAGTTGTGTAGAAGGGCTGTATTTTCTGAGGGAATAAGTTAGCTGTAACTTGCTGAAGGCCTTGTTATGTAGAACAGTGGCTCTATGTTGTCAGCTATACAGGCTACATCAATGTAATCTTCTCAGATGGGACCTTCGTTTTACTTGGCTCACACTGCCATTATTTTCAAAACAGTCAGCTAAAAAAAACCTCATTAATCTAGTTTCCTTTGGTAGTTTCAACATGCTGTAACATAGGATGCCTGATAAAATCATTAGGATTATTTATTTCCCAAAGTCTTGGTGCCTTTACATGAGTAAATGGCTCAAGGCCAGCATTCTACTCAGAGAGCTAGTGTTTAAGTGTGTACAGTCAGGAAAACAAATTAGGTAGTATAGCCATTTGTTAAAATAAGTAACTGGAGACATTTGGGTTTAGGTAGTAAGCACTCTAATGGACGCCAAATTCACCCCAAGCAAAAGAGAAGTCACATAGGCTTTCAGTTCATTCACTCAGAAAAAGATACTAAATGCATTTTAAAACAACAATAACAAAAAAACAAAGAGGGTAATTTTTAGTTTTTAAATTCTCCATAGGTGGTGTTTTCCTTTATGAATTCCCCACTGCAATCCAGAGGAGAGGGCGATCATTTTTAAATGAAGATATTTCCGGGGGAGGGGTCAGGGTCAAAACCAAACTACGCCTTTTCACAAAAACATGCTCTGTTACTGCAAACAGTCAACCTAACTTAGAGTGCAGGTGATAAACTATTCTATCTCAGCTTTTCAGTCTGAAATTCATCATTTCTTTCACTTACTTGTTCTTTACAGCCTGATTGTGCTACCCTTGCACACACTGAGTAGTACCTTACTCCTCAAGGTGTACTACTTAATTAGGACTACCTGTGAACTATTCAGTATGACTAAAGTCAGATCAGCGTCTGATCTATGTATTGTATTGGTGTTTTGTATTTACAAGGTAACTGAAGAGTTCTCTCTGCTTACAACTTAATAATCATGTTCTGAGCTAAATAAACACTGAGGCCAAAGGCTGAGGTTTTATTGGAAATAAACCCTGTAACTGAAGGCCCAGGAGTTGATAAGCCCAGAATACAAGAGTTGTTACTGAGTTAACAGGGCACACTCTCAAGTTGTTGCTACAATACAGAGATAATAGAGTATCAGTGTTGGAAGGGACCTCAGGAGGTCATCTAGTCCAACCCCCTGCTCAAAGCAGGACATATGTTCTCCCTCTTCACACCTCTGTGCTCTGCTGTTACTACTATAAAACTTTGTGTTCTGATAGACTATTACTTTCAAAACTCCTAATCCAAATGGTCACCAAAACCAGACCCATCTCAGCTTGTGAACTCCATTCTGTAATGGCACCTGCAAATCCCTGTGCTCTGAATCCTTGCACTCAAGATGTAATACAGTTGGCTCAATATGATCATTTCATTTTTTTGGCTATCCAGGGAGTGTTATGGTAAGTACATCTCTACCCCGATATAACGCGACCCGATATAACACGAATTCTGATATAACACGATAAAGCAGTGCTCCGGGGGGGCAGGGCTGCGCACTCCGGCGGATCAAAGCAAGTTCGATATAACGCGGTTTCACCTATAACGCGGTAAGATTTTTTGGCTCCCAGGACAGTGTTATATAGGGGTAGAGGTGTAATACGAAGTCTGTTAGTAGCTGCTCAGAACTAACAGCAATCTGTTTCCTGAATAAAACTATAAGACCGTATTCTGTAAGGTACTAAGTGCTTTCTCTGAGGTACAGAGCACCCTTAATTCCCAGTGATTTCAATAGAGGTGAAGGTAGCTTCAGGCTCTATAAGTCTCTAATACTTTAACGCATGGTTCTATTCTGAAAAATAACTGTGAAATGGCATTGTGAGGTGGTAGTATCTTGCATTGATTTGTGGACCAATACTGCTCAGTTTACAAGTTTTTTTTTCCCTAACTGCCAGCTCTGAACATTCAATCTAGGATTTTAAAATTAAGCTGGATTTTCCTTTTTCTGTGTCAGCACCAGTGTTGACGTCAACCAACATGACATGCCTGTGATGACACCTCTGCAGTCCTTTTGCAGGGCATAAATGATTGGCCCTAAAACTGGACCATAGTAAACAATTCTGGCAATGAGGTTGTCACAAGATGAATTGTGCATCGAACTCTTCCCTTTTAGTCCCTCTCTCGAGTGGACCCCTGAGTTGACAGGCCTGGCTTCCTGCACCTCACTCTGGGTGGAATCATATGGTCCAACCACCTTAGAAGGGATCTCTGGCCTGCAGCCCTTCTGTTTTCCAAACACGCTAATGTGACAGGCCCCAGGCACTTGTCACAGGCCACAGGCACTGTTTCACTCTGGGGACCTGTGACCAGCGAGTTGGTTAAAGAGACTCAAAACCAGCATTTCAAAGAAAGTGTTGTTTATTTATTTCCCCCAAAGCTACAAAGTCCTTAGAGCCAAGGGTAAAAATAATAAAAGCTATATATACATGGCTCTTATTTATGCAAGCTGGCAAGGAAAGATTAAGGTGTAAGTTCCCCTGGGCCCAACTAAACTCCATCTCTGGGAGGAACACACTCTCCTGCTTGCAACATGCTTTTTTGTCACTCTGTGTGTTTCCCTGCAGCCTTTCAGCCCCAGTTAACACACTGGGCAGTCTCTGACCATTCACTCAACCCCCACGCTTTTCCAGGTCTGGGGGTCCAGTAATGATTTTGTGTTTCCTATGATCTCTCTCTTCTCAGCCTTGGCAAAACAGATAGGTAGGAGCTCTCGAATAGCTTTTATGGTGGAGGTGCTGAAAGCTATTGAACAAAACTGTAAATGCTTTATATGATGGAAGCCATGCATTGGTTGCTATTATTACTTCAAGCCAGGGTGTGCTGCCTCACCCCCAGAACACCTAGTTCCACAACTCCTGCAGGTAGGTATAGCCTCTTCATGGCTATAACACAGGCTATTTTGTTTGAGTGTTTGTTGGGATGATCCTGCCAATCCATAGGATACTGAGCAAACTAACAGAGTAGTCAGTATGGGAGTACACATATGGGAATACAATGGCCATCTTGATAAGAGAATTAGTCTCTCTACATTGTCATTTCGTTCACATCTGTACACTATGGCTTGCCCACTATCTATGCATGTGCAATGTGGAGACAGTCATGTATCTGTTTTTGTTTGTATTCTAATGTTGCATTTGTGGAAATGAATCATCTCTATGAATGTTTTTTTATTCAAATTAATTGGCTGGATTGCTTCCTAATTTTTGTTGCAGCTGGAGATGTACCAAGTGACTGCAATAACCCACAAAATGATTTTTCATGTTTTGGTACCTGTGTGACATTTGTTTGTGTGATACTATCTGAACATAAAATTTGAGACACCATTGACTTCCAGAATATTTCCACATGTATAGGAGCTTTATTTAAAAATGTACATGTGAAAGTACTAGGTATAATTATGTTGGACTAAAGCTGTTTCTAAAGAGTGAAAGAAAAATATTTAGGTTTCTTTAAAAAAACTGACAAAAAATACAACAGTTTTCTCACTATAATTTATGAAAAAAATTAATTGTATAAATTAAGAAATGTAATATATTATGGGCCCAGGATTTTTTCCGGCAGAAAAAATCCAAAGGGAAGGGGAAGTCTACAAGGATTTTTTTTTTAAATAAAAGTAAATTTAGTCATTTGTGAAAAGTACTTGACTGACAGCCCTCAAATTTGAAATTCTGTATCAAAACACTGCACAGATACGATCTGAACAGTGGCAGTGCAAGCTTCTTATACGGCCCTGACAATTTGTCCAAACCCTGCTGTGGAGGAAACCACATCTGCAAATAAAAGGGTAGTTCATTTTACAGGCACATACAATGCTTGGCCTCCTTGTTGAACATACCAACTAATATGTTGTGTGTGTGTGTTTGTAGGTGGAGGGTATTACCTAGGAATTGGATTATGTCCATCCATCGCTTTTCACAAAAGACGTTGAACAGCCATTGGATGGCAGAAACTGTTGGTCACTACTGAGCTGGACTGTTTTCTTAAGATGATTCTTGACTTTTAACATTTTAACTTTCTTACTTTGTGGCTCTATTACCTGCATATGGTGAAGAACCAACCAGAAGCTGCTAATCAGTAAATCAGCTTCTAAGCAGCTTAGTCCATCCATGACAGAACCTTGGCAGCCTTTTGAAAGAGAAAAATAGGTGAAGAGCTGGTAAACAGCACACTAGTAATTAGTTTTTCAAGCCTACATATTAATGTAATTGGGGTCAAATTAGTGGTTGCTCCGCCACGCATTCATGGGTTCACTAAACACCGAGAGTAGTAAGGAAAATTGAGAAAGCCTATAGGAAAGTTTAGTTTGGCATGGGAATGCAGAACCAAGCAAGGGAGAACTCCAGTGGGAGAGCCTGCTCCAACAGCTTATATGACAGCTAGAGTGAGCAAAGGAATTAGGTTACAGCAAGCCAGGAAATCAGTTAGGGGCAATGGTTAGCCCCAGTAGGAGAGCTTTTAGGCAGGAAACAGGAAAGACTGAGAGTCTGTTGACCCTCTGTTTTTAAAGTTCTTCTTTTATGAGCTCATAGACTGCTATCCTCATAGGTCTACTAACAGCAAAGTACAGAAGTGTTTGTTTCTTAGGTTGGAACCCTAGTTTCTTTCACATGTGCTCAAAGTTTCTTAATAAGAGTTGTTAATATGCATATATGGTGAGAATAGATTGTTTATGAACAAATTTCTCATAAAACCAAAAATATAGCTGCTTTTCTGTTCACGCTAGTGACACAAGGACTGGGAGCTACATTTTATATTTTACTCTCTGCTCTTTCCATACCTTTCCTGTAGGTTAGCATAATGAAACCTAAACAGGAAAAGGAATTAATAGTTAGGCAGTGAATAAACTGCAGAAGTCACATAGGTCAATTCAGTAATGACCATCAATGTTATTCTCTAACTCCAGTTCACAGCTACATCATGTTAGATTTCTGCCTTCCACACATAATAGAGATGAGCCAGAGGTGAAATCCCTGTGTTGCCAGAATACATGTGGGCAATTATATAACCTCACCCTCGTGGTGTCTCACAAAGGCTGAGTCAAGTGTTTAGTTCTTACACCCAACCCTCTTCCCACCCCCACAAACACACACACACACAAAATGAATGTATATGGGTTCTGCCTTCCTTCCAGCCTCAAGCTACCTTGAAATCATTAAGGCCCAAATTTTCACGAGTCTCATAAATTGCTTCCACAAACTCTGTGCATGCATCTATTTGTGCATGTAAATCCCTGTTTACATATGCAAGAATGGGGTTTTCATGCACAATCGGATATATGCATACATGTTGCAGGTGAAATTTAAATAAGTTCAAATGGAGCTAAGTGCAAAATGTATATGGAATAAGTAAACATCTATTCCTTTCTCTCCTGTGCTATGGCAAAAATGTGTAAACAGATGTATTTGAAAATGTGTGAATGCATGCCTACATAATTTTTTCCAGTTACACACTGAAACATTATACGATATATTCAGACTCAAATAAAATATTGGTATCTGTTTTCAGCCCTGAAACTAGTATGTTTTATACTTTATAAGAAAATTGCTGAGTCTAGGTATGGTGCTACAGTAGCTGCCATTAAAATGTAATTTACATACGAAATGTGGGTTTGCAACATTCTTTTTTCAATCAAAAGTCTATTTGCTTTTGATAACTCTTTTCCCATTTGATTTACTAACAGTGTCTTCAGGATGAGAAGGGAAAAATACACCAAGCAACAGTTTTTCTTTCCAATATAAATTGTTTTACTGTTCAATCTGAGGTTAGAAACAATGAAAACTTTACTTTCAATAGAAAATGCTGGCACTGAAAAGCCTGAAGTAATGTAGACTTTGTGGTTCTGCTTTTGAACAGAAGGCAAGGTGGATGTGGAAGCTAACTACTGAGGGCTAGACCTTTCCTTCTGCTGTCCTGGTGGACTAGGTAAAAAGAGAGAATAGCTAGCTTCTATCCCCTTGTGTGAACAGTGGGTCAGGATCTATCCCTAGAGTTCCAGGAAACACTGGGAGAATGGTCCAGCAATCAAGTTGGTCCTACCTAATGGTCCAAAGGGGGCACTGTCTTTAGCAAGGGGGGATGTCTGCTTTTTCTAGTGGCTGGTTCATATGCTGCAGTTGGGGGTATATGCTGCTCCTGTGCAGTGAAGTGGGCTCCAAAGGATATCCCCATGCATGCCCCTTGTAATTAGTCCTTGGATCTCAGGCTTCCTAGAGCAGAGGATACCTTTGCCAGAATCCATGCTCTTCTTTGGAAAGCCAGCAGGAAATGTAACCAGAGACAATATAAACAGCTATGTGATCTTATATGATTAAAATATGACCATGTAGATCATTGTTGCTACCACTGTTATATAATTGCAATAAATATTATAAGACGTATGTCATGTAAGGTGCCAATGAAAAAGTTATGATTTGCTGAATATGATTATCCAATTTGTATGCATGTATCATTTTTGTATCTGAAGTATGAATATTGACTATGTACCTGTATTTCAAATGTGTTTGCTCTTGTGGTAATACCCACAGGGTAATTTGCATCCAGTCTGGTCAGCACATTGTGAATGGAGTATTAATGAACACAATGGACCATGTAAGAAGCCGATCCACACCTGATGGACTTCCATGTGAACATTCTAACTAGAGTATGGGTAATGGCCTCTGCTATTCTCATCAAAAGGGCTTTAAACTAGGAACTTGGGGGAGACGGTTGGGAGATGTTCAGTTAATCTCCACGCCAGAGTCCAACACTGAAAAGGAGAGGGAGGAGATAAGCACAGACATAGCTAGGGGTAGGGAATTGGACATAAGAAAGAGGGGGCAAATGGACAGCATGGGGTCCGTTCCAAATTGCATGACTAATGGGAGAAAGGATAGACAGCATACGGTAAGATGTTTATACACCAATGCGAGAAGCCTAGGTAACAAAATGGAGGAATTGGAGCTCCTGGTCCAAGAAATGAAACCTGATATCGTGGGAATAACCGAAACGTGGTGGAACGGTAGTCATGACTGGAGTACAGGTATGGAAGGGTATGTGCTGTTTAGGAATGACCGGAAAAAAGGTAAAGGTGGGGGAGTGGCGTTATATGTCAATAATGAGCTAAAATGTAAAGAAATAATAAGTGATGGAATGGATAAGACGGAGTCTGTATGGGCAATAATTACACTGCATAAAAGAACTACTAGAGCCTCCCCCGAGATAGTGCTTGGGGTGTGCTATAGACCACCGGGATCTAGCCTGGAGGCGGACAGAGAACTACTTAATGTTTTTAGGGAAGTAAAAACTGATAAGAACTGTGTCATCATGGGGGACTTTAACTTCCCAGATATAGATTGGGTAACAAATGCTAGTAACAATAATAGGGCTCAGATGTTCTTAGACGTGCTAGCAGATGAATTCCTTCATCAAGTAGTAACTGAACCGACGAGGGGGGATGCCATTTTAGATTTAGTGCTGGTGAGTAGTGAGGACCTCGTTGAAGAAATGGTTGTAGGGGACAACCTTGGCTCGAGTGACCATGAGCTAATTCGGTTTAAACTAAATGGAAGGATTAACAGAAATGATACTGTAACTAAGGTGTACAATTTCAAAAAGGCCAACTTTAATAAATTAAGGCAACTACTTAGGGAAGTGGATTGGGCTAACATACTTAGGGATCTAAAGGCAGATGAAGCCTGGGATTATTTCAAGTAGAAGTTGCATGAGATGTCTGAGGCCTGTATCCCGAGAAAGGGAAAACGATTAGTGGGCAGGAGATTTAGACCTAGCTGGATGAGCAGGAGTCTCAAAGGGGCGATTAAGAAAAAACATAAAGCGTACAGAGAATGGAAGAAGGGAGGGATCAGCAAGGAAACCTACCTTAGTGAGTTTAGAGCATGTAGGGATGCGGTGAGAAAGGCCAAAAGCCGTGTAGAGTTGGACCTTGCGAGGGGAATTAAATCCAACAGTAAGAGGTTTTATAGCCATATAAATAGGAAGAAAACAAAGAAAGAGGAAGTGGGACCGCTGAAGAATGTGGATGGAGTGGAAATTAAGAATAATCTAGGCATGGCACAATATCTAAATGAATATTTTGCTTCGGTCTTTAATAAGGCTAATGAAGGGTTTAGGAATAGAGGGAGTAGGACAGAGGGGAATAGAGGAGGGGGGATAGACATTACAGTATCAGAGGTGGAGGCCAAACTTGACCAGCTAAACGGGACTAAATCGGGCGGACCGGATGATCTTCATCCTAGAATATTGAAGGAACTGGCGCGAGAAATTGCGAGCCCCTTGGCGACAATTTTTAATGAATCTGTAAACTCGGGGGTGGTACCGTTGGACTGGAGAATAGCTAATGTGGTTCCTATTTTCAAGAAGGGGAAAAAAAGTGACCCGGGTAACTACAGGCCTGTTAGTTTAACTTCTGTAGTATGTAAGGTCTTGGAAAAAATTTTGAAGGAGAAAGTAGTTAAGGACCTTGAGGTGAATGGCAATTGGGACAAATTACAACATGGGTTTACGAAAGGCAGGTCGTGCCAAACCAACCTGATCTCCTTCTTTGAGAAAGTAACAGACCTTCTAGATAAAGGAAATGCGGTGGATCTAATATACCTCGATTTTAGTAAAGCATTTGATACGGTTCCGCATGAGGAATTATTGGTTAAATTGGATAAGATGGGGATCGATAGGAAAATCCAGAGGTGGATAAGGAACTGGTTAAAGGGGAGACTGCAGCGGGTAGTACTGAAAGGTGAACTCTCAGATTGGAGGGAGGTCACCAGTGGGGTTCCTCAAGGTTCGGTTCTGGGTCCTATTTTATTTAATCTATTCGTTACTGACCTCGGAACTGAATGTAGGAGTGGGCTGATAAAGTTTGCGGATGACACAAAGTTGGGAGGCATTGCCAACTCGGAGAAGGATTGGGATATTCTGCAGGGAAACTTGGATGACCTTGTAAATTGGAGTATTAGTAATAGGATGAGATTTAATAGTGAGAAGTGTAAGGTGATGCATTTAGGGATGACTAATAAGAATTTCAGTTATAAGCTAGGGACGCATAGGTTAGAAGTGACTGAGGAGGAGAAGGACCTCGGAGTCCTGGTTGATCGCAGGATGACTATGAGTCGGCAATGCGACGTGGCTGTGAAAAAAGCTAATGCGATCTTGGGATGCATAAGGCGAGGTATTTCTAGTAGGGACAGGGAGGTGCTGCTTCCGTTATACAAGGCGCTGGTGAGACCTCACTTGGAGTACTGTGTGCAGTTCTGGTCTCCTATGTTTAAAAGGGATGAACTGAAACTGGAACGGGTACAGAGAAGGGCAACTAGGATGATCCGAGGAATGGAAAACCTTTCCTATGAAAGGAGACTAGAGGAGCTTGATTTGTTTAGCCTAACCAAAAGAAGGCTGAGGGGGGATATGATTGCTCTCTTTAAATATATCAAAGGGATAAATACCAGGGAGGGAGAGGAATTATTTCAGCTCAGTGCTAATGTGGACACGAGAACGAATGGATATAAACTGGCCGTGGGGAAATTTAGGCTTGAAATTAGACGAAGGTTTCTAACCGTCAGAGGGGTGAAATTTTGGAACAGCCTTCCGAGGGAAATGGTGGGGGCGAAAGACCTCTCTGGCTTCAAGATTAGGCTAGATAAGTTTATGGAGGGAATGGTTTGATGGGATTACGGGATTCTAATCTATTAGGCAATAACGACCATCGCTGGTAAAATGAGGGTCTGGCTAGAGAATCTTGCCTGTATGCTCGGGGTTCTGCTGATCGCCATATTTGGGGTCGGGAAGGAATTTTCCTCCAGGGTAGATTGGCAGTGGCCCTGGAGGTTTTTCGCCTTCCTCCGCAGCATAGGGCAGGGGTCGCAAGCTGGAAAATCCTCTGCGACTTGAAGTCTTTAGATCACGATCTGGAGACTTCAACAGCAGAGTTAAGGGAAAGTGGGGGGGTCAGCTTTTGTGGCCTGCATCATGCGGGGGGTCAGACTAGATGACCATATTGGTCCCTTCTGACCTTAAAGTCTATGAGTCTATGAGTCTATGACTCATCAAAGCATGCAAGGGTATGTGACTTGCTCATGTGACTCCAAACTCCATCTTGTGCCTGTAATTTTCCATAAACTGAGACAATGGGTTTTCCTAGCAGAAGCTGTAAAAGGCACATTGAAACAACTCAATTTTGCCTCTTTTCTGCTCTCATCTCTGAATTATGGACTTATACTAATGGGAGCATTCTAACCAAAGGACTGAGGACCTTCCAATCTTTTGGAAACAACCAGAGACTTAACAAGCCAGCAGTTTATACCATCACTGCTTCAAACCTGATACAAGAACTTTGCAATTATTGTATCTATTTGATTCCGTAACCAATTGTAACTCTCATCTCTTTCTCTTCTCTTATAAATAAACCTTTAGATATTAGATACTAAAAGATTGGCAACAGCGTGATTATTGGGTAAGAACTGAGTTATATATTGACCTGGGTATGTGGCTGTTCCTTTGGGATCAGAAGAACCCTTTGGTTGATGAAATTGGTTTTAAATAACCCCTCATCATTAAGTCTAGTGTCTGGATGTTGAATCCAGGCCTGGAATACCTACGGAGGCTGCATTTCTGACTTCTTGTTAGCCAATGTGGTGAGACAGAAGTTTACTGTTGTTGCTGGTGGGGTATATCTTGTAGAAGAATAACCACCAACATTTTGGGGTGTGTCTACTCTATTGCTCAGCAGTTTGTCCTAAATTTGGCATTCTCAGTTGTGACCCACTGAGGTACGATGACAAGTTACTATAGGAAACAGAACATCCACATGCACAGAACAAAGAGTGTTAAAGATTAATACAGCTGTTTCAATGTGGAAAGAAGTTGTAGACTGTAAATGGTAGGAAGTGTTATTACATTTCCCTGTCTTTATAAATGTAAACCTCATTGCCAATAACATAGATATCTTCTCATTAGTATTTATTATTTGTATTATTGTGTTGCTTATAGGTCCCAATCATAATCAGGGCCTCATTGTGGTAGGTGATGTATAAGCAAAGAATAATAGTTCCTGTGCATCTGAGTCTGCTTAATATTTCATGGAGAGGATGTCTCAGATTTGTGAGAGTCACCTGAATAAGGAGAGAGGCTTCTGCATCTTGTTCTGCTCTGATGGTAATCTGGGCTGTAAGGGAAAATAACTGGAGGCCAGGCTAGGATTGGGTCTGGCTTGGTGGACTTCAACATTGAATGCTATGAGTCCAGGAGATAACTGTGCTCTCGTATCCAATATATTAGAACAGTGTAAGAAGATTTGTCTCAAAAAGAATTTAACAATTTGATAACGCCACCATATAAAGTTAAATTCTCCAAGAACTTTGGGTGAAATCCTGGGTCCACTGAAGACTATGGGATTTTGCCATTGATTTCAACATAACCAAGATTTCACCCTCTGTTCTCAGGGCTGTTTCTGCCATTGATTGCCATTGAAGAAATCAGTATTTGGTACAGAATCCTATCCAACACAGCACAGATTTTCCCTATGATCCTGTTGGACATGACTGTGGGGTACTTGTAGGCAAATTATCTTTTTTATGGTGAGACACACACATCTGTCAGTTTTTCACTACAGTAATAGTGTCATTCAGAGCAGAGTGGCTAGAGGGGAAAAAGTTGTGTTTTTTGAGGGGTGTTGAGCACCCACAACTCCATTTCAAGTCAATGGGAGCTGGGTGCTCAACGCTTCTGAAAATCAGGCTGTCTGCCTTTAGCCCAAATGACAGATCTGAAATTCAAGCCGTCAAGAAAGATATCTGCTTTCTTTGGAACTACTCTAAAAAACAGTTTCAGCTTCCAGAGAGAGAGAGGAAGAGAGTGAGAGGGGGGTGGGGGAGGGAAAGAGAGAGAGAGAGAGAGACCCTTCCCCAACCCAGGGATACGGTATTCTAACATAAAATTAAACCAGTTGTGCCTCTTCAGAATTATCATAACATCACAGAGAATTATGAGAGAGCCACAGTCTTGTACCTGATCCTCAGCTTCCAAAATCAGAATCTATGGATTTCTTATTTCCTTCCCAGTTTTTATCACCAGTGACTTTGTCATATATCACATGCCTTTCCATTGCTTCAGACACATGACCAGGCCAAGTGCACTGGTGGTATGTTCACTGCGTAAGGGGCTGTGTTCTCTCTCTCTCACACACACAAACGCTCACACACAGCAGCTTTAGCAAATGAATTTCAGTGCCCATCTTTACACAGATAAACTTCATGCAGGTTCAGAATTTATATAAACTCAGACTTGCTCTAGTCAAATATAAGCATTGCCATTGCTGCTATGCTATACCCAATAATCTCTGAGTTTACTGATTAATGGCTCGTTTTACAGGCTTCTAGAAGAAAAGTAAAAATAGCTGTATGAAGAGCATGTCCTTCAATATCCTTCACCGCACCAGGAAATTCCTACCATTCACATCTCCTCTGCTACCATGGGGCTCTGGCTGCTCCCATCTTTCCCGAGAGAGAATGTCCTGAATTGCTTTAGCCGTCATGCCAAGGGGGCACCACATTCTACCAGCCACAGTCGTCTCTCATCCCTCAGACCTGCTCTGTGAATGGTTTTGCGAAGGAATCAGCACCACACTGCACAAAGTAAGATCACAATCTGGCTTGCTCCAGTCCTAGAAAATGTGACCCGATCCATGCTAAACATTTTCCAATTCATTTCCTCTATTGCACAGGAAAATGTGCTACATTATAGTTCTGGTTAAAATATAAAATTCACTCAAATTATGTGCAGCAGTCATAACTTGTTTTGCTTTTTGAAATATCACTAAAAAATAGACAAGTACAGCCAGTAGAGTATGAATGATATCAAGCATTTTTATAACTGTGAGTCAAATCCTGAACTCTTCATTTAATCTTTATTCAGGAAAAACTCCTACTGAGCCCAGTCCTGGGAAACGCCACGTGCCCTCAACTGCCATAGAAGAATTGGGCCCATTGAGTTCAATGACCATACAGCCTGAGCAAGGATTGTGTAGAAAGTGAGGACAGACAATTCAGTGTTTGTGAAAAGACTGGTATTAAGGAAAACAAATCAGAGGAAATGGATTTCTGCTATGTTTTAACAGCTAGAAATGTGTGAAGGAGACAAGTGGGATTGAAGACACCATGGCAGGGTACGGATCAGCAAGTAGGCTGAAGGAATGTAATGTCTGGGTGTGAAACCACATTTGTTACCATTGATTTTTACCTTGATAGTATGTGGTTTTATTACCTAAGCTTCTGGCATAGTCTTGGTGGAACATTAAAATGGCAGATCCAGTTTTTTGGACTGAGTTATCTGATAAATTGTCCAGCAAAAACATAGAAGTCAGCCTGCCTAAGCTGAATTGCAAAGCTAGAGGCTGTTGTGCTGGTTTATGCTGCTAAAGAACTTTATTCAAATAATAAATAGGGGGAGTCAAGATGGTGCTTTGGAAATGACATTTTCTATTGGTAATAGCCCAAAGTAGAAAAATGAACTTCACTCTTCTCATTCCTTCCTATTGTCCCTCCCACCTATTTCTTCAAAAGCCATTCATTATATTCAAACTCGGATCAATTTTTGATTTCACACACACATCAGCAAACCGATCTGTGTCATTAAGTGTATCAAATTTGGAATTTTCAAAACAGCATATATCTGCTTATGTATCTTTTGTGATTCAGAGATTTTCAGTGCATGGACTTTTGAAAGCATGGGAATGGTGGAATTCTTGAAATTTAGCACCTCAAGTACAATAGGCTCTTTCATTCAGATTTAGTAAGATTCATGCTCTCAATGATTGTCACATCATATGATCATTCTTTCATAAACCGCACCATCTGTAGGTTGTCATTCCCAAATCCTTGCCCACATGGCAGCTGTCTTTTATAAATCTAGATGGATGCTCATTTTAAATCATTAAAAAGAAACGGTTCAGCAATTCCCGGGCCAGAAGGGACCATTGTGATCAGCTAGTCTGACCTCCTGTATAACACATGCCAGAAGACTTCCCCAAAATAATTCCTCCAGCATATTTTATAGAAACACATCCAATCTTGATTTAAAAATTGTCAGTGATGGAAAATCCACCATGACCCTTCATAACTTTTTCCAGTGGTTTATTACACTCATTGTTAAAACATTGTCTTATTTCCAGTCTCAGTTTATCAAGCTTCAACTTCCAGCTACTGGGTCGTGTTACAACTTTCCCTTCTAGACTGAAGAGCCTATTATTAAATATTTGTTCCCCCTGTAGATACTGATAAACTGTAGTTAAGTCATCCCTTAACCTTCTCTTTCTTAGGTTAAATACATCAAGTGCTATAAGTCTATCACCATATATGATTTCTAGTCATTTAATCATTCTCATGGCTCTTCTCTGAACCCTCTAATTTATCAAAATCCTTCTTGAACTGTGGGCACCAGAACTAGTATTCCAGCTAGTGCCAAATACAGAGGTAAAATAACCTCTTTACACGTACATGAGATTCCCCTGTTTATGAATCCCAGGATCACGTTAGCTCTTTTGACCACAAAGTTACATTGGGATCTCATGTTCAGTTGATTATCCACCACAACCCCCAAATCTTTTTCAAAGTCATGTCTTCCCAGGACAGAGTCCTCCATCCTGTAAGCGTGGCCTACATTCTTTGTTCCTAAGTGTATACATTTACATTTAGCTGTATTAACATGCATATTATTTGCTTGAGCCCAATTTACAATGTGATTCAGATCACTCTGATTCAGTGAACTGTCCTCTTCATTATTTACCGCTCCCCCAATTTTTGTGTCATCTGCTAACTTTAACAGTGATGATTTTGTTTTCTTCCAGGTCATCGATAAAAGTGTTAAATAGCACAGGGCCAAGAACCGATCCATGCAATACCCCCACTGAAAACACACCAGTTTTAATCCATTTAATGTTGAAGATTAGAACTCTGGTGGGTGAGGTAGAGGATAGTTTGCTACCTTGTACTGGTCTAGATCATGCACTGCAGCTAGCTACTTGACTCAAGGGAAGAGGAAGAACTCTGTGTAACTTGAGGCATCAGAAGCTACTCCAGTTTTTTTATATCGATGTTATCAGAGTGGATATGTTAGTGTATCTTTGGCAATAAGAGACTGGTGTGTGTATCACTTAGAGTGTAGCATGGAAATGACTTCTGAAGCCATTTATAAAAAAAAAAAAAAGTATTTTTGAAAAGGCTCCATATTGAAGCTCCCAGAAACTGAATGCTGTTAATCCACAAAAGAGATATAGCAATGGCAAGGGATGTGCCTAACCTATCCTTGTAGGGACCACTTCTAGGCCCATTCAACATCTTAATTAAAATTGCCTACAAGCATGCTGTACAGGGTGGGGGTTTTGTATGTAAAAACAGAGACCTGTCTGCTAGTAGCTGACCTAAGATTATTGACTTATCTATACAGACCCAACAGCCCTCAGATGCTAGTGACTCTTGGTCATTACTGAAAAATGAACCTACTGAAAATAACTTTTCAGAAGACTTTTTTTTTTACTGGTTCTGCTTACAGGTCAAAAACACAACCACTGCTGCTCTAGATAGCCCTGACACATCTAGAGCCAACAGATCCCTGTCCATTTCAGCTCTGTGCTGGAATGGATTTCTCCAAATATGGTAAATCTTTTAGAACCTGATCCTGCATAATCTTCACCTTGTGACTTCAATGCACTGACCTGCGTGAGTAAGAATTGTGTGTGTGTGTGAGTTAGACCAGAGGTTCTCAACCTTTTTCTTTCTGAACTCCCCTCTCCCCGCTCAACATGCTATAAAAACTCCACGGCCCACCTGTGCCACAATAACTGGTTTTCTGCATCTAAAAGCCATGGCCGGTGTTAGGGGGTAACAAGCAGGGCAATTGCCTGAGGCCCCATACCTCAGGGGCCCCCACGAAGCTACATTGCTCAGGCTTCAGCTTCAGCCCCGGGTGGCAGGGCTCAGGGACCTGGGCTTCAGCCTCATGGGGTGGGGCTTAGGCTTTCTACCCTGGGCCCCAGCGAGTCTAATGCTGGCCCTGCTTGGAGGCCCCCCTGAAATCTGCTCAAGGCCCCCTAGGGGGCCCTGGACCCCTGGTTGAGAACTACTGATTTAGACTGTGCAGGATTGGATGCATGTTGTCTTTCTCTACCCTACACTGTCCATATCAATTTTTGTAACTTTTATGTGGCCTTGCCAGAAGACCTTTGTGCTATTTTCAATTTGACCTTGGCAAATTAGTATACTCTTGTATATGTGGCAAGAAAACCAGATAAAAATGTATATAGACAAGGGTGGTGAAAAGTGGGCAACCCGATAAGTAAAGGGTAAAAATTTCAAAAGCACCTGAGTCACCTTTTCAAAAGTGACATGCATACCTAGGAGTTCTTTTGACTTCCAATGAGACTTAAGCTCCTAAATGACTACATCACTTTTGATTTAGCATCCTCAATCTCATTTTCAAAAGTGACTTAGGCACTTTGAGGCTTAACTCTCATTGAAAGTCAATAGAACTTTGGCTCCGAAATACCTATGTCACTTTTGATAATAGTCCTAGGCTCCTAAAACACTTAGGTGCTTTTGAAAACTTTACTCACCATCAAATTTTATCCTTTTGGAAGGAGCAGTCTATGGTTTATCCTGTAGCTTCATTGAGGGCCTAATTCTGCCACCCTCTCCATGCGTAATCCTGCTGAGTTCAACAGGACTATTTGCAGAGTAACGTTCAGTGTGAGTAAGGATGCAGCATTGGGCCCCAAGTGCTAAGGGAACATGCTTCAGATGTTAGAGAGCTGATATGTTTTTCAGCCTAGATATGATTAGATCTCCCACGCATTTATCTCTCTATTTCAGAGTATGCAGTGCTCTCTGCTGGAAGGTTGTGCGGGGGAGTGGTCGTGGTGAGAGGAAGACAACTAAGACTGTGCTTTATTCCTAGTTCTATCTCCAGTATTTCAGCCTCTGATCTTTTATCTAAGTCGGCTGCTATTGTCATTTGCTGAAACCATAGCTAGCATATGGCAAAAAGTGCCCTTGGTAACATCAATAAGATCATTCTTCAATTTTTCCATCCTCATCTCATTAATTTGTTCTTGGTACCAGCTGGAGTTCAGGCTATCCCCACAGCCTATCACATTTTCCTGGTTCCTTTTGACCTACTGTAGGCACCTCATCATAACACCTCCTGGATCTTCTAGTTTAAAAACTGCACAATTTCTTTCTGGGAGAGTACTTGGAATAAGTGATGGAACATGTTAAAATTTTCATTGAACCAAATGGTGTTGCCAGATGCACAAACTGTTTCTTGTCTAAGTAGTACCCCCTTCATTGGCAAACTAGGTGAGGCAAGAACACTGGTCAGATGTGCCACTGGCTGTTCATCAAACATTCTTTTCTCTCTTAAGTCCATGCCCTGTGGTATGCTGAACAGTTCCAAATCTATAGGCGGGAGCTAAGAAGGGTGAGCTATGGGCTCTGTGTGCAGATGGGGTAATGGAAATGTAAATCATTTAGTGTTCACATTTTTGGAAAATATGCAAATACATTCCCAGACTAAGGGTAGGTTCTGCACCAGCTTTCTCTTTCTGTTATTTAACAAATAGCATCCAGAAACACTTGAATTTCTTTTCCATAGGTTCTGAGAAACTTTTGCCTCTTCATAATTTCTATTTTTTTAAATATAGCAAAAACATTTTAAATAAGCTCTAGCACCTTGTTATAGGACACTGAATATCTTCAGGGATTATTAATTGGATAACTGAAGGATTTTGCTTTTGACTCCACCTCAGCTCAGTAATGAATGAAAGCTGTTGCCATGGCTATTCAAAAAAAAAATGGAGCTCACAGTCCAGTTGCCATTCGACAGTGACTATACCACAGTACCACCAACAAAGCTGACACTGTGTGGCACCTCTGTGTGCAGTCTCAGCAGAGAGGAGAAGGAGTGACTGGACATGGAGACTGAACTATCCTCTCATCCCTAAAAGTGGCTCTTTGAGGTCAAAGTTAAGGTACATCAATATAATAATAAGTAAGTGATGCTTTTAGAACCCCCTGTCTTTGCTTGTACCTGCTCAGTGGATAAAAATAGAGGACTTCACTTTCCAGAGCTATCAAACTTTTACTACTGCTAAATTAATTTTAAAATGATGTAAACATGTTAGTAAACTTCTTCCATACCAGTGTTATATGGTATGATTGCAATTTCTGAAATTATCTGGAGATGTGAGTTCCTGTAATCCTGTTGGCAAGATAAATGACAAGAGGAGAAGAGTGATCTAGGCATTTAGATGAGCTGCAAATCTTCTCTTTCCACTTTTATGACACTGTCATATTAGTCCTTCTGGCAGGTAAGAGAGCCTTTACCATCTCACTGGTGTCAGAATGAATATTGCCCATCCTGAACTTCAGATTAATATACATTTATGTGGGAATACCACCTCTTGCGAAGTGGGAAAAGGTAAAGATATTTTTTAGAGGAGGCCAGTTTATGTATAGTTTTGTATATATAATTGTACATACTTTTGTAAATGAGTCTGCAAAGCCCTTTCTTTGGGATTCCTTCTGGGTAGAAAGTTGGGTAATAAGTATTTTGGGCTAGATTCCGGTGTGTTCTGGCCCTTTGCCTCTCTTTGTGTGGGCGAGCTATCATCTGTAATGCTAAGGTCCTGCACTACCTGCCAATTGGCCCCAGCATAGGACTCATGTTGGTTGAGGAGAGGAGGTATGGTTAGAGTATACTCTTTAGGGACCATTGGCATCTGGTGTATATTAGGACTACCATTCTGAGAGTTATGCTGGGGCCAGTGGAGATCCACTCTCATAATTTTAACTGGCTCCCTGACACCCTCCGCTCTCTGTCGTGCTGAGCAGAAACACAGTGCTGCAGAAACTCTCAACCATCATATTAAATCACTAACTGAAGCTGCTTCTGTATTATTAATAACCAAAGAAGCTCAGGGTTCTAAATTAGACCCTTTCACAAAATCTTTTACAACTGTTTTGAAAAATATGGTTTTCCTTAAAGAACTTACTCCTTCTGCAAGAAGCGTTTTTTCTAAGTCAGAGATCCATTTATCTAGTGTGTCACGGAAGGGGGAAAAAGGCAGCAAACAATGAGGGATGAAATGGTCAAATTCTAAAGAGAAGAAACACAAAGCATGAGACTCCTGAAAGCAGCTGTGCTTCTATTAAAATTCCTTAGTCACAGTGCAGATTTCTGTATGGCTCTAAACCTCTCCAAGTACCCAGTTAATTATCATTGTAGCTAGGGAGAAGACTTTTGGAAATGTGCTGTTATTGTGGTTCACTTGGGCCAAGCCAGGGCAAGTCTTAGCTGATCTCTGACCCTTGAGGTTAAATGCTTGACCTCCTCAGCACAGCAGGAAGGCAAAGATACCAAGAGAGGCAATGGGCCAAATTCTGGTTTGAATTGCACCAGTTCAACAGCACTCTCTCACCAGTGAAAGTGAGAGTAGAATTTGGTTTTCTGAGCTGACTTAAAAGAATGTGAGAGAGAAATCCACTTAACAGGGACAAGACCTTGTCTCCATTTGGATGATCATTTTAGCAGCCTGCTCTCTGTAACAAAAAGCTTTTGTGTAACTTAAATATCCCCTTCTGATATTTGTCCGTATTTTCTGCTGATGAGAAGTTTTATAACAGTACATAAAACATCAACTAATGCAATAGAAATAAAACCATATCTCAGCTTTCAAAAGTGTTTAGTTGGTAAAGGTACCTGATCAAGAAGTTTCTCATCCTGCTGACCAATCTGCTCCACTTAGTGGAAATGATGAGGTGACTTGAAACCAGGCTAACTTACAGCCGTTTAATCAGTGTAGGGACAGTCTGCTTGGAAGCTGAAATTGTCATGAAAGCATAATACCAATGTTTTCCCCAGATAGCCCTCCTCACTATCAGATGCAAATGAAACTTACTGGCCTGTGTTTTGAACACCAGAGAGCATTTTGGGAGAGATTTGCATTCAAATGTGTTCTGCTCTGCTGTGAAGCCACCACATGTCAAGGGGGCAGAAAGGATGAGGCTGAAACTTTGGAAGGTAATTCTGCAAATTAAGGTTTGTTTTGAACATGCCACATGAACTTCAGTGTTCTGCGAGTCAGGCTGTTAAACTGTGCAAAGCATTCCTTAAGATGTATAGATACCCTCCCCAAAACATGTAGACCATCCTGCTTGCCCTTACGAAGTTTTCGCTGTATAACTACAGTACCAGAATGCATGCGGAGAAGGACTTAATATCTGGCCATGTAAAAGTTCTTGGCACTCTTGGTGAGGGCAGTATAAGTATAGAAGAAAGGCAGAATTCAGATTGTAAGGGATCAAGGATGGGTTTAGTGGTGAATCAAAGGTGGAAAACAGATGAGTTTTGTAGGAGTGAAAATCATTCAGGGTTGAAAAGTGGGATGATTTTGCCCCTCCCCATGGCTTTTAATTGGTCTTTATTCAGAGAATTTTCCATTGTGGTTAATAGGAGTTTTTTAAAAGCGGAATAAGGATTTCTGGATTTGGTTCTATGATTCTGCTTAGTGTATTATGCTTATGGGCACAAACATCAATTTTATAGATTTTCTTTAACCATTCATCAACAGATCTCATGCTGAAGCAGCTAGGGTGACTTGAAAATGAATATTTGGAATTCCTCATCCACTGGGGATTTAAATGAAATATGGCTGATGTACTGAGAATGCTATATGACACCCAGCCCATAAGTCATCCATACTCTCTGTGTTGTTTTGTTGAAGTTGAAAGCTAGTACAAAACTGAATTGCCTTGAGGGGATATTTGTGCCAGGTCAATATGGAGGTGATTGGTGGGTCAGCATAAAGCAGAGGTTCATTGTAGTGAATTTGGCTCAAAGCCATGTATTACAGATTTTATTTTCCACTCTTGAGGGTCTGCCAACTCTTAAATATTCTAAAGGCGGAAAAAGAAAATTTGAAAGAGTTTGTTGCGCTAACATTAGAGAATGGCACTTTCTCATGATATGTTGATCAGATTAATTCCTTCATTGGACATACAGTGTAGAACACTGAAAAGTAAAGTTTCTGTATAAGGCTACAGTGAGGGATTTTTCTATGTCTTTGGTATCCTTTATGGAAATTGCTTTACAATGCCTAGTGAAGGAATGCCTGACTCCTTTCAACTGTCTTCCTTATGTATTGGGTGGTGTAGCAGTGGTTTTCCTGGTCAGCATTCTTACCCAGAATACTTCTTAGTTGTTAACTGCTACATAAGACAGCAAATTTAGCTACCAATGCATTAACTGGTTTAAT
This sequence comes from Terrapene triunguis, assembly GCF_002925995.2. Taxonomy (NCBI): domain Eukaryota; kingdom Metazoa; phylum Chordata; order Testudines; family Emydidae; genus Terrapene; species Terrapene triunguis. The sequence goes on from NW_020664447.1 coordinate 44,746,082, forward strand.
AGAATTATTGTAAACCTCTAACTCTTTGTGACATGCAATTTCATCTGACTTATTTTTGTAGCAGGAGGTCACAGAATAGGGTGACCAGAAAGAAAGTGTGAAAAATTGGGACGGGGGTGGGGGGTAATAGGCACCTATATAAGAAAAAGCCCCAAATATCGGGACTGTCTCTATAAAATTGGGATATCTGGTCACCCTATCACAGAACCTCAGATGACTTATTAAATAACTTTGCTTGCTGACAACAGCTTCACCTAAAAGTCTGGCCCTGCTGTTTGGTTATAAATAGTGCATCAGTGAACAGAGAGCAAACATTGTACTGTGAAATCCCTTGGTCCCTTTGCTCTATTGACACAATGATTAATTCTCTGTTTATAGAACATATTGTAATATCCATAGTGCACAAATATTTTTAATATTTTCCATGTGTTCTGAAGTACAAAGTTTTGCTTTGGCTATGCCTTGCTTCTTCACTTGGCTTTGCTAAGATTTTAAAAACATCTTTCTGTTGTACATGTCTTTACATACTCTTCGGGGATGTTGATTCCTAAGATTACATGTCCCCAGTAAACATTTTGGAAAATATTCTATAACTGTAAGAGTATGCATTCAATCTAATATCAAAAGATATGAGATGATCTAATTTTATTGCTACTTTCCATATTTTCCCTGAAATTAACATGGGTCAAGATCCACTCAGAACAAGACTGAGACCACTGAACTCATTCCACACAGCCCATTAAATGCTAACCACTGTCACAGTGCTTCTTTGAAACACTTACAGCATGAGCAGCCATAGTGCAAGCTTCCTCAAAATGATCATTTCCCCATATCAGGACAATTTTCTTCATCTCTCTCTTCCTTTTTCTTCTCTCTTTCTCTGTTTGTCAGTCTGAAAGTATGTGCACAAATGCCCTTTTTTGGAGCTTGCATCAGTCTAAAACTTTGGAGCCAATAAACAATTTAAAAAAATACCATTTTAAATACACAAACTAAAATAACATTGTGCCCTCAATATGAAATTAATTACTATTGCTAAGGAAAATATTGTACACATCTGATTAACTCAAAGATGACTTTTAGCTATTATTGTTTGACCTCATTTTGACACACTTTCTCAATTTTGATCATATATAATGCCCAAAGATCAACAGTTTGTGAATTTCCGGTTGTTTTTCAGTTGGCATTCATAATACAGGAGAACATATGACGCAACCAACCATTGTTTTTTTATTTGTTTATTTTCCTGATTTTTAAATTAAAAACAAGGACATATACAATTTTTTTTAATCACATATCTTCATTTAAACACTAAACTAGGAGAAAAATATATATTTGTTGCCAATTATTCATGGAAAGCAGAAGACTAGAAATATTTCATATTTTTCTCATTGAGTGAGCAAGGTGTATAAATATAGTCTTACTGCCATCACTAAAATTTCCTTTTTAAAATGGTGCTATTAAAATTTTATATGAACTTTTCTATCACTGTTTTATAAGGGCACATACAATAAATATCAAGAAAGTTCACAGCAGTGAGGTTGATTCAGATGAAGGGCACAAGAGACCATCAAATGATAGTTCACTCCCAAAAGAGCATTTCAAAACAGATCACCTTTGATTTTTAAGAACCTGAAGAGATTTGGAAATTCCCCTGTGACTAGCACCCACATTTTGGATGCTATCCAAACTACAGAACCGTATTTTGTTATGAAAAACTGGCCTGAACATCTCATTAGGGCAGACTTTCCAGTGACAAAACTTCTTTCTTTAGGTATATTGGTACTTTAAACTGAAAGTCCCACCTGGAGTTAAGAAGTGCTTGCAGAATCTTGCAAAAACAGGAGGACAGTAAACCACATTGTTTTTCAAATCTCAGAAAAGGTTCCACTGGGATTCAGTCTGAGTTTTGGGTGAAGGTTCATTTTGTTTATTTTTTTTACTTGAATTGGTCCACCCAACTGTTCAACATTGATACCGATTTATTTTCAGTTTGTGGAAAAAGGGTGGGGAATTGTGGTCTAGAGCTGAGATGAAAGGCACCACCAGGAAGCAGTTGCCTTTGATTAGTGGGTTTGCCTCTAGCCCTGTGACTTGATTAGATAGACCAAAGCTCAAGAATATACAAACTTAGCCTTCCGAGGCCAAGGGTCTCAGTAAAGTTGCAGCTGTGTCAGCTGTCCCCATCCTTTGAAAAGGAAATCTTTGTTTTGTCTGGTTCTGTTTGTTTTTGTTTGTGTAATTAACTATCCTTATTTTGAAAGTCTCCATCAGAAGTCTTAGAACTCTGTTAATCACAGTGTACCTAACCCTGTACCAACATACAATTTCAAGTTCAAATTATGCAATGACCCTTAGACCTGAAGAAAATCTTCAGCCAAGTCATGATTGCACTCCACATCAGAGGTAGTTTTATTGTTGCTGTTAATAACAGCAATAGTAGTAATAAAATTATTATTATTCTAATTATTATCTTTATTGTTTTGTATTACCATAGCACTTAGGACCCCTACTCATTGACTGTTCTAGGCCCTGTATGCTCACAGAACAAAAAGCATAAGACAAAAAACAATGGATGGATACGCACAGTTAGACAGGGGAGTACAAGGAAACAGTGAGACAACAACGGTCAGCATGACTGGCAGTGTTTGCAACACATCAGCAGCCAAACCATTGTCAAGTTTATTGTGGGATCATTTTAAGGAGAGATTTGAAGGTGGATAGTGAGGTAGTTTTGAAGATGTTTACAGGTAGCTCCTCCCAAGCATGACAGGCAGCATGGGAGAAAACATGAAGGTGCTTGTTTGAAAATTTAACAAGTGGGCAATGGAGGCTGGCCTCATGGGCTGATCAGAGACGGGATTCAGTATTTCAATAGTAAATGAGAGATGATAGGTAGGGGAGAATAGGCGATGAATGGCCTTGAATGTAGGATGACCAGATAGCAAGTATGAAAAATCACAGTGTGTGTGTGGGAGGGGGTGGGGGGAAGGGTAATTGGCACCTATATAAGAAAAATCCCCGAATATCAGGACTGTCCCTATAAAATCGGGACATCTGGTCACCCTACTTGAATGTGAAGACAACAAACGTATGTTTGATGTAATAGAGAAGGGAGAGCCAGTGGAGGGATTCAAAGAGAGCGATGATGTGATCAAAGCGATGGGCTAGGAGAATAATTGCAACAGCATTCTGAATGGATATGATTAGGGTAAGATTGCATTTGTCAAGGTCAGAGAAAAGGATGTTGCAATAATTGAGATGTGAGATGATGAGAGTTTGTCCTCTGTTTGTGAGCCAGTAATGGTTTGTTTAAAAAAACAATTGTCTGTAAATTGGTCAACTACACTTTTTGTGATCTATTTTTTCTACGTGGTTAACCGTTATCTGTTGAGGATGGTATTTGTAATACATTTGGAAAATCATATAGATTTGTTGGGATACATCAGATAAGACCATTAGACCCACTTCTAGATCTGATTAACCCCATGTGAGAGTGACCATATGTTTCCTTTTGAGTTAATATGATATAGTTTATCCTGGTCCTTGAGAGGACGATTGAAACTCTCTTTTCAACTAGAGAATGATGGATAACAAATTTCCAGTAAGAATTTTTGGATAATAATAAGTCATGCTATAATCTGCAAAAGCTATACAAACTTTCTCATAAATACCTGCTGATTGTCCCAATATTCATGAGCAATCAACACTAGCATACCAGGCCCAGGAATTGGATTCATGAGTCCATTCACAAACCCAGATTTTTAATTATTTAACCTACTCTAGAGCCTTTCCATGACTACAGTTTTAAGCCAGTTTTAAGCCAGTATAATGCTGTTAAATCAATGGGCTTACACTGGTGTAAAAGTGGAGTATCACAGTGGTGAATCAGGATCCTCCTATCTATGGTAGCTTTTTACTAATTTTACTTTAGCCCACTATTTTGTCTGTGACTAAAAATTCTTTGTGTGCCTTTACTGACAGCATACTATGTGCACTTAGAGGATGTGGAGCCTCCTTGAAGTACAGATGAGCTGCACAATTCTCTGTGGCAACATGAGGATGTGTGACATAAGGCCACGGAGGTACTGCTGTTCTATCCAGAGTGCACTGAAGGAGGTAAGATATTGACTAGTAAGGAAACCATTAGTATTTAAGTATTAAAACCTCTACTTTTTAAAAAAAAAAAAAAAAAAAAAAAAAAAAAAGGTACGGCTCTTACCACAACTGTGTTGGGCTGATATTACTAACTTTAATTGACTGCATATATCATTTAGCATTTTGTTCTTCAGTCCAATTTCCCTTGGGGAAGTTATCTGGCTGAACAAAATAGAAAGAGAATGGAAATTGGTTGTTGCCAATACGGCTCTAAAACACTCCTTATACTCCACCCTGAGAAAAGGCTGCTTTCATTAATCACTGGAGGAAAAAGATAGTGGAATTGTTACAGGGTCCAAAACCTTTCCAAGTTCATTCAAGGAAGCTTTGCCCTAAATAGGGCTTGGGTCATACTAATTCAACTGAAAAAAACAAAACAAGCTACCACAACTGTGTGCACTGTCCTTGCATCTGTTTTAGCGTTTCAAAGCCAAATTTTCTATAGAGTTCTTAGGAAAGAGATTCCACAGCTTAAGGTTAAGTCTTTATCAGAAGATGCCCAAGCATAAGAGTGTATCTCATTCCATAACCACATTAATAGTATACTACCTATGATTAATGTTTACATTTTTTGAATAAATATGAACTTGACTGTTCTGAATTTTGTAAACAAGAGTTAGATTAATAGCTATTAAGGCCAGAAAGGACCATTATGATAATCTAGTCAGAGTACCGTTGCATTTGCAACCTGACTGGTGCACTCTACCATTTTAGAAAAATAACTCCTCTGGGAGCACAAATAACCAAAATGTTTTGCATTCACCGAACCATAGATAATCACAATAAATCCACATTTTACTCATCAGTAGTTTTCCTAAGCTGTGTATGACTATATAATATATACACTTTGTACTTTTCTTTCTAGTGGTTGAGCTTGTTCTTAATGTTATTGGCTGAAAATAAATAGATAATTGAACAAATATCCCACTTCTGTGGTAAAATCTAGGACCCGTTGAAAACAATAGCAAAACTCTCATCAACTTCAATAAGGCTAGGATTTTACCCCAATATCCCTCATGTGAAACTGGACATACACTAACATGCACTTATATTATTAAAGGAAAATATAAGGTGTGTTTATTGTGAAGTCTTGCTGAACAAATCAAATTACCAGTATTTGGGCTATTTTGTCAGTAATAGAGAGATTGCTGTTAGTTCCAGTTTTTAATCTTTTAAATGTGTTTTTTGGTCACAGGATTATAAATTTCACATAAGAAAGACTTGTTTAGCCATTTGTCAGGTCCAGCTGTGTCTTTTAGAATTAGTGTTATTGGAAAGATTTCAGAGTGGTAGCCGTGATAGTCTATATCAGCAAAAACATTGAGGAGTCCTTGTGGCGCCTTAGAGACTAATATACCAATGTGATATGTGCCATCATGTGCCATCAATGCCCCTCTGCCATGTACATTGACCATACCAGACAGTCTCTACACAAAAGAATAAATAGACACAAATCTGACATCAAGAATTGTAACATTCAAAAACCAGTAGGAGAACACTTCAATCTCTCTGGATACTCAATAACAGACTTAAAAGTGGCAATTCTTCAACAACAAAAACTTCAAAAACAGACTCCAACGAGAAACTGAAGAACTGGAATTAATTTACAAACTGGACACTGTGACGGGTTGGATCACAGAAACCCCTTTGGGACTGCCACCTGATGTGCTGGGACTACCTCTGAGCCTGTTTTCCCTGGCAGCTTGGGACTTCAGTACCTTGCCTTATTTGAGCCAGACACGCCTGCCTGCTAAAAACCACAGACTCAGGTTTGAACCACATCCCCCAACAGCTACAGGTTTAACTGAAAACAGCTTAAGAAGTGCTCCTGTCTCCAGCACTCAGATACTCAGCTCCCAATGGGGTCCACACCCCAAATAAATCCGTTTTACTCTGTATAAAGCTTATACAGGGTAAACTCATAAATTGTTTGCCCCCTATAACACTGATAGAGAGATATGCACAGCTGTTTGCCCCCCCCCGCCCCAGGTATTAATACTTACTCTGGGTTAATTAATAAGTAAAAAGTGATTTTATTAAATACAAAAAGTAGGATCTAAGTGGTTTCAAGTAATAAGAGACAGAACAAAGTGAATTACCAAGCAAAATAAAATTAAACACACAAGTCTAAGCCTAATACAGTAAGAAACTAAATGCAGGTAAATCTCACCCTCAGAGATGTTCCAATAAGCTTCTTTGACAGACTAGACTTCCTTCTAGTCTGGGCCCAGCAATCACTCACACCCCTGTAGTTACTGTCCTTTGTTCCAGTTTCTTTCAGTCATCTCCTTGGGGTGGAGAGGCAATCTTTTGTGCCAGCTGAAGACAAAATGGAGGGATTTCCCAGGGCTTTATATAGTCTCTCTCTTGTGGGTGGAAACCCACTGTGTTTTCCTATGCAGCATCACAGCTACAAGATGGAGTTTTGTAGTCACATGGGCAAGTCAAATGTCCATGCATGACTCAGTCCTTTACAGGCCGACGCCATGGTTCACACGTTAGCCTGTTCCCAGGAAAGCTCAGATGTGGATTGGCGTCTATCAAAGTCCATTGTCAGCTTAAGTGGTTCTTGATTGGGCACTTACTGAGAATAGTCTTTTCTCAAGAAGCTGACCAAATGCTTTACTGAGGCTACTTAAAATCAAACAAGTACATAGCCAATATTCATAACTTCGAATAAAAAAATGATACATGCATACAAATAGGATGAATATATTCAGTAGATCATAACCTTTCCAGAGATATGTTACATGGCATATCTAGCATATTTCTATAAAGCATTATGGGTTGCAACATCACAGACACCATCAAATTAGTCCTGAAAAAAGACTGGGAGTGGATGGGTCATTACAAAAACTAATTTCCCCCTGCTGATACTCACACCTTCTTGTCAACTGTTTGAAATGGGCCACCTTGATTACATTGGCCTCATTAGCACTACAAAAGTGATTTCCACCCCTTCTTGTCAACTGTTGAGAATAGCCCACTTCCACCTTAATTGAATTGGCTTGTTAGCACTGACCCCCCCCCCCCACTTGGTAAGGCAACTCCCATCTTTTCATATGCTGTGTATTTATACCTCCCTACTGTATTTTCTACTCCATACATCTGATGAAGTGGGTTTTAGCCCATGAATGCTTATGCCCAAATAAATTTGTTAGTCTCTAAGGTGCCACAAGGACTCCTCGTTGTTTTTGTTATTGGAAAGCAGCCCTATATGCATTCCCACATAAGTTTGCCCAACTCCTCACTTCTGCCAAATATAAAGTTAATATCAGATGGTGCTTGAGGGAATGAAGTATTAATCTTCCCTATTTTTTATTTTATTTTATTTTTTGCATTTAGCCAGATGGAGTTTCTCCAGTAAATAATTATAGCCCAGTGATTGACTTTGCCTTTCCAGTTTACCCATTCCTCATAAAGGTAAGACAATGGAAGATGTTTGTACAAACATGTCATGCATATTTTACTAATGTATGGAAATGTGGCCCATTTCTCCATCTCATTAGTGCTTACTCTGGGGCAAATCCTTTGACTTCAAGTGAGTTCCTCCTGATTTACCACTTAGAGGAGTATCAGACTCGTGTTCTGAATAATACATGATAAATTGTAAGAATATAGAACATTGTAGTTGTAAGAAAAGCCTACTTAATGACCTGCCAGTCAACTGTGCAACTTCACATTAAAGGGTAATACTCAAGGCAGTTGAGATCAAGTCACTAAACAGAGCAAATGTATGTCCCCAATGTAAGAGTAAGTATAAATGCTTTGTGTTTGTTATATGAAATGTTGCAGGCACTTTACTACAGGAGATCTCACCTGGTAAAGTTAGATTTAACAGTAAAGTGATATTGTTGTGACAAATTCTTAGGCAATTAGATACCAAGGTAGAACATTGTGGCCTATGACGACATGGAGGGAGGGATGCATGTGAGGATAGGATTTTATGTGGCACAGTAGGACATATGGAAAATGTATCATGGCTTATCTTTTAACTTGATCATTCCAAGCCCTTTGAGAGTCTTCAAATGCACTGATTAACCACAAGATTTCTGATCTGATACATATGTATGAATTGATTTGTAATCAGAATATATAAAGAAATTGAGTGATACTGTAACACCGACAGACCCTGGTTGTCAGTGGGTGTGATTGAACCTGGGACCTTTGGAGCTTAGTGCATGAGACTCTACTGCATGAGCTAAAAGCCAACTGCCTATTACCTAAGGCTCTAGAGAAGACTCATTAATCTCTCTCTCCCTCCCCCCCCCCAACTCCAGTGGTCTCGGTGCCACTAGATAGGACAGAACACCACACCCAGGAGGTGTGTGGGTTACAATACTGCTTATGTCCATTACCTTTTGTGCTGCATAATCTTTCCTATACTGGCCCTTATTGGTACTGTTAACTACATCATTCCTTTAGGTAGTGACTGTCTAGACCAGGATTTTTGTTAAAAACTTCTTACATTTAAGCTCATGCTAATTTTTCATCATCTATTGTATCTACCAGCAATTCTCAAACACCCAGTACCCTAGTACCAATGCACAAATATTTATGCCTCGGTGTTCTTTAGCCCTTAGCCACTGTTATGAGTTGGTCTGAGTCAATGTCATGCTCTAAATTTAAAATTGTGGTTATTCTTGTTGCTATTTACTACAGAACTGCACATTGCCTTTGGGAAGATGTGCCATTTCTCAGGTTGATACTATAAGTACAAACAGTATTCTAGGTGAGGTCTAATTCCTCCAGTCATGCTACCTAGTAAGTGTTCTCTTTGTGGTTTTTCTTCTTTTGAGCTCCCAGTGCTAGCTGCTGTCTTAGAACTACTGAAAACTCGTTACTAAATGAAAAATCTTCTTATTAAAACAGTGGCATTTGAATGAATAAAGACATTCATGCCTAACTTGTAGGCAGATATAAGAAAATAAATATAGTTACTTTTTCAATAACTACATATTTTCCAAAAAATCCCCCTCCTCTGCCCTATAAATCAAGCATGTCACTGAAGGGAGAGAGGATTCTAGTATTCTAGTCCAAACCTAGCTTTGTGTGTGGATCCCATGCAATGCTGCAATGTCTTTTGACTGTTGTCCTTTTGCAGTGTGGGTTTTTCATTATCAGCATTCACAGACAGTAGTAATTCAGGGGATCAAACCTAATCAAGCGCAGCTCTGAAATGCACTCACCATCTTCCTTTTAGTGACGCTGAATGTACTGCTCCTGTGAGCAACAGTGAAGTGATTTTGGTGCAGTGATTCATTCAACAGAAGCAAATTCTTTGCCATCTCAAATGCTGAGTCCTCTGAGAAACATCAGTAAGCTATGCAAAAAACAGTTGCTGATGTATTTGAAGGTTTGCTATTTTCCATGAAAGTTTAATATTTTCAAAAAATTAAACTTTCTTCTGCCTTCTCCTGCAAAATTTGCTATAATAGATTCATTCTCCTGTCAAGATTTCATTCCATCTAAATGTCTCATTTCTGGCTGTGTGATACTTCATTATTTGCTGTACTCACTAATTAAGTGTCATCTGCAAACTTGGAAGTCAATGCTTTCCACATCTCTATACAAGTTATATTTGTGTACATATTTCAAAGCTGGACCCCTAACATAGACTCCTGTCATACTCCACTAATAACATTTTAGCTTGAATACTTTCCATTTATGATTATTCTACATTTCCTACCCATGTAGCCAAATTTTGTTAAACACACGAGTTTTCTTTCTATCCCATGACCTGAATGACAGATGAAAGTCATGAATCATTTAGGTTTACTATATAATATTTTCTGCTCATATAAGTGTATCCTTTGAAGGTGAACATGTACTGCCATATTTTTGAAAAGGGTATGTATTACTTTGCCAAGATATACAATTAAGCTGTACAACTTGAAATTTAATTGTTTCCATCTATTGTTATGTTTAACAAGCTCCCTGCTTATAATATCTTTTTCTTGCAGCTATTTCAAGTTGAAGTTCCTTCCATATTACTTCATCAGATCTGCCTGTGCATATGTGTATATGTATAAGAGCATGCTTCCAGATTTAAAGACACCATTTGGAGCAAGTACAGCAAAGTTTGTTTCTAGGAAGATCCCTGTTCATAGTAAACTGTATTTTCAAATTTTCGGATTGTAAAACTAATCCCCAGTGAGGTCTGATGGCTGAGTAGTTCAGTTGCTTGGCTACAATCCTGGAAGCTGTGGGTTTGAGTCTTGCTCAATCTCACACAGAAAGGCTGCCTCTAGTCCATTCAGCTGCAAATGGGTATATGATCTGTTGGGTTAGGTTGGACATGGTGTTAGCCACATCACTCCTTTGTGTACTGTTGGCTATGGAAATTGACATGACACATCAGCTGAATATAGGGTGGGCTTTTGACTTTGAAGAATAACCCCCAGCTCCTCTAAAACCAAGTTCAGTGGAGAAATTTCCATTCATACCAGCTGAGGATCTGGCCCATATGTTTTTTCTTTTCAGCTTCTCCAAGAATGTGTACATTCTTACTGAGCAAAATTGCCCCCAAATGAATGCAGTATTACAGTTGGGGGCTTTTCTTGTTTATACCACTTTTTCTTGTATTGTAGTTTAGGAATGTTTTGGTGTTCCTAGCTACAATTTAACAATGCCTTTCTATTTTCATATTACTGCTAACTTAAATCTCTAACTCCATTTTCTTATTTTGAACCAGACACATTAGTTCTTACAGAGGAGCAATGCATAATGATCAAAAATCATAAATCATAGGTTTGAACTTACACATTTGTGCATCAGTGAATATATTTCTGAGAGTTGTGCATATACATATGCATTATACATTGACTAAAGATTCCAGCAAGCAGAGCACAAAGAAAATATTATAAAATCAACATATTTTTGACAGAACCTTATGAAGCAAGGGCTGCAGATGAAGTTTACTTAGGCCATTTAATAAGTTCAGTCTATATTAGTCACAAAAAATTCTTATGCCCAAAATGGATGAATCAAATAGCTATTTGTCATAAAATATATTTTATTAAACAAAAACAAGTTACTAGAAATGCCTCAAATACTTTCTCAAGGACACACTGCAAAAGGAACACAGATTTAATTATTTTTCCCGCAATAAGATTTGTTTACACTTCTAAGGTCAGTTTCCATTAGAATGCTTGGTAATTTCATTTTAGCCAAAAAATAGCAACCACTATTGATAGGAAGACAGCAGATTATTTTTATGATGGGCTGGCTATCTGAAGACTGGATGAAAGGTAAAGTGACTCTTTGTTCTTCTAGTAATAAAATAATATTATTGCTAAACACTGGGAGATTAAGTGTTACTCTATATTCACACCTAATATTATTTTGAGTTACTGAGGTGTTTGCATGAAATATGCTTTCTTTAGCAATTTTTTTATCTGCAAAAAATACAGTAACATTCCCTTCAATGTCATTATCATAGAATATCAGGGTTGGAAGGGACCTCAGGAGGTCATCTAGTCCAACCCCCTGCTCAAAGCAGGACCAATCCCCAACTAAATCATCCCAGCCAGGGCTCTGTTAAAAACCTCTAAGGAAAGAGATTCCACCCCTCCCTAGGTAATCCATTCCAGTGCTTCACCACCCTCCTAGTATAAAAGTTTTTCATAATATCCAACCTAAACCTCCCCCACTGCAACTTGAGACCATTACTCCTTGTTCTGTCATCTGGTACCACTGAGAACAGTCTAGATCCATCCTCTTTGGAACCCCTTTCAGGTAGTTGAAAGCAGCTATCAAATCCCCCCTCATTCTTCTCTTCTGCATACTAAACAATCCCAGTTCCCTCAGCCTCTCCTCATAAGTCATGTGCTCCAGCCCCCTAATCATTTTTGTTGCCCTCCACTGGACTCTTTCCAATTTTTCCTCATCCTTCTTGTAGTGTTGGGCCTAAAAATGGACACAGTACTCCAGAGGAGGCCTCACCAATGCCAAATAGAGGGGAATGATCACATCCATCAATCTGCTGGCAATGCACCTTCTTATACAGCCCAAAATGCCGTTAGCCTTCTTGGCAACAAGGGCACACTGTTGACTCATATCCAGCTTCTCGTCCACTGTAACCCCTAGGTCCTTTTCTGCAGAACTGCTGCCTAGCCACTTGGTCCCTAGTCTGTAGCAGTGCCTGGGATTCTTCCTGTGACTAATTCCCACATCTGGGTTCTGTATTTAGGAGCAGATTGTGTCATTCTTAATGTCAGTAGGGCTTTATTCCTTAAGAATTGATTTTGATTCAGTTGGTGAATGAGCAAGAGAGTTATTTTCCCAAAAGAAGTATGACCTTCTAGCATAATTATGACATAATTAAAATCTCAGAAATCAACCACCACCAAAACTTAGCCTCAGAGAATTGAAGAATATACTAAAAAAAAATAGTCTTTAAGGTGCCACCGGACTCCTTGTTGTTTTTGTGGATACAGACTAACACAGCTACCCCCTGATACTTGAAGAATATATTGAGATTATAATGTAAGCCTGTTCTTAAAGGGTTGCAGTCTGAGTTCCCCATCAAAGAAGCTTGGGCAAGGTTTGGAATGGATAAGAATCCAAATGTTGGGGTGCTCATCTGAATGTAATCTCTAAACCCTTTGAGTTTCATCCATTACACTGGTCTACAATTTTTGA
>NW_020664447.1:44759282-44793445 GCF_002925995.2 Terrapene triunguis
CCATTCCCATGTCAAGGGTCGTATATACTGACCCAACAGCATATCTTGAAAACTAGAGCCAATCAACAATTTTAAGCATCATTTTCTTTCTCAGTGACCCAGAATTAGTAAAGTTTGACAACATTTATTTCAGAAGCATTTCGGCTGTAGAGCAGTGTTATCATTTAATGCAGGGAATGTTTATGTCACCAGCACAAGCATTAGTTGCATTGACAACCTAAATAAAGGTGCCAACACCTTCATTCAGTTCTCCTCTGATATATTGTTCCTGTTTCTGTTCAGTTGCATGCAGCAAAGATGGTAAGCAGACTCCCTGTAACCACAGAAAAGTGGGTTGGGACTTATTGATTGCTGAATGATTAATCAATCACTCAGCAACCAGTGACCAACACTGGTTCCAATGATATTAGAGTGCTGCCTTCCATGTGGAACCTTAGACAGCCGTCTTTTTAGCCTATGGCTACTAAGGCTACCTCTCTTCACAGTGGTGATATGATTAATTTAATAACATATTACATAGAATGCTCACTGAATGCTATTGTCTTAGCTTTACTCAATAAAGGAGCCACTCAAAGTAAATAGTGACCTCATCAACAGCGTCTGTAACTTACAGTAAATGGAAATTCTCCAAAGCCATAATAGAAAAATATAATTCAACAGATGTAAGAACCAAGATGAGAAGTGAAAACTAATTTGGATGCGAATGTGATCCCCAAAGACCCATGAAGCTATTTGACCCTGCCCTGCACAGACTTTGCTTTTCATAAGTACATGGTTTATTGTGTGTGGGAATTTAGGAAACATTTAAAATCCGGGTACAGTGCCTCAACTGCGGCTGGCACAGCTTGGGGGAGCAGGGCAAAAGTGGCTTTACACACAGAAGCTAAAACACTAAGCAGAACAGAAAACAAACTATACATTTAAGGAAAGGACCTGCCAAAGAGAAATGCAAGTATATAAAATTTAGCATAAACAATGAGATTTCAAAGCCACCTAGGGGTTGATACACACAATTCTCATTAATTTCAATGGGAATCATACATCTGTACCTCCTAGCTGGCCTTTAAAATCTCAGCCAAAATACTTCCGTATTGCTACAAAATGTATACAGCCATCCTTCAACCATTTCAGATCAATCATAATAACACAAATAAGAGAAAACACTTCCGTAGGGACAGATTATCAATGCAAACAGCATTTATGAGGGGTTTTATGTACCTTGTTCATATCGACCTCCTTTTCACTCTAAATGGCAGTGTATGTGGACACAATCATATTTGCAAAAATCTGTATGCCTGTACAGTAAGTACAACATTCATAGTGCATTCCCCTGCATGACGGTGAACAACAATGTAGAATACAAATGTTTACCTGTGCCCCATGCTATTATTATTTTCTTTCATTATGCATTATTACTACCACCATAGTGCTTAGGAGCCCTTGTCATGGACCAGGACCCCATTGTGCTAGGTGCTGTACAAACACAGAACAAAAAGATTGTCCCTGTCCCAAAAAGACAGATGTGGGAATACAGGAAACAATGAAACAATACTGAATCAGCATGATTGGCAGTGGTCTCAGCAAACCAACAGCCTAACTATTGTCAAGTTTTTTGTGTGTGTAACTGTCTAAACTGTATTGTATATGTCCTTCTAAATATTCATTTGTTTAGCAATCTGGAAAATACTAATATTCAAAGAGACACGCACCTAATTCAATAAAAAATGCAGTTTGTTTCCAAGATGCAGAAACCAATATCCCTCCCCCCCCCCCCCGAAAAAAACCCTGAACGTTTTTCTTTTGTTAGGGGATGGGGAGGGTTTCATGACTTTATATGGGACTCAGAATGTAAAGACAATAAGATTTTTCTTGGAACTAGTCCAAAATTATTTAAGAATGTGGTACTTTATGTTCTCTACTTTGTTTTGTTTCCTTTTTTCATAGATATAAATCAGAGGACAACTGTTCTTCTCTCATATAGGATTTTTTTTTTAAAATACCAAACATGAATTCACCATAAAAAGGGTTTTGCTGTATAAACATTTCTCATTTTTCCCTTTTAGAGTTTGCAATGGTTCATGCTCTGGGATTACTCTATCCTCCCACATTAAATTACTAAGAAATATAAGAAAGGAAGTTTCCCTTTAGTTAATCCCATCATCACTGAGTTTTTGCTTTGTTTTTTTCTCAGTGACTCACTGTTGTTCTGGATTCCCAAAGCAGTAATGTTATGATCATTCTGTGAACAAATTTACTTTGTTAGCTTGACATCATCTGTACTACATTTATATTGTCAGTGACATTACACAGGGCAAGCCAAATGTAGAGCTTTCATTTCTTGTGGTTTTTTCCCTCTCAGACATTACACTCATCTCACTTTCTTCCATGTTTTACCCCCATCATCATTCTTCTGCTTTTAAAGCAACATAGAAAAATCTTTGCCTTGCAGGTATTGGTACATGCTTTATCAGGTAGTTCTTGTTAGGATTTATATCTAAGTATGTGCTTAGCTGTCATACTTTGAGGACAAAGGAACACTATTGCCCTTCTACCATTAATGTTTGTAAGAGCAATAAAAAAAAAAGAAAAATTTGTCCAAATAATATAGATTACAGAGAAACATCATTGATATAATATCAGATAATTCCACCCTGTTTCCATTCGATTACTGGTGTTTTTACTCATTTATCACACCCTTCAATTTCCTTTCACCTACTCTCCTAGAAGCATGTGATATGGTATTGAAGGTATGGGAATTAGCAAATGGATGTTACCAGCAGTCATAACAATTTATAGTAAAGTTTGACAAATAAACCTGTAACTTGGGAATTTTTTGACAAAATGGTTTTCCAAAGAAAAATGCAGATTCATCAAAACCAAAACTGTTTATGAAACAGTGTCCGGTTCAATGAAACACCTGACTTGAAAAATTGTTGGTTAAAAAAAACTTTTGAGATTGTCCAACCCCAAAGTTTCAGAGATTTTGAGGCAAAAAGATGTTTCATTTAGAAATTGTAGTAAATTTACATTTAAACATGTTGTTTAAAATGGGAACAGTCAAAACAAAACAAACAAAAGAAATGTTTCAATTGACCTGAACCAAAAACATTTTCAGCTTTTTCATTTAACAACTTTTTCTTGTTGTTGTTGAGATTTTGACTTTTTTCCTGATTTCAGACAAGAAAAATGTTGACATGTTGAACATTGTCATGGGATAGGAATAGCATTTCCCACCCAGCCCTATGTACAATGGTGTTGGAAACATTACATGCCCTGACAATGACTCCATCACGTTGATATTGTTGTGGGTTGGGTGGAATGGCCTTGGAGCTGGAGGTGTGACTGCCATCTTTCATTTGAGACAGCTGTACAAAACAGTTTAGCTCTATTATAGCAGCCCCCACCTAAAACAAAGGCATATGACTCTCCAGGAATTAGCAGTATGTGGGCAGAGGGCTTTGCTGGGTATTGTTTTTGGTAAGGGTATGGGTGGATGGGAGATTCATGGTATTTCCAGCTTGAAGTATAATCTGCTGTTTGAGGAGACATACTCATGCTAGCTCTGATCGAGCTAGTGCACTAAAAATAGAATGTAGCCACAACGGCATGAATGGTGGGAGGGGCTAGATACTTCAAGACACTAGATAAATATGTCGGGTGGTTAGCCCCTCCAACCACTCGCACAGTTAGTGGCTACATTTTATTCTTAGCGTGCTAGCTCTGATTGAGCTAATGTGGATATGTCTCAATGGA
This sequence comes from Terrapene triunguis, assembly GCF_002925995.2. Taxonomy (NCBI): domain Eukaryota; kingdom Metazoa; phylum Chordata; order Testudines; family Emydidae; genus Terrapene; species Terrapene triunguis. The sequence goes on from NW_020664447.1 coordinate 44,763,036, forward strand.
GAAACCCACAAAAGACAGAAGCAGAAAGTGAGACACAGACTGAATAAGCACTGATTTATGGCCGGAGTGATATATAAACCAGGAAGCCATCATATGGAGCTGTTTGAGTAACGAAGCAGTCTACTTGCTTGAAGCTGCTCCAGACCTTACTTTGCTGTGGATCCAAAACTCTGGCTTCTGACCCTGGTTCATCCCTGACTTTGCTACTTGCCTCCAGCCTGAAATTTGGTGCCTGACCCTGATTTCCTGGTATCTTGACCCAGTTTAGCCCTGACCCAGCTACTTGTGTCCCAATCATGAGTTGTTAACTGACTAGTGCATACAGGCTGCCTTTGACCCGGCCCTGACAGGGCTTCTAGATTTGGCATTGGTTAAAAGAGTTTTGGGGCTCAGAGCAAGGAAATTGTTTCCTTTTGTTTGGTTCTTCTTGTGTTCAGGAAACCAGGACTTGGTACATTCTTTGTAAATAAGATTACAGCAAAAGTACCTGACTGTATGATCAATTTCTCCTCCTGACTGGAACAACCTGCAAGACTGAATTTTTGCTGCTCATGTCAAAAGGAGTAACAATATTTATACATGGTTCACATATCTGCCTCTAGAAGCTCAACGAATGGCATCTACCCCCACCCCACGTACGCATTCCCATGCTGCCCACATAAGGGCACCTCAGAATAGCATAGGCTGCCTCAGAGTTGCTTCCCTTGGAAGCAACTCACCATTTAGGGCTTGTCTACTCTAGAAAGTTTTACCTCTAACTATACCATTATAGTTAAAGCAGTAACTGCCACCCCTAATTTAGATGGAGTCATACTGTTTTAAAAGTACCCATGGTTGGCCCTAGACCAAATGGCACCCCAGGCAAGGAGTGTCTACAGTGCCCCCCCATTTGTCAAAAATTTGAATACCTTATTTTTTATTGCATTTGTAGCCCATTTCACAACTTTGATGCACGATTTGCATGCATGTTATCTCTGTCATGTAAGACAATAATTTGCACGCTAGTATCTGTAAATCTGTATTTATTCATGCCATCTATGAGCAAATAAAAAACTTCATTTCCTCTAAACTTATAGAAACATTTTAATTTTAAGAATAAGTGAAATATACTAACATCAAGAAATTGAACTATGCACCAACAGTGAGTGGACAATTATTAAATAGTGTTACAAGTGACAGTCTTAAAATGTTAACCCTAGTCCTTTAGTTCAAAAAGTCATTTTTCTCACCTTTGGCCTCACAAACTGAAGCGAGGCATCAGAAAGATCCAAAGATTGGCTAATGACATTTTCAAACAATAAAATAGCAAGTGATGTCAGTCTCTCATTGGCCATCATCGACTGAAGATATGTTTTAATGAGCCTGACTGTTGAAAACCCACGCTCACCACTTGTAACTGTGACTGACAGCATGAGCAGAATCCTCAAAGCTATCCACACATTAGGAAAAGTGTCCTTCCGCTCTGCATCATAAATGAATTGGAGAACTTGGAGTGGAGAGTGCTTCCCGTTGTGCAAAATGTGATGGATGTTGTCCAATTTCACATAGAGGTCTTTATCATTGATGCCTGAACGTTCTCCATGTGTCAGCATCTGGTGAAGGTCTGTACAATTGTTCAAGAGTGTTTTCCTGTCCACTGGCAGCTTACTAAGGTCATACAAAGTGCCCCGGGTCTTTTCTGGTACTTCATTTGTCCAAACATTTCTTCGATGGACACTAGAGCAGTGTCAACAAGCGAGCAAAAAAACTCCCTCTTGAATTTTTCTTCCGAACTTCCCATCACGTCATCTCTGCCCTTGTTACCAAACTGTCTCTTCTCTTACTTTTGAAATAGAAAACAGAAAAAAGAAGTGGAAACCATTCAACTGTCTTAGGTATTTTATTGTATATCCCATCCCAAAGAAGGGCTATGCATTTCGCACTCCATTTTCCCTAAGTTTAAAGAGACTATAGAAGACATGATATGTTTCTGAAGGCCAAACTTGGCCCATGGTCTGATATAGATCATAGTTCTCATTCTGCATCATTCGAGGCTTTGCCAATTTTGTAGTCTGTGAAGAAGAAAAACACACTCAAGTGTTCATATAACGTCATTGTGTAATAATAGTTAATATAAATTGGCATGCCACTGAGGATTATGAAACTACCAGTAAATATGTCTATCAGTGTTGTTTTTTTATCATTTTTGATACAATAGAACATTTTTCATCTGTCACCAATGGGGAAATATTTATAGCTTGTATGTTAGAAAAATTAAACAGTGTTACCAGAACTCAACATCTTACTAACCAACCAATTTTGAACCATTCCTGTTATTGTCTTTGTAGTCACTCTCAGACATCTGTTAGTGTAGGATATTTACCAAGGTTTATCCTTATGAAATATATAGAATGCAACTTCAAAGAAAGAGTTCATTTATGTGATATATTACTTATTTAGAAGATGGGCTGGGAAAGGACCCAAGCCAAAAAAAAAAAAAAGCTTTTCAAACCTGAATATTATAAAGGCCCGATAGCATGCTACACACTACTCTTCCTTACAGGAAAAACACAAACCCTTAATTATGACTACAGTGGTGAGAAAAATTTGAATGAAAAATGTTCTTTTTTATTGGAATTTGCCAGTTTGGTGAAATCACAATCTTTCACTGAGATGGTTCAATTTTGCCAAAGTTCCAACAGAATGTAGGCAACCATGTAGACTGGCACTAGGGCAGTCTGCCACCTGGACTCCCTGGGAGTCACGGAGCACAGGGTTTCCAGGATGGACAGCTCTGGGGCAGCTGGTGTGGACTGCCCTGGAACCAGGACTCCATCCCCTTTTGTTGAGAATTTCTAAATTTTGGGGTTTGTTCAAAGTCAGAATGAAACCAAATTTCAAAAAACTGAAATCCTGTATTAAATGGAATTATCCCCCTCTGACCACCGCTAATTACAACCTCATGTTTCCTTTACAACCACCTAACACACCACACCCACCACCTGTTCAGATAGGTTAGTGTTGAATATTTGTTCAAATTGCTGAGGTTGTATTTAGTAGTGGGGTTATATTGCAAAGGGGATTGTGTATTGTGTGTTTCCTTATTCTTTGGAGGCCTGAGGAAGGTCTCAGTGCACAATTTATCACTGTCACTGGAAAAGTGCTATGTGGGCAGGGTAAGGTTAGGAGGAATCCCATAGTTTGGTGGTTTTGTTTTGTTTGTTTGCTTGTAACGGTTTGCATTAGGTTTATGTCATACTTAATGAACCTTAACTCCTTCATAAGGTAGTGTTTGTGTATAGTGTTTGTGAGAGCAAGAGGGGGAAAGGGCCGCAAACATTGTTCTACAAATATATGTGCTTCCTCGGGTTTAACAAGAGTTCTTACTTTAAGATATCAGCAAATTTTTCAAGGCTTTAGGATAGATATCTTGAGCCAAAGAGAAATTCCTTTTTCTGTTATGTTCTATACCACATCATTAGGGTGATCCTTTACTTTCTGTCGTTTCCTTGGTAGTGCATACTTTATTAATGTGGCATAATCTAATTGGCATGCATTATATCTGTGTTTTCCCCATACCTAGATCAAGTGGTGACACTTAGGCTTGGTCCACACTTACCCCCCAAGTCGAAGTAAGGTACGCAAATTCAGCTACGTGAATAACGTAGCTGAATTCGACATACCTTACTTCGAACTTACCGCGGTTCAGACGCGGTCCACACGCGGCAGGCAGGCTCCCCGTCGACTCCGCGGTACTCCTCTCGTTGAGCTGGAGTACCGCAGTCGACGGGGATCACTTCCTGGTTCGATTTATCGCGTCCAGACCAGACGCGATAAATCGAACTCGGAACTTCGATCCCCAGCCGCCGAACTAGCGCGGTAGTGTAGACCAGCCCTTACTCTCCTTGTACTGTTTCCACATACTACTTAAAATTATATCTTTTCTACACTATGTTGCTCCTCTCTTCTGATGACTGCTTTATGATGTACAGGCATTCTGAGAAAATAGTTTCATTGCTGTTAGAAGACTGTCTCTTGGCCTTCTGACTGAAGAATGGGAAAGCAAGCAGAAATGTTACAATCCTCCTGAGTGAAATTACTAGCGTTAAACTTCTGTGAGTTTTTAATGTCTTTACATGTGAATTCAAGGGGAAATAATCTATAAATAAATAATATATGTTTATTATTGAAAGAAAACAAATTAAACTAAATTTCAAGTCTCTTTGATGATAACCAATATGTTGTTAATATAATCCAGAAACAGCTCTGGTGGCATTGGTTGATGAGCACTACCTGGGGATGGAGGAATCTGGGTGACTATGCTGAAGATCTCTCAGCAGTTATTTTCTTGTCTACACCCAGCCGCTAGTTCGGCGGCTGGGATTCGAAGTTCTGGGTTCGACTTATCGCGTCTTGTCTGGACGCGATAAGTCGAACCAGGAAGTGATCGCCGTCGACTGCGGTACTCCAGCTAGACGAGAGGAGTACCGCGGCGTTGACGGGGGAGCCTGCCTGCCGCATGTGGACCGAGGTAAGTTCGAACTAAGGTACGTCGACTTCAGCTACGTTATTCACGTAGCTGAAGTTGCGTACCTTAGTTCGAATTGGGGGGTAAGTGTAGACCAAGCCTCAGTTGTTTAAAATAATGTCTGCATTGTTAAATTAGGATATGACCCATGCCATAACATTCATAGAGTGGAGTGATGATTCACTTAAGTGGAATATCTTGTCTGTTATACATATGATGACTGGTTATGAATTTATGGGCAACTAACCTACAGCTCAGTCAGTTGGAGTGGTGAGTTCTTGGGAATTGACCATGAGGTGGTGTTGATGAATCTGCAAACCCTGAAAGGAGTCTTTATGAAAAAGTCCTTTAGAATTTAAAAGAAAATGATAATCTTGATGATGTCATTTTTAAAAATCATACTGTAACATTTAAGAGAAAATTAAATCATTGCATTAAAATTTTATAGGATGGTTCAAAATAAACCTACAGAATGGAAGATCATTCTCTATTAAACTCTGTGCCTCAAATTTTCAAATGCAGGTGCCTACACTTAGACTCCTAAATCAATATTGGGGTTCCTAATAAAACTGGCCTGATTTTCAAAAGTGCTGCCCTGAGTTCCTGCTGCAGTCCTGCTCACTTATAGGTTTTACTATATATTCCTAAAATGAAATAGCTTGTGTCTGATACATATGATGACAGCTTATGAATTTATGGGCAATGAACCCACAGCTCAGTCAATGGGAGTCGTAGATTCTCAGTGCCTCTCAGGTTCTCAGACTCCTCTTTTAATTCTTAACAGCTTTAGTCTACTATGTTGTCTTAGAGAGTTCACTACCATCATTTTCATTTTTAAACATGTGTACTGTATCTTCATACTGGTAAACAGAGGAGTTATTGAAATATTCTAGGTAAAATCATCCTCTTTAATTCTGTTCTTTTCGTTTGAAAGGATGTCATGGAAGTTCAATACAGTTTTTGAAAATTTCTTTAGGCTGGAATCCATGTCCTTTTGCTATGCTAAAAAACAAAACAAAACAGGGCATTGGTATGAAGGGTTTTGTGCTTTTTGGACATCTGAAACATCTGATATGCCCATGTTATTGTAATTAACACTATTACTTGAACAGTGACCCATTGTAACTGGTCACAGGATCTCATTCAAGTGAGTACCCCTTCTGAGGCATATTGAAATCTACAATTCTAAGCAAAACTGAAGTGCTTGCTCTTTTAAAGGATGTTTACAGTCCAGTGTACTCTGTACTATTACAATCTGACAGGTAGTCTGAGGTCTTTCCATAAAACAACCCATTTGAAAAAGCGAAATATTTGTGAAACACGCTGATCTTGTTTTGGGATTTGTTTTTGGTTTTTTTAACATAATAAATAGCAACAGCATTTTGGTTTATTTTCATGTTTCCTTGCTGTATGACTAAGTATTAGTGACATTTCTTTTTCATTATCGAATGATACTTTTATATTTCAAGAACCTCCCACTATTGTAGTCCCCAGAGCTCTGCAACCAGTCTTACTCAGAGAACATTCCAAACCTTTCGCTACACAGCTGCTGTTGACAGATAGCCACCCACACAGGGCCTGTGCCAAAACATCATTTCGCTCGCCCCCTGAACAGTGCATTGGAGCACTGGTTAATATTGTGACATCTGAATAACTACTAAATATTTTTTGGCCTGATAATGGATTCACTTGCTTTGGTTTTACAGAGTAACACCACTGGGTTTCATGGAGCTACTCTTGATTTCTACCAGTGAAACTTAGCTCAGAATCCGCTACAGATGACTATTTATCATGCACCTTTGACCACCTCAGCTGCACTCTGCTTGCTAATTCATTTCAGCTGGGGCTCCTAATAGTCCAAATCTTTGAACATCCACCATTTAAAGGAAGAAAAGAAAGGTGGGGGGAATAAAAAAGAAACCTGCCCAAGAAAGTTTATTTCCTCTCCATACTCCTATATATGGAATTTCTCCCTGCCATGAATGTCAGGAGGGATTTGATTATGGTCCTGGTAGGTTACAAACTATCAGACTTGGAACGTGTGACATTGTTATAGGTGGAAAAGCTATTTTAGGTCACTTTTTGGAAGTTTCAAACATTGATTCATTATAATTTTTTTCTTCCTCCAAAGCTTGATTTCATTGGGACTTAAACACATATTCAGAGTTAAGCATTGATTTGAGTGCTTTTCTATACCAGGGTACATGGCTGATTTGGGGCATTTTATGAGTAAGGGAGTAATTCAGTCTCTGTGCCCATTAGCATCTTGTTTCAGTGTTATGTCTCCCCACCTTTACTCATAGAGGGCCCCAACTTTGTTTTTAGGTTTTGGAATAAGAATATGTTTCTTTAGGCCATAATCTTACTAACTTTTTAGGAGGAAAACATGTTTTCACATATATTAAATTTTTAAAATTACTGTATATTGCAAAATTTACCACACTGCCAAAGATGAGCTCCCATATCTTTTAAATATTAAATATTTTCAGGTGTATTTTATTTGCAGTTGTTTAATATCTCTGATATTGCTTTTAATCTAAATCAGTAGGGTTCCTCGTAAATATTGCGGTTGGCAGGCAAAGAACCAAAATGCAAAGATGAGGCGTGAAATCCTGGCCTACTTGGAGTTAATAGAAGTTTTGCCATTGCCTTCAGTAGGTCCAGATTTCACCCAAGGTGTCTGTTTAACTTCTAGGGCTATTTCAATTTTTTGGCATGAAGCACCGTATCGTTCATTCAGAAATTTATGAAAACTATTTAAAACTTACCTGATAGAATCATAGAAATTTAAGGTTGGATGAGACCTCAGGAGGTCATCTAGTCCAACCCTCTGCTCAAAGCAGAACCAACCCCTCAAAATCATCCCAGCCAGGGCTTTGTCAAGCTGGGCCTTAAAAACCTCTAAGGAGGGAGATTCTACCACTTCCCTAGGTAAACCATTCCAGTGCTTCACCACCCTCCAAGTGAAATAGTTTTTCCTAATATCCAACCTAGACCTCCCCCACTGCAACTTGAGACCATTGCTCTTTGTTCTGTCATCTGCCACCACTGAGAACAGCCTAGCTCCATCCTCTTTGGAACCCCCCTTCAGGTAGTTGAAGGTTGCTATCAAATCCCCCCCACACACACACACACTCTTCTTTTCTGCAGACTAAATAAGCCCAATTCCCTCAGCCTCTCCTCATAAGTGATGTGCCCCAGCCCCCTAATCATTTTTGTTGCCCTCCGCTTGACTCTCTCCAATTTGTCTACATCCTTTCTGTAGCGGGGGGCCCAAAACTGGACGCAATACTCCAGATGTGGCCTCACCAGTGCCGAATAGAGGGGAATAATCACTTCCCTCAATCTGCTGGCAATACTCATACTAATGCAGCCCAATATGACATTAGCCTTCTTGGCAACAAGGGGACACTGCTGACTCATATCCAGCTTCTCATCCACTGTAATACCCAGGTCCTTTTCTGCAGAACTGCTGCTTAGCCAGTTGGTCCCCAACCTGTAACAGTGCATGAGATTCTTCCGTTCTAAGTGCAGGATTCTGCATTTGTCCTTGTTGAACCTCATCAGATTTACTTTGGCCCAATCCTCCAATTTGTCTAGGTCACACTGAACCCTATCCCTACCCTCCAGCGTATCTAACTTCTCCCCCCCCAGGGATAAGGGCTGTGTACTGGGTCTCAGGTTTCAATAGATCTTCACCCCCATTCCTAATGTGCACTGAACCCTTTTCTTCTTGAGCCTTACCAATGAATAAAGGTCCCTGTCCCCCTTTTTTCACCAGCAGTAGTGAGCTCTGCTGACTGCATCAGAATAGTTTTCTGCTGCACTCTACAAATTAATACAGGTGAATGTGGATCCTGCTCTGAGAACAGTTGCCTGGCCCACCAACTGTGCCCAGGTGCTGAACAATATGTGGTCAAAGTACACCATCTCCACAACTTCCCCAGGAGCAGCAGGAACATACACCTGCAGCAGGAAATTTCACAGAAGCTGGAACAGGTGGGCGTTAAGTGGGAACACATCAAGTGCTGGGAACTCATCAAGCACTTGAGACTCCTGTATGTGAGGGCAAAAGGCTCCAACAGTTGCTCTGGGAGGGCTCATTGCACATGCTCTTTCTATGAAGAGCTTGACTGGAGGCTGTCCAAAGATCCCAGTAAAGTGCCTAAATTGGCTCATGATCCCTTCGGCAAGCCCATCTGTCACAGTCCAATGGGATGCTGATCAGGGCCAGGGTGAGGCAGCAGCAGGGACTGTGGAGGATGTCCTGGAAGACCTGGAGGACAAGGAGCATGTGATTCTACACCTCTGTCTACAAGAGACAGTTGAGAAAGTGCCCCCTGACAAACCTGAGGAGAACCCCAAGCCAGAGCAGGAACCGGAACGTGAAGTAAGTTCCAGTGGAACCGCCCATCCCTCCCTGCCAATATCCCCTCTTGCTCTGGAACTAAATTCCTGGTGTTAAGATCCAGGGTATTTGAAGTACTGTGCACTGACTTATCCTTCCCCATGCCATGCATTGCTATGTCTCTGTGAGTTTGACCTGCTGTGCTGAAGCCAGGGCACTGGCACACCCCCATCCCTTTTCTCCCTCCATCCGGCCCCCATTCCACTGCCCCCCAAAATGGTCCCCAAGCAAGACAGTTACAAATCAATGACTTTATTGATTTCTGGTGAACCATTATTATGCTACTATGTCTAACGTAGATTATTAATGAAAAATCATTGTGCCCCTGCATCTGTGCAGTTCTTGGCCAGCAGTCAGGCAGCAATGATCCTAGAGCTGTGCAGAGTAAAGGAATGAAGAGGGCAGGTTAGAAAGGTCCTGGTTTGGGGTGGGATCATTGTAGAAAACTTACAAAATTTAAAAATTGTTACCATCCCTGTGCCTGGTGTCTGGCCGCTTCTCACACTAATCCATGCTTTACAAACAGGTGGGAGAAGGATACAGTCTGGTGGTTGAATAAACACTCTGCAGTGTCTCTTTGTCAAAGAGAGGCAAGGGGCTTGTGGTGCTGATCTGAAACTTAAGGGAACCATATCAAATTGTGGTGTATCTCTTTCTTTCCCTGTCCATTTCACCATTGTTAGGCAGGCACAGGGCAGGATTTTCTGGCGATGCAAGGGATGGGATGTGGGGGGAAGTGTTCATGGTTTGCATCGCCCTTTGCACGGAAACTCTGTCTGATTGCTGAGAATACAGTCAGTTTCCAGCTGAATTGCCTCCCAGTCCTGTAAGCATATTTCAGCAAATTTCTCGTGTAGAAGAAACTTGAGCTGGGTCTTGAGTTTCAGCAGCAGTGCAAATCTGCTTGGTCAACCTTCAGAGACAGCCAAACCCCTCCATTCAACAATGTGTAGAGGGTTGATCATTAGCAGAAACATCTCTCTGGCATAGATTGCCAGATCTCCTCCACAGGAATGGAAAGCTGCTTCTCTTTTCCATTCTGGTACCTTGAAAACTGTTCTGTTCTCCAAATTTTGGCCAGACTTTAAAAAGATTGTGAACTGGTCGTAGCCCCTCAAAGGAACTGCCACTCCTCCCACCCCTTCAGATACTATGGTTATTTAAAAATTTTACAAACCTTAGTACATTTTTCATACCATCTAGCCTGTGCTCCTTCCTCATGGGCTGCAGAAGTTGTCTGAGAAGGGTAGTCAAACTGTTACTTTTCTGGAATGCTGAAAAGTATCAAAATTCTGGCCTTCTATAGTAAAGTTATGTTATATGGGAGGAATTCTCAGCTTCTTCCAAAGCAATATATATATAATGCTACACACTTGTCTTTGTATTGATAGGACTTTTGGCTCTCGAGAGGATAATCATTCTACCAGGAGGGTAGGAGCAGCACCCCAGAGACAGCAGAGGCAGACAGATAAGGACCCTGGAAGAGCTATTTACAAGGATGGGCAGGAGATACCAGGAGCACTTTGATTTCCTGTGACAGGAGGAGCAGGCTCTTCAGCATGAAGAGACACTGATGAACCAGTTCATGGAGCAGGAGGTACGCCATGAGGAATGGGAGCATTCCCTAACGGAGATGCTCACTGAACTGGTGGACATACAAGTGCGGGGTCAGCCTGCTGCCAAGACCACTGAACCTGTCCATGAAACACAACACCTCCTCCTCTGGCTGCCTCCCAGGGTGCTGCCTAGCCAAAGGATCTGCTTTCAAGGACACCCCCAACTGCTCACACCCCGAGTGACTGGGAGGAGAACAAGGGGCCTTCAGGACTCCTGGGACTTCACCCTCCACTGGTACCTGAAACTCCTTGCAGAGAGACCCTCCTGAGCATGCAGAGGACCCTCCTGGGTTTCTAGGAGGTGAATGATGAGCCTGAGGGAGTCCTGGAACCCCACCACAGGAGAAATCCCCAGTTTTCCCCAAGAATGATTTCCCCCATCATTTCCCCCTTGCCTGGTGAAGGACCAGAAGATGGGTGCAGATTCAGTAATATTTAACTAATGTTCCTAGTTTTATTCCCTTACTGTATTAAAGTTTTTTAGTTGACTTTTCTTTTAAACAAATATTTCAATTACACATTCTGTTTCCTTGCCTGCTGTGTGGCCCCTCCCTATTCTGAATGATGAACTGAAGATATTTTCAGTTTTGGGATTAGGCCCCACAATTCACAGCACATGAAATGGAATGGTGTAAAACTGGTGCCATGATACTGCAAACACTTTTCTGTTTCTCCCCTCTCCTCCATTCAAATCTTCATAAGCTCTATAAGAGAGAGTTTCTCTACCCTTTGGTGTGGAACTCTTCCATGAACAGCCTAAGATTACTTTCACTACCTGGGTTGGGCTGGAAATGTCGTAAGATTATCTTCTTTTACAGTATTTGCCAACCCAAGCCAGAAAATACAGAAGCAAATAAATGTGGAAAATGAAAAGAAAAATAATTTTGTCCCTCTCGCAAAAGAAAAGAAAAGAAAAAAGTGGCTGATTTTGTTCAATTTGAGTTTTTGGGAAATATCTGTGTCATTTTTTATTTAGAAGATCTGGTATACTCTTCCCTACCGGAAATGCTGTGACTTACTCGGAATTTAGAAAGTGAACTCTTTCTTTACCACCCCCTCTGTTGTAGGATTTTTTTTCCCTGTGGGACTCGCTCTTGTTTGTCAAACACAACCTCTGAATCTATGATTAAATATGCAAACTTTACCTATTTATTAAGTGACTCAGCTAGAAAAGAATCTATGCTGAAGGGCCTGCCAGTTAAGTGACATTTTACAGCTGCGCTGATGTTTTTGAATTCTGACTTCAAGTCCGAAGTACAACAGATGTTCGCTAAGATTCTTACTGTGATGAATTTTTATGGCATCATTTACATCCACAAAGACTTCAAGTGAAATGGGCCCCCAAATCTCACTGTAGAGTGTTATGTACAGCCACAAGTTATTACTTGTTTTTAAGGAAAATTATACAGATCTACTAAAGTTGCTTTCTCCTTATTCCAAACTAATAAAATCTGATGAGATTCCTTTAGACCATTTCCAACACTAGCACTTAACTTCCATTAGATAAATGAAAACCTATTAAGTTCAGAAAGGAGACGTTCCTTGTATCTTTGGTGAAGTAGATGCTACAACCCTTATTTTTTAGCTCATTAGGAAAAAAGGAAAGAAAATATTTCTTAACTCTGCTTTGGCTGGATTTAATTTATAGGGACTGGGACACAGAATTGTAGAAGGAAATCTATTTGAATAACCCAAGTAATTTGGTCACTATCAGCAAAATATTGTTGAAGTTACAGTGCAGTTTTCAGCAGTCCTGCTTTATGCCAGGAAGTTACTGTACATCACTGCAGCAGGTGGATAAGGGAATTAATTGATTTTATATTGTCAGTGCTTTCATTTGTAATGGCAGCAGCAAACAATTTGTTAGTAATCCACAAGAGACTCAGTGCTGGCTGGATCAAGGCAGCCTTCAAGGCAGCCAGTATATATAGATCTGTGGCAGATGAAAGTGCTGTTGCCTGCATTCAAATGTCTAAACAAATGGGCTGGAATAAAGTTCAAGCGAGTAAAATCTGAAAAATAAAGTAAGCAGGAAATTTAAGATGAGAATCGAGGGGATCAATACTTTTTCTTAATGGCCCTATTCTGTTTGTGGGTCCTTGAAATTAAATGGAAGAGTTAAACCTACAAATACAGAAAAAGGAAGGATGGAACATAGTTGCTAGCAACTGGAAAAGCTAAAGAATGAGAAAATTGAGACAATTAATTATTACTGCCAGCAAATATTTACCATCTTACATTCATATAGCACCTTTTCCCCAAGGGTTCCTGAAGAACTTTTTAGCTCTTGCCAAACTGATGTACAAACTATGTAGAGAAGAGCCCAAGCCAGATCTCCAGATCCAAATACCCACACATTTGGGAAGTGCATATCTAGCAACTGGTTCCTCTCTCTGTAATAGCCTGAACCACAACATTGGACCTGAACATGCCCCAAACTTTAGAGAAGATCAAATCTAGATCCAGACCCAAACTTCGTGGCTCAGGCCTCCTTCTAATGTATAGGGATCACTTTAGCCTCTGCTTGTATGCAGCCACCTTTAAGTTACGTATCTTCTGCAGTAGCAGTTCACAAGGATGGGCAAACATTATGAAGCTTGAGGTTTTGCAGACCTCATAAACTATTTTGGGGGTTTTTAAGGTAAGGAAACTGATTCAGATATTTTCTCTTCTAATTTAAACTCTTGTTTCGTCTGTGGATGATTCAGTTGTTTATTTAGTGCTATGTGAAAGCTTATATTAAGCATTAGTCTTTGGGAATGGAAGAATAGAAGGACATCCCCCAGAAGCTGCACTAGAACAAGAGGGTGTCCTACATAAGAGTTATATCTGAGGCAAATTCTGCCCTCAGTTAATCATGTGCATCTTAATTAAAGATAACATCAGCGCATACCGGGTCAGAACTGTGGTCCACCAAGTTCAGAATCCTGTTTCTGATAGTGGCCAAAACTAGATACTTCAGAGGAAAATGCAAGGAAAATGTGGGGGTAATCTGCCCATCATAAATGTCTCATCTTGAGTCCTAACAGTTAGAGTTCATTTTAAGCCATGGAATATGAGGTTTTATTTCCCTTCCAATCCTCTGTTTCTTAGTATTAACTATTGTAACTCAGGATATTCATGTTATCCACATAATACATTTTGAAGCTTGCTAAATTCTTTACCCAATGACATCTTGTGGCATTGAGCTCCACAGCCTAAGTACATATATGCTATTTGAATCAATATTACCTTTTATCAGTTTGGTATTTGTAACCTTTCAGTTTCAATTTCACTGAATGTCCCCTCTTTCTTGTATTATCAGACAGAGAAAACAGAAGGTCCTGCATTATCTTGTCTATATCAGTCATTATTTTATCTACTTTTATCATGGTGCCTCTTCTTCATTTTCTTTCTGAGACTAACAGTCCCAATTTGTTTTCAATCTCTCTACCGAGAGGCGTTTTTCCAGGCCCATTCTTGCCACCTTTCTTTGACACTCCTCTAATGTTGCAATATCCTATCTGAGATGGGGTACCAGTACTTCACACAAAATTCCAGATGAAGCTATATCATTGGTTTATATAATGTCATTACAATGTTTTCATATTAATCTATATTCCATTTCTTATTCATTCTAATATCCTGTCTCCTTTTTTAACCACAGCTGCATGTTGAACAGAGATCTTCATTGAGCTGTCCACAATAATACCCAGGTTTCTTTCCTGAGAGGATACAGTTAAAATCTTGCAAAGGTTTGCAGGCCTACTCTAGCTATATTTAATTAGAATTTTAATATCTTGCCCCCTGCTCTGCTCTTTCTACACGATCTTTCATAAATGCTGCAAGAAACCAACTGTTATTTGTGTTTTAGTTGAACTGTTGAACCTATGAAGTTTGAGAGGATTCCAAATTAGACAAAACAAGTTTGCTCATCTCTGTTTGTAATACAGTTAATGTGTAATTTTTTAGTTCTTCTGTATGTTGTGTGCTGGGATACTGCTACCAGGGAATATAGAAATAGTCATATTAACATAGACAGAGGGCCTGATTCTAATCTCACATACACTTGTATTATACTGGTGTGACTTCATTTATTTCAGTGGAGTTATTCCTGAATTACAATGGGGTGAGATCTGAAGAAGGCAAAGATATTTCATTTGAGTAATTTCAAACTTTTTCAGCAGCTGTATTTATTAAGGAATGAGTTGTTGAAATTAGGGGCACAGAAAGTAAGAGAAGACATAGTTTCCCTGTTTCCTTGGTTCAGACACTGATGTCCTTTACTAAATCCTTACTGATGCAAACTCCCATGAAAGCCAATAGAAGTTTTCCCTGCAAAAAGGCAGCGTATAAAGTAAGGGCCTTATCCTGTGGCCCATTCTGTTTTTCTATGCAAGTATTGTCACAGTCTGAGGTTAAATTCTTCAGTTTCCACAGGGGAAGGATATGTGGCATAAGATGTGCTGGATAATAGAAATAGAAGCAAGTTTTGCTCTTTCATTATATCCCTAAAGAAAAGCTAGGTCAGGCAAATGGCACTGGATTACACAATGTTTGGGAATTGAACCTTAAGGACAAAAAAAGGCAGCGTAAAGCTTGGTAAAGGAATCCTGACTGTGTGTATAAGATGCTTCCCTGATGAGTAGTTAGCAGCTCTGGTTTGTGTTTAAATTCCTCCTTCAGAACTCATACATCTATGAAACTAGTCTGGGAAAGATTCATTCTTATCACTAACCGATTATCTGGAACATGTAGGAGCACAGTCACTTTGGAGAAATTCACTTCAAGGAGGAGCAGACAGTGGTGCCACATGGGGGAGACATCTGTAGATTATGACAGAGTCTCCATAGTAAAACTGCCAGTGAAAGATGCAAAGGGGCCACACTAAATCAGCATAACAATTGGGTGCTGTGGCCACATCACGTCCTCTGCATACAGGTTGCGCTCATTTTGCAGTTAGATCCATTGGATGCCAGATTTTTGCATGTTATGCTACTTTATCACTTAGTCCTGTATCTTGACTCACTAACACCCATGAGTAAGTCATAGTTACTAACCTAACTGCTTAATTTAGCCTAGAGTTTTATGAATTGTTCTTACTTAGATCACTCCTGAGGACTAGATCATGCTGTCAGTCTTTAAATTGGACTGCCCACTGAAATGAATAGGCAACTCTGCTCTGAATATAATGTCACAGAATGGCTATGAATTTGGTCTAATTGTTCTGCACTGGTGTATCTGACAGCAGATCTTGGCTTATTGTACAGTTTATTTTAAAAATGAGCAGCATGTTGTATGAGGAAATTGTTAATAATTTGTGTTGCAGTGAACTCACTTAAGAACTGAAGTTTACTTCTTATTAGTTTACGGAATGGGGTAATGTTTTAAATTGGGATTTGCCAATATGCAAGTTAATTATTGGACAATGTTCATTGCATCGGCCTGTGAGACAATAAATAGTTTTGGGGGAATTATTAAATACCTAGTGAACTAAGGCATTCGACTGAAAGTTGTTTTTACTGGAGTTGTGGACTACAACAAATTCCGTGAGTCCACAGAAAGCATTAGTCATTGACATCTAAAGAGGATAAAAATATTACAGCTGTTTATTGGGGGTGCATAGTAAAATGCCATGGAAATTATTTGTATTAAGCAACATGAAAAAGAAGCTTCAACAAACCACAGGAACAATAGAGAACATTTTGCTTGTAGTGTAAGTCTTTAGAAGGTCTGTGCTGCTGCTCTCTTGGGGATCAGACACCTATTCCATGTGATGTACTCCAGGCAGGAAAAAGCTCCTGGAAAAAGAGTGACAGTGGGCAGCACAAAAACAACACCTTGTTCTTCTTTCCAGGGAAGGAAGGAGAAGTGAAAATTGGCGTGCAGGGAGCATGCCACAGAACTGCTGCTCTTCATCCCCACACAATCGCCTGACACATTTCATCAGGGGATCTTGGCTGCTTTATGCACAGCATTAAAGAAGGGAGCATCTAGTTGTTGGACTTCCAAATAATGTCAGTTTTGGGAGATGGCCCTGACTCAGCAAAGATGTTTAAAGCCAACCCCATGGAGCAAAGTATGTGACATTAATGGGGCGTGCAGCTTCTCCAGATTTACTCAGCAATAACGGACATCAGAATTAGATGCTAACTTTTTATAAATAATGTGTTGAGGATTAAATATACATTACCTATTAATCCTCAACAAATATAATTGTAGTACAATAATTATCCCTTTGAGTAATACAGTTACTGTATGTTAATTAAATACCAGTGTGCTTTTGAAACCATGTGCTGATGTTTTCAGTAACTGCTGTTTAGCATACAGTTAGGGTGACCACCTACATTTCTAGGAAATAAAGACCAACAGTACAGAAAATTCAGGACAAAGCTTGTTTTTCTTTTTAACTCCCCCCCCCCGAATATATTTATATTTTGTAGCCTTCGAGCAGAGAGAAGGAAAAACATTGCCATATTTTAAATTACACAGAAGTCAGTGCTTGATTTGTAATGAGAGGTGCCTGGGCTCAAGCAATTAGGTGCTGGGGATCAAGCAATATTTTTACATTCAGAACTGATGCAGCAAGCCCAGAAGTTCCAGGGCTACGAACAGGCAAGCCTAGAGGGGCCAGGGCTCAGCCCTGCAAGCCTTGGCACAAATTAAGCACTGACAGGACAATTTCTAGAGCAAGATCTGATACAAGAAGAGAAATGTAACATCCATCAATTCAATTAGTTCCATATATTGCTAGATCAAAAGTCTGTACTTCACAGGCATATCTGCATTTTTAATAACATGCCCATGTTAACTTTTTAGGGAGTTTCAAAATCAGTAAATGAAAACACACGAGGCTTTTATACTGTGGAAGAATTATTAACTCTTCTCCATTTTTTAATAATTCAGAAAAAGTGTGAAGCTTTCATTTCTACCCATAAAAAGTTAGAGGGGAAATATAACACATCCCAGCATCCTCTTTGATAGTTAGTTAGGGAATTTGTTATGTTTATTTATTTATCTAACTATGTCTCTTTTTAGCCTGCCAAAGTAAATAGTTATTAGAATAGTACATTTGAAGTTAAAAGTAAAGGAGCATTTTATTATCCTAATGGTATAGTCAATGTCACTGCAGTCATTAAGGATCTACTAACTAATCACAAAGCCCCTATAATCAGAGATTCTTCACTGGGTGAGAAAAAATCTGTAGGAGATGAGACTTGAAATATGTACTTTCATGCCAAGAGTAAGAATCAATTCTTTCAAAACACTAGTTGTTCAAAATCTGGGGCAAGAGAAAGAAAAAACAATTAATTGTATCATGCTGAATGAGAAAACTCACCAGTAGCAAAACAATCGCTAAAATGCTTATTGATTCTGTACCTGAAAAAAAAATAAGATGAATTTTTTGCTAGTGATCAAAAGTCATTACTATTTAATGGCCAAAATTTCCAGACGGGGGGTCATCAAATTAGGCATTTATTTAGGTGCCTAAATCTAATATGGATTTAGATGATCGCTCCAGGTCAGTTTTGAGGCATAATTGGGGGCATAGTATAAGGGAAGAATATATTGTTCTTGTCCATGTTGTACTACTTCTGTGATTAAGTAGAAGTCTCAGTGTCAAGGACTATTACCTTTTATGAGCACTATCTTGTTAACTAACAAATGTGTTAAAATATGTAGCTGAGGTAAGAACAATTCTCTTCTCTGGCATCTTACTAATGCTTTTTACCATTTTGAGTAAACAATTATTTCAGCTAAGTCATTTTGCCAGAAGTGTGATTCTTCTTTAAATATTTCCTGAAATGTTTTGAGTCATGGAGTTTAATGCCAGAAGGGACTACCAGATCATCCAATCTGACCTCTTGTATATCACAGGCCACTAAACGCCACCCCCAACACCAACAGTTAGACCAAAGGTCTACAGGTCTCAGGAAACTAAACTATTGTGTATCACAGGGAGAGAACAGGAGAGACTGAAGTGTATCAGCATCTGAGGCCCCTCCAATGGGGGTCCTGGAAAAACATTATTTCACATGAATTTTTAAAATAGTGATACCCAGCCTTTAAAAACTGCATTCTTTCCCCTCTAACTGAATTTCATCCAACCCATCTGAAGTTTAACCAGTCAGTACTTAATATATGTTGCCTTTGGACAAGTTGGCCCCATTGAAGTCAATGGGAGTTTTGCTATTGACATCAATGGAGTCAGGATTTCACCAAGGGTATCTGCCAAATGGGACACAGGACTTCTATGTCCTGACGCCAGAGTAAAGAGAATACCTGGATGCCTATTAAGAAAGTGTTCATCAGTTTTTGTTTGAATAAAAATATGAAAATACTTTTCACGGTGTATTCAGAACTCCTTTTTATTAGTTTTTGGTAAACAGTCACACAAGTGAAGTTTTGTTCACAAAAACATCCCCAGAAGGAGAACATGTTGAAATACACACATAAATGTGTTTGCATGAGTGTGCACATCTGTTTGTGTAGCCATCTTGAAAGCTCTTTTCAACTCTGGGAGTAAAATGGTTCACGGGATTTAGGTGTCCAATCACATTGTAAAATGACAAATACCTGATACAATAGTTATGGCGAACAGTGGACACCCAATCCAGAGGCTGCTATATACTTATGCATATACCATTCATCAATCACTTTTTAATAATCCATTAATAGAATCTGTATCTGTTTAGTAGCTAATTTTCAAACACAAATAAGGACTAAATTCATTAAAGAAATTATGCTTTGAAAGTCATTTACCCGGTTTGTGAGGAGTCCTGAATCGTGGAGAAACACTGTGTTTGGGAGATGCATTGTAGATGGCACAGTAGCTGCCACAAGGGCTTTATCACACAAGGTGCTGAGCACTCTAGCTCACCCTTGCACAGCACTTAATCACATGCTGCATTATAAGCATATAAGTAGTTCCATTAAAGTGAATGGGATGATTCATGTGTTTACAGTTAAGCATGTGCTTAAGTATTTTGCTGGACTAAGCCAGTGTACTCAGTATTTTATAGGATCAAGCTGTAAGTGAGTTGGAGGGAGGAAGCTGCTTGAACCAGATTCCTGAAGATTCAAGGTGCATTCATTTGAGCAGTTCTGAATATATGTATTTTAATGGATTACCTAGAAAACTCAGTCACATCTCTATTGCTACCATACTCTAATGCAAACACACTGTTTTAAAATACTTAAAATACTCCTCAGGGATTATTTTTCTAGTTAACGTTTTATCAAACCAAACTCTGATTCTGAGTGGACCACAGACTGATGAACCCGAAAGCAAATTGCTAGCCTCTTGTAGCTAGTGTACATAGTCTTCAATATAGACAACTGCTTACCAGATATTTGACTTTGAGCATCACGAAGTTGCTCTTTAAACTGATATTTTTTTTATTATCCTGATCTGCCATCCCATGAGATGGTTCTAGAGGGTACCAAACCCCTCATTGTTACCATTGCTATATCTGTATTGACTTGTTTTCAGGATGTTATTTTGTGAAGCACAGGAACATTGCAATACATTAAAGTTGCCAGGGAAATGAATACCAGAGCCTTTGGAGAAAAAGAGACAATGAATAGGAGAGAATGTTAATTTGTATATAATTTGCAAATAAGAAATGGTGACAGATATGCAAATATCAGTGGCTGGTTAGCAGAGTTTAGGGTCTTTGAAAACAAACACCCATCTACCTAAATAGCTAAGAGACATCTATTTGCTATGAAAGAGTCAAAGTTCCTTTACTAAAGCTGACACATGCAATTGTTGTCTTGTGCCTATAGCCAGTAGTTTTCCCACTGAATAAATGTTGAAGGCATTCCTCACATTCCTGGAGAGAGGCTACTGGTGAGGATCCATCTATTGTGAATCTATCCCACACCAATTATGTAATGACTGCCTCCTTCTTTCTGCAGAGTTTCATCAGGGAGGTGAGCTCTGACTGACATTACACAACAGCACTTTCATGCCACTATTCAATGCTATTATTTGAACACAGACGCCATTCTCTCCCAAGCCCTAGGTAGGATTAGAATGCATTTAAACTACATTTGATGGGCTTTTAATGATGTAATCCTATGTACCCTAAATTTGGCAGCTACCCTTCTAGACTCTGTTTTGTCGTTATTGTTTTTGTTGTAGCTGTCACACTGTCTGAAGTGGCTCAAGACCCTGAGTGCCTACCTCGGGATAGACACCCCGAATTGGTGGTATGTTCTATAATTGGATTTCACCAACCCAGTAACAAATGTGAACTCCCGGATCACTGTAACAATCTCACCCTGGAGTCACAGACAGACACCTTAGGCCTGGTCTACACTACGAGTTTAGGTCAAATTTAGCAGCGTTAAATCGAATTAAGCCTGGACACGTTCACACGGCTAAGTCCCTTTTTTCGACTT
Source organism: Terrapene triunguis (assembly GCF_002925995.2). Lineage (NCBI taxonomy): Eukaryota > Metazoa > Chordata > Testudines > Emydidae > Terrapene > Terrapene triunguis. The sequence continues at coordinate 44,783,953 of NW_020664447.1, forward strand.
AAAGGGCCCTTTAAACCGGTTTCTTTACTCCACCTCCGATGAGGGGATTAGCGATAAAATCGGCCTTAGCGGGTCGGAATTGGGGTAGTGTGAACGGAATTCGACATTATTGGCCTCCGGGAGCTATCCCACAGTGCTTCATTGTGACCGCTCTGGACAGCACTCTCAACTCAGATGCACTGACAGGAAAAGCCCCGCGAACGTTTGAATTTCATTTCCTGTTTGCCCAGCGTGGAGAGCACAGGTGACCACGCAGAGCTCATCAGCACAGGTAACCGTGATGGAGTCCCAGGATCGCAAAAGAGCTCCATCATGGACCGAACGGGAGGTACGGGATCTGCTCGCCATATGGGGAGATGAATCAGTGCTAGCTGAACTCCATAGCAGTAAATGAAATGGCAAAATATTAGAAAATATTAGAAAAGGTCTCCAAGGCCATGAAGGACAGAGGCCATAACAGGGACACACAGCAGTGCCGCATGAAAATTAAGGAGCTAAGGCAAGCCTACCACAAAGCCAGAGAGGCAAACGGAAGGTCCGGGGCAGAGCCGCAAACATGCCGCTTCTACGCGGAGCTGCATGCGATGCTAGGGGGTGCAGCCACCACTACCGTGTGCTTTGACTCCTTCAATGGAGAAACACACAGGGAAGCGGGTTCGGGGTACGAGGAAGATGAGGATGAAGATAATGTAGATAGCTCACAGCAGCAAGGAAGCAGAGAAACCGGTTTCCCCAACAGCCAGGATATGTTTATCACCCTGGACCTGGAACCAGTAACCCCCGAACTCACCCAAGGCGAGCTCCCAGACCTTGAGGGCACACAGGGGACCTCTGGTGAGTGTACCTTTGTAAATATTACATATGGTTTAAAAGCAAGCGTGTTTAATGATTAATGATTAATTTGCCCTGGCAATCGCGGCCAGTTCAGCTACTGGGAAAGTCTGTTAACGTGTATGGGGATGGAGCGGAAATCCTCCAGGGACATCTCCAGAAAGCTCTCCTTCATGTACTCCCAAAGCCTTTGCAAAAGGTTTCTGGGAAGGGCTGCCTTATCCATCCGCCATGGTAGGACACTTTACCATGCCAGGCCAGTAGCACGTAGTCTGGAATCATTGCATAACAAAGCATGGCAGCGTATGGTCCCGGTGTTTGCTGGCATGCAGACAACATCCATTCCTTATCACTCTTTGTTATCCTCAGGAGAGTGATATCATTCACGGTCACCTGGTTGAAATGGGGCAATTTTATTAAGGGGACATTCAGAGGTGCCCGTTCCTGCTCTGCTGAACAGAAATGTTCCCCGCTGTTAGCCACGCGGTGGGGGGGAGGGGTGAAGTGATCATCCCCGAGAATTGGGTGTGGGGAGGGAGGGGGGTTAGTTGGGTTTGTGCTGCATGTTAACCCGGAAACCGCAGCCCCTCCTTTTACATTGCAAACCCATTTTAAATGGCCAACCCAACGGGTGCTTGGTATGGGAAATGAGGGCGCTACTGTTTGAAACCATTCCCACGTTAAGAAGGTTAAAAAAGACTGTGGCTTACCATGGCTGCCTGCAAGCCGAAATCTGTTGCCTGGCACTGCGTGAGTGATCTCTCACACCAATCTGGCAGGCCCTCAATATAAGAGGGAAAATGTGACCTTGTAACGAAAGCACATGTGCTGTGTGATGTGAACAGCAAAATTTAATGTGAAAGAGTGTACACATTGTTCTCTAAAATGTGTCTTTTTTAACCACCTCTCCCTTCTCCTCCACCAGCTGCAAATGTTTCTCCTTCACAGAGGCTAGCGAAGATTAGAAGGAGAAAACAGCGGACTCGGGATGATATGTTCTTGGAGCTCCAGATGTCCTCCCACGCTGACAGAGCACAGCAGAATGCGTGGAGGCAGTCAATGTCAGACTACAGAAAAGCACAATATGAACGAGAGGAGAGGTGGCGGGCTGAATCACGGGATGAACAGAGCAAGTGGCGGGCTGAAGATGATAGGTGGCGTCAGCTTGCAGACAGAAGGCAAGAGTCGATGCTCTGGCTGCTGGAGCATCAAACTGATATGCTCCAGCATATGGTTGAGCTGCAGGAAAGGCAGCAGGAGCAGAGACCACCGCTACAGCCCCTGTGTAACCAACAGCCCTCCTCCCCAAGTTCCATAGCCTCCTCACCCAGACGCCCAAGAACACGTTGGGGGGCCCTCTGGCCACCCAGTCACTCCACCCCAGATGATTGCCTGAGCATCAGAAGGCTGGCCTTCAATAAGAGTTAAAGTTTTAAACTGAAGTGTGTCCTTTTCCTTCCCTCCTCCCCCACCCATCCCGGGCTACCTTGGCAATTATCCCCCTAGTTGTGTGATGAATTAATAAAGAATGCATGAATGTGAAGTAACAATGACTTTATTGCCTCTGCAAGCGGTGCTCGAAGGGGGGAGGGGAGGGTGGGGTGGTTGGTTTACAGGGAAGTAGAGTGAACCGGGTGTGGGGGGGCGGAGGGTTCATCAAGGAGAAACAAACAGAAGTTTCACACCGTAGCTGGCCAGTCACAAAACTCGTTTTCAAAGCTTCTCTGATGCGCACCGCGCCCAGCTGTGCTCTTCTAACCGCCCTGATGTCTGGCTGCGCATAATCAGTGGCCAGGTGATTTGCCTCAACCTCCCACCCCGCCATAAATGTCTCCCCCTTACTCTCACAGATATTGTGGAGCGCACAGCAAGCAGCAATAACAATGGGGATATTCTTTTCGCTGAGGTCTGAGCGAGTCAGTAAGCTGCGCCAGTGCGCTTTTAAACGTTCAAATGCACATTCCACCACCATTCGGCACTTGCTCAGCCTGTAGTTGAACAGGTCCTGACTCCTGTCCAGGCTGCCTGTGTACGGCTTCATGAGCCATGGCATTAAGGGGTAGGCTGGGTCCCCAAGGATCACGATAGGCATTTCAACATCCCCAATGGTTAGTTTCTGGTCCAGGAAGAAAGTCCCTTCCTCCAGCTTTCGAAACAGACCAGAGTGCCTGAAGACGTGAGAATCATGTACCTTTCCCAGCCATCCCACGTTGATGTTGGTGAAACGTCCCTTGTGATCCACCAGGGCTTGCAGCAGCATTGAAAAGTACCCCTTGCGGTTTATGTACTCGGTGGCTTGGTGCTCCGGTGACAAGATAGGGATATGGGTTCCGTCTATCGCCCCACCACAGTTTGGGAATCCCATTGCAGCAAAGCCATCCAGTATGGCCTGCACATTTCCCAGAATCACTACCCTTGATATCAGCAGGTCTTTGATTGCCCTGGCAACTTGGATCACAGCAGCTCCCACAGTAGATTTGCCCACTCCAAATTGATTCCTGACTGACCGGTAGCTGTCTGGCGTTGCAAGCTTCCACAGGGCTATCGCCACTCACTTCTCAACTGTGAGGGCTGCTCTCATCCTGGTATTCTGGCGCTTCAGTGTGGGGGAAAGCAAGTCACAAAGTTCCATGAAAGTGCCCTTATGCATGCGAAAGTTTCGCAGCCACTGGGAATCGTCCCACACCTGCAACACTATGCGGTCCCACCAGTCTGTGCTTGTTTCCCGGGCCCAGAATCGGCGTTCCACGGCATGAACCTGCCCCAGTAACACCATGATTTGCACATTGCTGGGGCCTGTGCCTTGTGAGAGGTCTATGTGCATGTCAATTTCCTCATCACTCTCGTCGCCGTGCTGCAATCGCCTCCTCGGCTGGTCCTGGTTTGGCTTTGGCATGTCCTGGCTCTGCATATACTCCAGGACAATGCGCGTGGTGTTCATAGTGCTCATAATTGCCGCGGTGATCTGAGCGGGCTCCATGATCCCAGTGCTATGGCGTCTGGTCTGAAAAAAGGAGCTAAACTAGTATCTGACGGACGGAGGGAGGGAGGGAGGGAGGGGCGAGTGACGACATGGCGTACAGGGAATTAAAATCAACAAAGGTGGCTGTGCATCAGGGAGAAACACAAACAACTGTCACACAGAATGGCCCCCCAAAAGATTGAACTCAAAACCCTGGGTTTAACAGGCCGTTGATTTCACGGAGGGAGGGGGAAGCAAATGAATACAGAACAAATCTATTTTTTACATCTTAAGCTGGCAGATGATGGTGCAGCATGACTGATAGCCCTCGGCATCTTCTGGGTGCTTGGCAGAAAATACTGGGCGCTTGGCAGAAAATAGCGTACTACGACTGATAGCCATCATCGTCATTGGGAAGGCAGCAACTGGGGGACATACGGAGTTTCACCCACTGCAGTACGACGACGACGGATACCAGTCGTAATACACCATCTTCTGCCAAAAGGCAAGGGGCTGCTGCTGTGTAGCAATGCAGCCCCACGTCTGCCAGCCCCACGTCTGCCAGCACCCAGATCGCCGATGAAGGCTACCAGTCATACTGCACCGTCTACTGCCAAAAGGCAATTAGCTGCTGCTGTGTAGCAATGCAGTACCACGTCTGCTGGCACCCAGATGACATATGGTGACGGTGAGCTGAGCTGAGCTGAGGGGGCTCCATGCTTGGCGTGGTATGTTGTCTGCACAGGTAACCCAGGTAAAAAGGCGCGAATCGATTGTCTGCCGTTGCTCTGATGGAGGGGGAGGGGGCCTGACGACATGTACCCAGAACCCCCCGCGACACTGTTTTGCATCATTCAGGCATTGGGATCTCAACCCAGAATTCCAATGGGCGGCGGAGACTGCGGGAACTGTGGGATAGCTACCCATAGTGCAACGCTCCGGAAGTCGACGCTAGCCTCGGTACTGTGGACGTGGTCCGCCGACTTAATGCACTTAGAGCATTTTATGTGGGGACACACACAATCGGCTGTATACAACCGATTTCTATAAAACCGGCTTCTATAAATTCGACCTAATTTCGTAGTGTAGACATACCCTTAGACTCTCCAGTCTATCTTGCCATCCAGGCAGACTGGACTTAGTGATGACTGGTCACTTACACCAAAATCACAGCGTATCCAGGTTGCTTCCAGTCCCAAGAGACCAGTCACATATCCCAGATCAATTGGTAGCCTACATCTTACACCAAAGACAACACCTGTAGCCAAGCCAGTGATAAACTATCTAAAGTTTTATTAACTAAGAAAAAGGTATAAGAAAGTTATTTGGAGCTTAGCAAGCAAACATATACACACAAATGATTTACCATCTAAATCCTAAGAGTGACAGAGTTGTAGTGGTCTGTCAATTCAAAGTATCTTTTGGGTGGGAGCTTCCTGGGGAGCTCTGGCTTCAGTTTGGTTTCTCTGGCCCTGTGCGAGTTCAGACAGCAAAGAAATGAAAAATCTTCACATCAACTATTTTTATTTCCCTCTTCCAGCATTCAAAGCAATGGGAGGAGGTCTTCTGCACGTACTTCTCCATGAGTGGATGGGGCAATTAACAAAGCTTTTATCTTATAATGGCACACTTAAATGTTGATAGTCCTCCTGGGCTGGGGAGGGGGAAGATGATCCCCATACCTGGGATCACAAGTTCAGAGCAAACATTTTCAAAGTTATAAAGCAAAACTTACATATTTCATTATAGCATGGAATACAGACATTACAAGTGATATTAATGCATGCAGCAACTTATTTCATGGAGTCTAAACCCTGAATAGATTCTTATAAGACTAATACCTATTTTGAGCAAAGCTAACATAGAGGAGAACTGGTCTGGTCTCCAGCTATGACTTTGTCAGTCCTTAGCTAATGCCCGCAGTCTTGCCAAGAGCTGGCACCTGATCTGCCAGTGTCACGGTTGTTTTTTAATTAAGATGGAAGTTATTTCAAGCTGCTAAGAATTTCAGAAGTTTAAAGTTTTTCTCAGAAGCATAAGCTATTAATATATATGGCTTTAGAAAGAGATGTCAAAGGACCATGATACAATTTACTTTAAAATAGAAATTTTATACAGAAAACATTTCACAGCAAATAAAGATTTCTAGCTTCTGAATGCTCCAGTTAAAAAAATTATTAATAATGTTGCTTAGTACTTTAATTTCTTTTCAACTTCAAGGTGTTGCTTTACAAATACAACCTAACAGCATCAGGCTTTGATCCTGCAATTGAAGCCTGGTGCCCCTGTGAAGAGCTACTGATTTAAATAAAGGTTCTGAACAGGCATAAGGGCCTATCCATATGGATCCAATTGTATACTAATACAGATAGGGTTGCCAACTTTCTAATTCCATGAAACCAATAAGGGGGCTGGGGTGCAGGGCAGGGGGGTGAGGGCTCCGGCTGAGGGTATGAGCTCTGGGGTGGGGCTGGGGATGAGGTTTTTGGGGTGAAGGAGCAGACTCAGAGCTGGCGCAAGGGGTTGGGGTGTAGGAGGGTGTTGTGGGGTGCAGGCTCTGGGAGGGGATGCTGGGCTGGGGCAGAGAGTTGGGGTGTGTGAGGGGGTGCGGGCTCTGGGAGGAAGTTTGGGTGCGGGAGGGGACCCTGGGCTGGGACAGAGGGTTGGGGTTTGGAGTCCTGGCGGTGCTAACCACTAACCGTGGCTCCCAGGAAGCAGCCGCCAGGTGCATGGGCGGCCAGTGAGGCGCCGTGTGCTGCCTTTGTATCTGCATGTGCCGCCCCTGCAGCTCCCATTGGTTGTGGTTCCCGGCCAATGGGAGCTGCTTAGCTGGGATTCAGGGCGGGGGCAGCACACAGAGCCTCCCTGGCTGCCCATACGGCTAGGGGCCACAGGGACCAAATGGCCACTTCTGGGAGCTTGCCTTAACCCTAAGCCCCCGCTGCGCCGCCGACTGAATTTTTAATGGCCCAGGTCTGCAGTGCTGACTGGAGCCACCAGGATCCCTTTTCAACCAGGCGTTCCAGTCGAAAACCCGGACTCCTGGCAACCCTAAATATAGATGTTGGCTATTGTAGCTTAGAAAATTGTAAGTTTGTGTTTAAAGTTCATAGATATAGATGCATCAAAAGTATATGCCGTAGTCCACAGAGCTAGCTTAGCCTTTTATTTTACTTAGCAGTAATGCAAAGAACAAGCCTGTATCCTGCAAGACGTTGGCTTAAGCAAGTTAGCATAAGTAAAGTAAGCCTATGACACTTAGCATATATAAAATGGCCCGACAATTACCCTAGATTTTGGGGAACTGGGAATAGCTTGCTCAAGTGAGGACGTTGGTACATAATGATACCAGCTTACTGCAGGAACACTGAGCTGATATTTGGCTTGTATTTCAGGATAGAATTGTGTTTAACCACAAACTTGCTTTAGCAATAGGTGCTGTATATGATTATGAGCTAAAGGCATTCATATGTTAACCTATAGGATAAGTGCACCACAATATTATGAGGGTGAGGGAGTTAGATTTGGACAAGGAAGGTTGGGCCACTGAATGAATTTTCATGATAATACTCAGGCCATATAAAAGGCGAAGCCATCATGTAGTGGGAGCTACCTTTCCATCATTGACCCTTCAGCTCTTCATTGTTATTATCTACCACCTACCTTTGGGCATTGGGGATCTGGGTATTGAGGGCTGGTCCTTTGTCTCTTACCACAAGGTCCCCAAGGAAAGATGTTAGTATATGAGCATATGCAGGGGATGACACCAAAGAGATCCCCAATCCTGTATTATCATAGAATCATAGAAGATTAGAGTTGGAAGAGACCTCAGGAGGTCATCTAGTCCAACCCCCTGCTCAAAGCAGGACTGACACCAACTAAATCATTCCAGCCAGGGCTTTGCCAAGCGGGCCTTAAAAACTTCTAAGGATGGAGATTCCACCACCTTCCTAGGTAACCCATTCCAGTGCTTCGTCACCCTCCTAGTGAAATAGTTTTTCGTAATAGCCACCACTGCAACTTGAGACTATTGCTTCTTGTTCTGTCATCTGCCACCACTGACAACAGCCTAGTTCCATCCTCTTTGGAACCCCCTTCAGGTAGTTGAAGGCTGTTATCAAATCCCTCCCACTCTTCTTTTCTGCAGACTAAATAAGCACAGTTCCCTCAGCCTCTCCTCATAAGTCATGTGCCCCAGCCCCTAATCATTTTCATTGCCCTCCGCTGGACTCTCTTCAATTTGTCCAAATCTTTTCTGTAGTGGGATGCCCAAAACTGGATGCAATACTCCAGATGTGGCCTCACCAGTGCCGAATTATCACTTCCCTTGATCTGCTAGCAATGCTCCTACTAATGCATTCCAATATGCCATTAGCTTTCTTGGCAACAAGGGCGCACTGTTGACTCATATCCAGCTTCTCATCCACTGTAATCCCCAGGTCCTTTTCTGCAGAACTGCCGCTTAGCCAGTAAGTCCCCAGTCAGTAGCAGTGCATGCATAGGCGTGCGCACGGGGTGTGCCGGGTGTGCCCGGGCACACCCTAATGCCCATGGGCCAGATCCAGATCCGGCCCCTCAGGGCTTTGGATCCGGCCCGCAGGATTGCCCCCCATGGTGCCGCAGGCCCCGCACTGCTTTCAGAAGCAGCCATCAGGGCACCATGTCTCTGGGGCTGGGGAGTTGCTCCAGGCACCGCCTCCCGAAGCTCCCATTGGCTGGGCACGGAGAACCGCGGTCAATGGGAGCTTCAGGGGAGGTACCTGGAGGCGTGGCAAGGGCAGCATGCAGAGCCCTGTGCCACCCCGCTGCAGGTAAGCGGTGCCCGAACCCCTCCTGCACCCCCCCTGCCCTGAGCCCCCGGCCTGCACCCTGTTGAGCCGGGCTCCCCTTCCCCAGGGCTGGGGTGGCTGCTTTAATAGCCCCATGTACTCGCTGGCAGCCTCCCACCTGGCAGCACCAACACAGCCACTTAAGGTGGCCCGCGGGGGTGCTGCCACAGCCCCCCCCCCAAGGCAGCTGCCCCCCTCCAGTGCCCAGAGCCCCTAACCCGCCTGTGGCTTCCTGTGCTGGCCGGGGGCCCGGGCACCACCCGGGGGGGGTCAGGCCACCCGAGAGCCCAGCCCACCTTAACTGGGGCCCGGGAGCCAGCAGGCCCGGGGCAGGGGGCAAGCCCGGCCCACAGGCCCCCCCGCAGCCCAGCTGTGAGCTCAGCTCCCCGGCGCTGTTCGAGGGCTCTGGCCTGGCACCCTCAGCCTTGAGTCCAGTCCTGGGAGCAGCCCAGCCCCTCTGCGATCACCCCAGCTGCCTCTGCCCGGCCTGGCCCCAAGTGCCCAGCCCGGCCCCCTCTGCCCAGCCCCCGAGCCTGCCTGCCGGGACGGGGGAGCCCAGATCCCCAGCCCCAGGTCTGCCTGCAAATAGCCTACCCTCCTGCACCCCAACTCCCTGTCCTGAGTCCCCTGCCTGCACCTCGCACCCCAACCCCCTGCCCCACAACTCCCTGCCCTGAGCCCCCTGCCTGTACCTTGCCCCCCAACCCCCTGCCCTGAGCCCCCTTCTGCCCCAACCCCCTCCCCTGAGCCCCCTGCCTGCACCCTGCACCCCAATCCCCTGCCCTGAGCTCCCTCCTGCACTCCGCACCCCTCCTTCACCCCAACCCCCTTCCCTGAGCCCCCTCATACACCCCACACCCCTCCTCTGTCC
>NW_020664447.1:44798445-44812867 GCF_002925995.2 Terrapene triunguis
CCTGAGCCCCTTCCTGCACCTCTCACCCCAACCCCCTGCCCTGAGCCGCCTGCCTGCCCCCCAACCCCCTGTCCTGAGCCCCCTCATACACCCCATAACCCTCCTCTGCCTCAATCCCTTGCCCTGAGCCCCTTCCTGCACACAGCACCCCCTCCCACACTCCCTCCCATACCCCAACCTTTATGATGTTCGCCTTTAAAAAAAAAAAAATCCCTGGGTGCACACCCTAATGAAATGTGCTGCGCACGCCTATGAGTGCATGGGATTCTTCCATCCTAAGTGCAGGACTCTGCACTTGTCCTTGTTGAACCTCACCAGATTTATTTTGGCCCAATCCTCCAATTTGTCTAGGTCACTCTGGACCCTATCCCTAGCCTCCAGCATATCTACCTCTCCCGCCTAGACTAGTGTCATCTGCGAACTTGCTGAGGGTGCAATCCATCCCATCATCCAGATCGTTAATGAAGATGTTGAACAAAGCCAGACCTAGGACTGACCCCGGGGGCACTCTGCTTGATACCAGCAGACAACTAGACATCGAGCTCTTGATCACTACCTCTTGAGCCCAACAATCTAGCCAGCTTTCTATCTTCCTTATAGTCCATTTATCCAATCCATAATTTTTTAACTTGCTGGCAAACAGTATCAAAAGCTTTGCTAAAGTCAAGGTATATCATGTCCAATCAGGTTGCTATTTGTTTATGTGGTTTGGAGCTTTCTTGTCTTTACTGGTTGTTCTAATAAAAGTGGCAAAGGCTTCGCTTTGCCCTCAGTGTGAGTGTCTTTGCCATACACCCCCCGGTTCCCTACAAGACATTGAACGTGTTAGTTTTAATTCTGTGGACCCCGATTCTGGGATGAGACCCCTATTGCCCCCAGCTCATTAATTTTGTATCAATTGGCAATCAATACAATTATTATTAACCATTAAAAAGAGTCAGGCTACAATGCAAAGCTGTTTATCAGCAAGACACACTAGGCACTCAATTATGAGAATACAGTCAAATCTCCAAATGGCCCCTCATCTCACAATTGCTCATGGCATGATCCAATGACTGGCCACTCATATTACCCTCATCTGTTCCTAGATTAGTAAACCATAGAAGAGCTAAATCCAAAATTATGTATTGGCATCTAAAATATTACTTAATGACACCTCAACAAAGGAAACATACAAGATGTAAATTAGAGAGACAAGATGGGTGAGGTAACGTTTCCTGGACCAAAGGAGACAAGCTTTCAAGCTACAGTGAGTTCTTCTTCAGGATTTAAATTAGTCCAACATGAATTAGTTCTTTCAAAGGTACAAGAGATATTTACAATTTTAATCTCACTTGCAGACAAGTTTTAGCACTAAATCTATAAAAGAACTGCTCAGCACGGGGAGCATCGAGATCTCTTCTTTATTACTCTGGTTACAAAGTATACAAAGGTATTTAAAACTCTTATTAAATATCTATAAAAGTAGATCAGCAATATGGTCACCTTTGCTTTTCTGTGACCTCAGTACATGGTTTATAAACACAATTTACTAGTTTTCATGAGGAATGTACCAGAAACATGGTAACAAGATGTATTTAAATGATGCTATGAGAAACAGATGTCAATTTCATAGTGAAAAAACTATATAAATTAATTCAAATGTTTTAAATCTTTGACTTTATCAAATCCAGATTTTATGACATGAAGTATTAGAATATTTTTAAAATAATAAATATAAACAAATACAATATTTTAGGTGAGGATGAACTTTTTCTTTTTGTTACCTTGTGCTCCCCCATCTGTTTTTGGTATCCATTGTTAGTTCTTGTCTTATACTTAGGGCTTGTCTACACTACCCGCTGGATTGGCGGGCAGTGATCGATCCAGTGGGGGGTCGCTTTATCGTGTCTAGTATAGATGTGATAAATCGACCACTGAGAGCTCTCCCGTCGACTCCGGGACTCCACCAGAATGAGAAGCGTAAGCAGAGTTGATGGGAGAGTGTCAGCCGTCGACTTACTGCAGCGAAGACACCGCAGTAAGTAGATCTAAGTACGTCAACTTCAGCTACGCTATTCGCATAGCTGAAGTTGGGTATCTTAGATTGACCCCGTGCAATAGTGTAGACATGTCCTTAGATTGTAGGCTCCTCAGGGAAGGGACTGTCTTTTAATTATGTGTTAATACAGCACTTAGCACAACAGGAACCTGGTTTCTGACTGGAGCCTGTTGACAGTACAGTAGTACAAATAATAAGCAATAATGTTGTAAATTAAGCGGGAAATGTACATTAAGGAAATAACTTTTAGTATTTCTTCTCATGATAGCTTTAGTCTCTTAATATTATTCTAACTTATTTATTTATATATTGTTGTAGTGCCTAAAAATCCCTGCCCCATTGCTCTAAGCACATATAACATATACCACAAAGAGATGGTCCCTGCTCTGAATTGCTTACAGTCTGAGTATAAAATGAGAGACAGGAGATGAATACAACAAGCAGAAGGGGAGAGAACAAGGTAAGAATGAAACTATTCAGCTCAACATGATAAGCAGTAGTCACAGAACATGTTTAGTGTATTTTTAGTTTATATGGTTCATTGAGTGCCTAGTCTTATTTAATGCAAAAAAATGTAGACATTTGTAGACATTCAGGACTGAATTTAGCCCTGTGAGAACACTGGCCAGCTACTTTTGTACTCTGAAAACACAAAGCTTCCTTATGTGAAACCTGCATGGAAAGGTTAGGAAGGAGTCCAAAACAGAGTATATCACCCAGTGTCCTAATTACAGTATCTTTCATTAAAATATGTTGGACCCCATTTTTTTCATAGTTTGCAAGCTTTGGAAAATGTTATCTAGAGGTCAGAAACCCTAATCTAATACTAGAGCTGGTCGGAACATTTTCAATTAAATGGAATTTTGTGTAAAGATGCTGTTTTGTCAAAGCTCAAACAGTTCAAGGAGATGTGTCAGTTTCTATGTAGTTTGTCGGGAGGATTTTTTGAAGCTAGGGCTCATTGAGAGAAATGTGAAAAACACTTTTATTCATCATAAAATGACATGTAAAACACATAAAAAGAATTGTAAATAATATTAAATATGATGCAGTGCAATATACCCACAGGAAGGAATAAATAAAGGTAAACCTATCCCAAGTATACATTACACATGGATCACCGAGGCATCACTACCTTCAGCCAAGACATTATCAGTGGATCAGGTCAACCAAAAGTTACCCAGACTGCAAGTCAGTTTATAAAAGGTGTAGTTAAACTGGGCCACAATCAGCATGCAGAACAACCGCAGCACATCACACCCCTCTGTCCCCACCACTCTGTCCCTCTGGGATTTCAAAATAGCCAGTTTGGCCTGATCCAATAAAAACTTGGTCAGTCAGGAACCAGGCAATGGGAAAGCACCGTATCTTACTCCTTACAAACATTCGTATGCTCCTTCATGCTTTGGCCACTATTCCAGAGGACATGCTTCCATTCTGATGATGCTCGTTAAAAAAATAATGCGTTAATTAAATTTTGACTGAACTCTTTGGGGAAGAATAGTATGTCTCCTGCTCTGTTTTACCCTCATTCTGCCATGTATTTCATATTATAGCAGTCTTGGATGATGACCCAGCACGTGTTTGTTCTAAGAACACTTTCACCGCAGATTTCACAAAAAGCAAAGAAGGTTCCAATGTGAGATTTCTAAAGATAGCTACAGAACTCGACCCAAGGTTTAAGAATCTGAAGTGCCTTCCAAAATCTGAGAGGGATGAGGTGTGGAGCATGCTTTCAGAAGTCTTAAAAAAGCAACACTCTCATGTGGAAACTACAGAACCCGAACCAACAAAAAAGAAAATCAGCCTTCTGCTGGTGGCATCTGACTCAGATGGTGAAAATGAACATGCGTCAATCTGCACTGCTTTGGATCGTTATTGAGCAGAACCCGTCATCAGCTTGGACGCATGTCCTCTGGAATGGTGGTTGAAGGTGAAGGGACATATGAATCTTTAGCGCATCTGGCACGTAAATATCTTGCGATGCCGGCTACAACAGTGCCATGCAAACGCCTGTTCTCACTTTCAGGTGACATTGTAAACAAGAAGCGGGCAGCATTATCTCCTGCAAATGTAAACAAACTTGTTTGTCTGAGTGACTGGCTGAACAAGAAGTAGGATTGAGTGGACTTGTAGGTTCTAAAGTTTTACATTGTTTTATTTTTGAATGCAGTTTTTTTGTGTACATAATTCTACATTTGTAAGTTCAACTTTCATGATAAAGAGATTGCACTACAGTACTTGTATTAGCTGAATTGAAAAACACAATTTCTTTTGTTTTTTACAGCACAAATATTTGTAATAAAAATAAATATAAAGTGAGCACTGTGCACTTTGTATTCTGTGTGGTAACTGAAATCAATATATTTGAAAATGTAGAAAAATATTTAAATAAATGGTATTCTATTATTGTTCAACAGTGCAATTAATCGCCTGATTATCGAGATTCATTTTTTTAATCGCTTGACAGCCCTAAGTTTATAAACTCTCCTAAGTTACCATTCCTGTAACAACTCTGCCAAAGCATTAAGAAAGGCAAGCAGTGAGACTGTGAAATGAATGTTGGTTTGCTTACCGGCCTTTATGTCATTTGGGACATCAAGACAGCATTTAGGAGAGATTTTAAGCATACTGTCCCCACTCAGAGATCTAGATTGTTTTGCCACATATCATATATTATAATGTCATCCCGCATCATATGTAACATAAGAATGATTTTCACACTGTTTCTATAAGATGTAAGGCTCAGGAATTTGAATAAATTACCTTGAGCAAAAGAAAGCGTTTCTACCCATCCCCACATTTCATTCTATGTGAACGCTTACAATAGATAACATGCTGATGGGAAGATCTTCCAGAGGGTACTCAGGGATGAATAATGAAAAGTTCCTGCAGGGGGCACCTTGCAAGAATGAACTTCATAGAGCGGAAATTCTCTTTAGAGATGAGAGAAAACTTCAAAGATACTTACCCCCAAACAGCACAAATTGATTCAGAGTAACTAGACATAAGCAGTTATCTTTATAGTCCAGCTGACATATTTTCTATATACATTTCCAGTACTATAGTTTTATTTATAATTTCTGTAGTTCTTCATTTGAATGTTCCTGTGATTATTTTACGTTTAATCTTTATGTCCCACCAGCTGTGGGCATCCAGTGATACCATGCTATATTTCAGTTTCAAATTACTTTGTAGTAGTATACTGATTTGTCAGAGAATGTACCCACAGTTATACAGGCAGCTGTAAAGCCTGCTTCTGAGACAGACTAGTTTATAATTCTTTGTTAATGTTAATGTTTTTTATATTAAAAACAGCCATTTCCATAGTCCGAGGCCAAAATACTCCTCTCTGATCTGATCTGTCTTTCTGAAGTTAATAGTATTCCAATTCTGAACACACAATATGCATTAGAGATTTCCAATACAGATAAATGCAGATCATAGAGGAGAACTGTAATAGTAAACCCTACAACTGAGCATTTTTAATAGTACTTTGACTGGAATGATTATATCTTGCAAATGAATTTACTCCTAGAGATGTCCATAATTTTCATAAAATCTTAAATCATATGAAACTCTGCACTCAGTTCCACTTCAAAACTCAAAATTCAGACCAGGATCATGGAGGTGTTTTCTGCAAGTCTTTAAAGTGCGCCTGATCTAAGTGTCAGGTCAGTACTGGCTGTATTTTGACTGATCATAGGCTGATTTTTGGTTTCAGGTGGATATTTAAAACTGCTGGTTTTGCATACAATAACTTTCTAAGTTGCAGAGGTTCCCCGTGAATTTTTCAGTAAATCTGAACCTAAAATTCAAAAGTTCAAACCTGTGCAAAGTGAAATAGAAAGTATAAGATTCTCATGGAGCCCTGCAAACCCAAACCACCACATTTCAATGACTTTCATAATTCCATCTTTTTTTCCTCTTTTTCTAAATGTTTATTTTTTAAAACAATGTGGACTGTATAGTAAGTTTCTAGAAAAGGAACGTACATACATACATAGTGTGTCTTTGGAGGGGGGAGAGGGCATGTGATGGGGTGTTCACCCCACACTTGCCCGGAAAGGGTTAATTTAGAGAAAGAAGGGGGCTAACTAACCCAACTGACCACAGCTGAGGGGAATCAGGTGGCTAAGTAATCCCCTGACTGGATGAGGGAGCCTAGCTGAGGACTGAGCTGGGCTGGATTTATAAAGAGAGGAAATTTGCTGCAGAGAGGACTGCTGGGAAAAGTCTACAGTCACTCCCTGGGAGGAGGAGTGTTTGGTGACTGCAGAGACATGTAGCCTACAGTTACTTCCTGGGAGGAGGGAGTTGGGAGCTGGCAGACCAAGAGAGGGGGCGTGCCAGATGGCAAGGAAAGGGCTCAGGGAAATGCCTTTTTCTAAGGTCTAGGAGGGGACAGACATTTAGTACTGACTAGAGGGTCTCTAAGCCAGAACCCGCAGTAGAGGGCGGGCCAAGGTTCCCCTGGCAGTCCCTGAAGCTGTGGCACTGAGCAGTGAATGGGAAGACGGCCTAGGAGTGCTGAAGGAAGACTTTGGTACCCTGGAAGGGGAAAATGCATACAGTGACCTACCAAGAGGGCTGAGTCATGAAGAGGCAGCAGCAGCTTGTGGCTCAAGAGAGGGTCTTCAGACCGAGAGAGAGAGGCGGAGAGACGGCGTACAACTGGGAGAAGGGGCGTCGGCCTCGTGAAGCTAATCCCTGGAATGGCCAGGAGGATGTGCCATCCTAGCTATGATTACAGCACCCTGTGAAAGGATAATATATAAAAGTGGAATCACTTCCCGTACAGTGGGTGCACTTTGAAAAGGCATTCTGGATCTAGAGAGATTACTGGTTCTCATGGTATTCCCTCTTTTAAATATAGGGAGTATCTCCAAAACCTATAACATTTCCACAGCTGGAATAATCATCTTTTTAAGTGTGCCCACTGTCCCTGCATATTAAACCAGATCTTGCAACAGGCCAAACTCCTAAATCTCAAGGGGAACTGAGGGTGCTTGGCACCACCCACAATCAGGCCCATACAGTCATTTATGGAAGGCCAAAGGCCAATTCAAATATCCTTATCAACAGGATACGTCACTGTATGTTCTATAGCTGAAACTAGAGGGCTCTTTAATTTAGCAATCAAAGGCATAACAAAATCCAGTGGCTAGAATTTGAAGCTAGCAAAGTTAAAATTGGCAATAAGACATCAATTGTTAATAGTGAAGGTACGCAGCCATTGGCACAGGTTATCAAGGGTAAACTATCCTTCATTTAGTGTTTTCCAAAATCAAGACTGCGTGACTTACTTAAAAATAGGCTTTAGTTTAATCACAAGTTTATTGGGTTTGATGCAGGAATCACTGGAAGAACTTTTATAGCATGTGTTATGCAGGAGGTTGGACTTGATCATAATGGCCCCTTCTGGCAATGAAATCTATGAAAACAAATATAAATGCACAGTGCACTGTACAAAATATTTATTTAAGACTTTGGGTTCAATACTTGAAACCTAATTTACTTTTCCCCTTCAAATTCTTAAGGGCATTTACATCAGGCCAACTTCTCATGATTACATATATTTATAGTTTGTCTGCCTGGTTGTCACTGGTCACATTTTCTAGGCTTTGCATTACTTTTCAAATCCCCCAGAGTCGTATTCATATTAATGTTTAACAACCTCTTCCTTCCGTTATGAGAATTTTCCACGAACCTGAAATTAAAAATATCCCCTCCTTCTCTCCACTGAAATGTCACAACCACAAATCATCCATCACAACTTCAGTTCGCCCCTTGAAACATTTTTCTCTGCTCCTTTATAGATGATGCAGTTTCAAGCAAGCAGTTCAAACTCCATTTCTCCCCATTTCCCAGGAGAGGTAGAAAAACTCACCCCTCATACACGTATTTCATTTGCATTTTCTTTTCTTGCTTCAGCAGCTGTGCAGAAAATGAGAACTCCTGCCCCCCTCACACACTTTAGCTCCCCTTCAGTCATTTTTCACTGAGCTGTTTTTGAGCTATTTGTTTCTTTGGGAACAGGCTGTGCTGCAGCCATACTCCCCTTCAATATCTCTCTCTCTCTCTCTCTCTCTCTCATCACACAGCATAGTTCACCTGCCATTTCAAGTTTCAAAACCTCTTTTTTTGTTTCTCTTTGTTCCCAAAGACAAGGAACAGGCCTCTTGGGAACAGTGGATGGAAACAATATGAGACCAGATTGACATATGAAGAAATACTGTGTAATGGCATTGTATTTAAAATGTAGTTTGTTAGCAATTTAATATCACATTCCAGGCTCAGATTTACACAGTGTTCCAGGCTTACCTTCCTGAGTGCAGGGATACAGCGAAGTTCATCCCAAATTTTATATATCTACAATCTCAGTCCTAGTGGAGATTTGTTATTTTGAAATATACTGTTTTTTTCCCTTTATTACACTCATTTAGGGCCTGATCCTAGAAATCCTTACTGATGTGACCAGTCTCAATGGCATCAGTGGGATGGCACACATATTTAATCTCTATAAATATAAGCAGGGCTTGCAGATCAGTCCTGTGGTTTCTATATCTCATAGACCTACTGCAGTTTGGGCTCTAATCTGACAGAGTTTTACTAAATTACATTCTGTAAGCAGCAAATATGTGATGACTGGGAGGTGATAGAGATGTTTTTTCCAAATGTTTGGGAAGATCACATTACTCACAAGCGGTTCTGCCAAAGCATAGCATGCAGTTCTTTTCTAACAATAATAAGTATTTATTTTATGTTGAATGTGTTCCACACAGCCCTCAGCCAAAGCATTCAGCATACTGTATAACTGCATAACGACAAAACATAATACAATCAAAATATAATAGTAAAATACTACTACTACTACTATAATATAATAAATACATTGTCTTAAAATTCAAATGAAAGATACAAACAAAGGAGCTCAATGAAAGAAGCAGCCTGGGAAGGGATGGTGGTAAAGAAAATAGAGGGCCAACATTGATGACAATAGAAAAATATCTTGATATGAAAAAGTCTTGATGTGTTTCTTAAAAATGGGAAGAGATTAACTGAGATGGATACTGGGTTGGGAAAGCAAGTGACACACTCTGGGGTCTGCAGGAAAATGAATGATTGCCTCTCAGCCTAAAGCACAATGATGGGAACCTTAAAAGTCAGATGTGTTAGAGTGCAGAAACCCATCAGAAAGAGGTCCAAGAAGGCGGCATTAAAATATTAGAATGCCTTCTCACACAATCCCATGCTTTGTATATACCAAATATGATCGGTTTTGTTTGCTGTTTCTCCGTTTTTATTCTTGCTCTGTTTTTCCCCTGAATGCTATGGCAAAATGGTTTCCATATTAACTGAGTCTGAAAGGACCTGAGCAATACAATAGCTACACTGTAAGATTAAGGGGTGAGATTTCACTGCACTGATGTAGAGGGACTGTAAACACCATGTAAATGGCTGGAGGAGAATTCCTCTGGAGCTGACACAGTACAGAGTTGCCATCAGAGGTCCTGTGCAGGTCCCCTCACAACCCCTGTGTGACAGACCCAGACCAGTGGGGTACAGGAGTCTGGTAGAGGGCAAATATACTGGTCACTGGATGAGTAGTTTTCTGTTCCCTGAGTGACCAGAGCAGGGACTGCACTAGAGTAATCAGGAACCTGCTAGAACCAGTTAAGGCAGGCAGGCTAATTAGGACACCTGGAGCCAATTAAGAAGAAGCTGCTAGAATCAATTAAGGCAGGCTAATCAGGGCACCTGGGTTTTAAAAGAAGCTCACTTCAGTTTGTGGTGTGAGTGTGAGGAGCTGGGAGCAAGAGGCGCAAGGAGCTGAGAGTGAGAGGGTGTGCTATGCTGCTGGAGGACTGAGGAGCACAAGCGTTATCAGACACCAGGAGGAAGGTCCTGTGGTGAGAATAAGGAAGGTGTTTGGAGGAGGCCATGGGGAAGTAGCCCAGGGAGTTGTAGCTGTCATGCAGCTGTTACAGGAGGCACTATAGACAGCTGCAGTCCACAGGGCCCTGGGCTGGAACCTGGAGTAGAGGGTGGGCCCGGGTTCCCCCAAACCTCCCAATTGACCAGGACTGTGGGTTCTTCCAGAGGGGAAGGTCTCTGGGCTGTTCCCCAACCCACATGGTGAATCTCTGAGGCAAGAAAATCTGCCAATAAGTGCAGGACCCACCAAGATAGAGGAGGAACTTTCTCACACCTGGCATAGAGAACATGCCTCAGGTAGGAGTGGAGCCCTTGTAGTGCATTCTGCTATTGGCATTCTGGGTTGCTGCAGAACAGCCCATATTCAGTAAATCAGAGCGGCAAAGGATTGCTCTACTTAACCCCAGGGGCTGCTTCGGCCCCTGCTGCAGCCAGAATCAGGAGGGCATAAAGGTGGCTTTAAAGCCTCTTTTGCCCCGTTTCTCTTGATTGCCCCAGCCTATGTATCTAAACGGTTGCTTGTGATGACCATATACATGGTGTAAAATAAGTACAGGTATTAGCAATTTGCTCAAGCTAGAAAGTATGGATCCATAGTCAAACTTCCTCAAAATTTAGGGTGTGTTTGGATCTGGGGGTTTAGTCTGGACCCATCTCTGATAGGTAGAAGCTACTAGTTCTGAGTCTTTGCTTCAATTGTTATCATTATTACTATCACTACAATATCAAGTCACTATGACAGGGTCATGTGGCACAGCCCAAAGGTTTCTTATGTGCGTTACTTATCTTGGGCACAGAAACAGAGAGAGAGGTCCTTGGCTAGGTCACTTGCTTTCTGCCAACTCCTTTTTTGGTTTTGTTGTTTAGTAGAGCTGCTTGAAAATTGGAAATTTCATCCTACGAGACATTCCAGTAATCCAAAATCTGTTTTCATCCTGAATAAGGATGAAATATAAAAAAATTTCAGACCAGAGTGTTCTGAAAAAATATAATTTCAAAATGGTTCACTCAATATTTTTGACTGAAAGAAAACATTCAACATTCCCAAATCCAAATGAAGAACCAAGCTGAAATGAAACATCAATTTGTGTTGCTCTGAGCTGTCGCATTGCTTCATGAAAGATATAGTTTGGGTGCATTGTGTTCCCATTCTCCTCTGTGGGCCAGGCTCCCAGCTGGCCTACATTTCCCATGATGCACAATGTTCACGTGACTCCCAGGATGCACTACTGTGGCTCAAAAAGAGGGAAGATTGTGGTACCTCATGGAAGATGCAGTCCAGCTAACCATTGCAGAAAATGGGGGCATTAGACACCCTACCTATAACATGCATAAGGCACCAATGTAGCTCAGGCAGACAGAATAATGTTGACATGAATCATAATATTTTGTTTTGATTCTCCTGACTGAAATTTGAAAAAATAATAATTTTTGCACAAACTATTTTCCACTTTTTTTTTTACAGGCAATTCCCAATGAACGCCGTTGTTTAATTTTAAAATTTTATCCATTTATACTTGATTAATCTTTTTACAGAAATAAAATTTTTCAGGAAAAATTGCTGACATTACTGAAACTTTTCACTTTCTACAATATTTTTTATCTTTGAAATGATCAATTTTTTTTTTACTGAAAATTTAGTTTGCAGTAAACAAAATATTTGAAAATGATTTTCATTAACATTTTGGTTAAAAATGTGGTCCATTTTGAGCCATATAAAATGGAAGCAACTTTAAATATATATATTTTTTTCAATTATATGGGTTTTTTTACATGGTTCACAGCATGCACCAGTAATGAAGTCACCTATAGAAAGCCTTGGTAAAAAGAAATAAAAGCTGATGGGCTGTGTCAAGTTGATAAGCTTAGAGGAGGTGTCTAGGTTGAGCATATGTTACCGGTCCTCCTCCTTTCTTCATTCCAAAGCCTGCACAATGTAGTGAGATCTTTCTATTTTATGAGGTTTCTGTTCAGGCACTCATACCAAGAGTATGAAGTTATAAACTTCCAGTTTGTGAAAGAACAGCTCAGATGCTAGAATCAGGAGCAATCATCCATTTTCGGGAAGCTTGGGTTCTGGAGCACACGGTGAAACCACCAAGGAAAAGTACCAGCTCATCAATCCACTGCAAACCAACCAATCCAATGTGATTTAGTTAGGTGCAGAGCTGGATAGCTGTGATGAGTGGATCCCTTAGGATTTGCAGGAATGAGGGAGGAGGAATGTTATTATTTCCAGGCAAATAAGCCAACTTTCAGACGCAGCCTCTGAGAACACTTACAAGTATTTTTCTACAGGTTTCACCTCTGGGTTGTCATCTGAACTCTGCTGTGAGCTACATTACCTCTTCATTATCTTAACAGGAGCATAAAGAACACTCCCTTTATACTAACTTCCTCCCTTCATAAAAATATGTGGTGGAAGCATAGTGTACTCACAATAGCCTTTTAATGAGAGAGAAGTGTGGTTGTGTAATCTTATAGATTTTATTAAAATGTGCTTAAAGGTGCATTCACTTTGTTGAATCAAATTATGGCAGTGATTCCTGTCTGAGGATTGTTTATATGTCCCAAAGCATCCATAACTCTCTGGGTTCAGCCATCTACAAGTGTTTAATTACAGACTGTCTGTTTCATGTAAAGAGAGCTTGCCAGCAGTCTTTTGGCAGAATATAGAATGAACTTTGTAAAGAAAAACTCAGCAGCAGCAGCAGTGGGGAAAAGAATATCCCCAGGGTTCTTCATAGGTTTCCAGTTACCAGATCCAGCAGAATTAATATTTACAGGACAAAAGCATGTTAGGAACTGTGGAAATGTTGAACTGAAATGCATAATGTGTTTTCCACTTCCATACCTAGTAATGCCTTACCATTTTGCAACACGGGGGCACGGAGCAAGGCAAAAAGAGGGAGAGAGAATGCCTGGTCATTGTGCTTTTTAAAAATAAACATAAAGCATCAACTTATTGGCAAAGCGAAGGTGCACCTCACACTTTACAGTCGCTAAGAATCAAAGTAGAATATGCTGAGTATCCCACACTAGAGGCCCAAGCTTGTCTGGAAAATGGAGATTTTTCACACAATTGTTTAAATTGAGCTCATCCATAGAAAATTTTGACTCTGGTGAAAAAATGAGAACCAGATTTTTTTGGATGAAAAATGAAAATGTGTGGTTGAAAACTTTCAACAGAGAGCTGAACATCTTGATTTGGAAAAAGCCACTGTTGTGCCTTATGGGATTTGTAGTTTGGATGCCTCATGTCATCCCCCCTTTCCCCGTTCTCCTTCATGGGGTGGAGTCTCAGGCTAGACTATCTCTCCCTTTGCATGCCCAATTTTCCATCCAAAAACCTGTTTGAGAGAAGGTTTTCTACAAGCCTTACCCCACACCCTTAACTCAACAGTTCAAACATCTCTTTACCATTACCAGGAACTGCTGGATGTTGCATTCCAAATCCCCAGCACCACCACTGCCTGAAATGGTGCTCTCTCTTGTAGGTCTGACCTTATTGATGTCACTAAATGAAAGCTCCTACTCATATGTTGACAGGAGCTAAATCCACCAAAATAAGTGGGAGCTTATTTTAAGAGTAAATGATGCTGTCTTATCTCTGTTAGGAAGAGGGAGCACAAACCTGACATTTACAAAGACAGGGACTGAAAGAGGAAGTGTGTTATTTCAATGCTTGGTATCTGTAATTGAAGGCTGGACTAGAAAATTTGACATGCTTTAAGGGGAAGGTTTGTTTGAAGGCTAAGGAGAGGAAGTTTACCAAGCCTCTAACTGCAAAGTTAGTTGTAATAAATCAGGACATGAGGATATGTGCTATTTCAATCATTTTTTCCCTTCAACATATGGAAATTGGTTTCCCCTCTCGCCTCCTTATATACACTTCCGACTTCTGGATCCAGGTTCCTCAAAGGCCACAAATAGAGCCAGATTATATCATTAAGATAAAGGTCCATTGTGAGGAGGAGTAAAGACCCTTCCTGCCCCAGAAGAATCTCAAGAAAACAGACTGCTGGAGCTCTGAGGAGTTTAATACCATAGAGAGGGTACAGTGTATAATCCCAGCTGTGGTGTGCAGAGGAGGAGGGGTAGATCCATAACTCCACCTCTTTCCTGATCCCCTCTGTCTCTTTTGGGGTGGCTAGTGCCTTCATGTGATAGCATGAAGCAGTCCTTGCAGTCAGGATAGTGTAGGGACTGCAACTGTGACTCACCCATAGGCAGGGCCGGCACCAGGCACCCAAGCTGGTGCTTGGGGCGGCACCTGGAGGGGGGCGGCGCGGCGCTCCGGCCGCCGGGGAGAGCAGGGCCACAGCCGGGCTCGCCGCCCTCCCCCCGGCCGCCCTCCCCCCGGCTGCCCTCCCCCCGGCCCTCCTCCCAGGGCCCCGGCCCCCCCCCCCCCCGGGCCCCCCCCCCCCCCCCCGGGGGGGGGGG
>NW_020664447.1:44812967-44858306 GCF_002925995.2 Terrapene triunguis
CCCCCCGGCTGCCCTCCCCCCGGCCCTCCTCCCAGGGCTCCGGCCGCCCTCCCCTCCGGCGCCCTCCCCCCGGCCCCGTGGGGGGGGGGGGCGCGGCCGGAGGCTTTTTTGCCTGGGGCGGCAAAAAAGCCAGAGCCGGCCCTGCCCGTAGGCAGAAAAGAGCTGGAGAAAGGGTGAGGATATCTCCCTGGACACTCTAAGTCTTATGCACCCACACAAGGACAAAGCATAAATCTGTTTCATAGAAATTAATAAGCAAATACAATGTAACATGAGGGGGAATAGGGCTCTGAGTCCGCTGCTGCTAATTCTTATAGAAATAAATACCAATCTAAAGTGTAGGGGAGAGTCAAATTAAAGTCAATGGACTTGTACTAGGAAGAGATGCTGTAACTCAGAAGAGATGTTGTTCTTGTAACTAAGAAGAGATGTTGATCAAAGGCATGGTGCAACTAACAAGAGTTATACGAGCATCCCATACTCTGCCTGTGGAAGAAAAGCAAAGAAGACTTACTTAATAAGTAGAGAGCTATTTTCAGGCCAGATACAATTAAATCCCTGTCTGGGAAGCTGAAAGAATGAAGATGGCCTTGTCATGTTCTCATTAAAAAGACATTAGAAAGGGTTGGGGGTGAGTAATTATATTGAAGTCTACCACATCACCGATGTTCTCTATTGGAGGTTCCCATGAGCTCACCTGATTTCAGTTGGTGGTTTTGCTGAGTACCCACCAGCAATATCTTAAGCTCAACATAGCCCCTTACAGCACAATTCACCTGTTGGCACTTATGTTCCAGAATAAAATAAGTCAACGGTACAGAAAATGGTCAAAACACATGCAAAATTCACAAGATGTGGCTGCTAATAAACCCACTATATTACAGTGAATGCTTGGAGGATATGTGAAATCATCTTAGTATATGAAATGTATAGAATAGCACTTTAAAATACGACCTCCAAAGGCTGTTTTTTGGAGAGCTAGCTAGCTGTTGGAGAGAGAGCTAGCTGTCTCAAGTATTGACATGGTCCCCATTACTACAGGATCTGAGTACTTGATCATCTTTAATGTATTTATCTTCACAGCACCACCGTGAGGTAGGGAAAGGCTATTATCTCCATTTTACAGATGAAGAACAGAGGCACAGAGCAGCTAAGCAACTTGCCCAAGGTCACAGAACAAGTCTGTGGTGAAACATAGACTCAAACCCAGGTTCCCCAAGTTCTAGGCTTGTGCCCTAGCACTGGATCACCCTTCTATTTTCATAGAAAGCAGTGCTGCCAGAGGACAAATATACGTGCCGAAGTATAGATTCACCCAGTGCCATGATACAAGTTTTACACTCCTGCTGAGAAGAGGGCCACCAGTCAAAGGGGCATTAGCTTGTAAACTGGGTGTGTATTTTCTTTTCATAGGGTTCAAAGAGCCCACAGAGAGCCTTGCAGATATTGGTACTGGATGAGAAACACTCAGTTTGGCATATATTTGAAAATACCAACACAGAAAATAGGTATCTGTTTTCTAAGGCCAGTCAGTCTATGGTTAGAAGTACAGTAAAAGCAGCTTGAGATGACGAACCCAAGGCAAGCAATAGATTAATTATCTGTCAGGCCTAACAAAAAGCATATATGAATACTTTTCCAAGGACAAATTTTTTTAATTTATAATGTTAGACCCTTTATTCTCTTGTAATAGTGCCATCCTGTGTGACTTGTGGCTTTGCAACAAATTAACATTGTATATGGATGGATGCAAAATGGAAGATTCTCCTCAGGAGAATTTGGTCTCCACAACCTAATGAGAAGTGAACTTGGCATTATAGGGTAATACCACTTTCTTTGGGTCACATTATGGCCTGCAGTATATGCTCAAGCAGCAGAGGAAAGGATCATTTGGCTCCCTCTTTGTCCATTATGCAAGCTGCCTTCATCATGGGTTGTAGCATAGGGAGTGTGGAGCAGGAGCAAAAAGAACATTCCGTGGGGCCACTGCTCCCCCTCCTGTGCATGTGGGCAGGGAATACTTGACTCTCTTCTCCCCCTGCCACCCACAATGTGCCAGCCAGTGCAGCTGAGCCTGTACAGAGGAGGAAGAAAGACGTGCCAGGCACAGGGCTGTGGCAGATCACTTCCCTCCTGGAGTATGGCCAGCCATGGTACAGTAGGTACTGAACTGTGGTTCTCCAAGTCACAGTTTGGCCTCTGGTGTGCTTCTGGGACACTGCAACTACACACAGCCCAAGACACAGGGCTTGTGCTAACTCCAAAATCTAGCCTTATTTAATATAATTCTTAATAATTAATACAGTGTTGTTAGGTGTAAATGGCACATTATACTCTCTTACACTTACATTTTGTATTCTATTCAAGAACCAAAAGAGAGCTAAGACTTTTCATTGCATGGTTGCTAAAATATTTGCCATTCATATCCTAAAATGTTATTAAACCATATTTTAAATGTCTCTTATTGTTTATTTACAAATATAGACTGTTGGGTGCTTTGTGTGTGTCTTATGGTGATAATTTTAGACTTTGACATGTCTGACATTGTCTTGTAATCAACACGTACATTATGGTCGGTTTATCTTTCTAGTGCCAGAAATGTAGGAAATGGTTTCTGATGTTACATTTTCATAGTTTGCTCTTGTGAGGTTGTTTTTCTTAATATTGTTTTTATAATAGTATCTTTGATACTCAAAACACTTCCCTCAATTGGTCCTTAGCATCCTGAAGATAAAAATGTGGAAGCTATAGCCAGCTGAACTGGAAAACATTGATATGGACTTTAAAGTGAAAAAAATATGGGCGCTATAGCTGTGTATACACAACACAATTCATGAGCTGTGTGTGTATCCACAGTCACCAGAGGTGCTTTAATCACAAAGTATTCTCAGGCTAATTTAATGCAGGCAAAAATTCATCTGTCACACCATTTGCAGGGTTGGCAATGGCCAAAGTGGACTGATTCCGTTGCTCAATATCCTGCCATCAAAACTTAAGGCATGCAATAGGATGAGCACTGTCTGATGGTCCAAGTCTTCAGTCTCTTTTCGTGTGTGTTACTAAATGTATGGGTGTGCTTCTGACATCTACATGCACTTAATGACAACAAGCTTTGAAAAGTATTCACTTCCATCTGCAATTCAAGGCACTCATACTGATCATTAAGAGGATTTATCCAGAGCTCATTGAAGTCAATGGTACTCTTTCTACTGATTTTCGTGGGTTTTGGATCGGGCCCTAAATATCATGGCTTAGGTTATAGCAACCTGAAAGGCCAACTCTCATGCCATGTACCATCATGAAAGTTGAGATCAGGTGATTAGCTTTTGCTCACAGTCTCTAGACCTGAACATGGAAGACAGGACATTTTCAGCAGAGAGCCCTCATGTCTGGAATTCATGTTCCCTTCTGGTCTGTGACAGCCTGACTCTGTTGACTTACAGGGCACAATGTTAATCCCATTTGTTTATTTAGGTTTTGTGTGTGGTGAGAGACGGTTGTGAGGAGTCATCCCAGAACTAGAACCTGATTAAGCCATATGTAGGGATGAGTCATTCCTGTGTGATCTGTAGGGGGACTTATCTGAATGGAACCAACTTTTGAATATTGTAAGTCTCTGCCATCACTAATAATTATTGGACTTACAAATAATGCGGAAAAATGTATGCCTTCCTGGTCTGACATGATTAGAGAAGCAGTGTGGTGCAATAGTAGGGCACAGGCTGACCTGAGGAGACCTGAGTACTATTCCCATCTTAGCCACTGACCAGCTATGTGATTTTTGGGCAAGTCACTTCCCCCCTACACTCTTTTTCTGTGTTGGCTATCTAGACTGTAAGCTTTTTGGGGCAATTTCTATCTCTTACTATTAGGGTGTATTGACAATTATGTTAAAAATTGTAGGCTCTCACTTTAAATTTCAGGGGGATTTCCTGGTACTGATTTCAGGCTAGGCAGTTCTATATGGAAGTGTGAAATCTGGGCCTAGCAACAGTCAGTTTTTAGACCACCAGCTTACAGTAATGTGGGTTTCAGGACTCTTTGTTTCAGGGAGAAGCTTGCCTTGTCTCGCTCTGCTTTTGTTCTTATGGTGTTAAAGTTATGGCTTTTAAGAAATAAACTAGTGTTACGTTACAACCTCCTACGCAGAATATTCTGTCTTTTAGCTAACTTCTCTGTGTGTGTATATCATGAACATAACAGCTATGTTTTATACAATGAACAGCACAATGTAGTCCTGATCTTGAATGGGATTTCTAGGTCCTCTTGTAATACACACAATAAATAATGATCTTTCTCGTTAACAAAGGAATGTAACAGAAAACAAAACACATTCTAGACGCTTCCCTAAAGGGGAGGAAATGCTAAGGCTGCCTTTTCAGTAGGCTGTTATTGAACCCATTATGGAGATGCTAAGATGCAATGTCTGAGTCATGTATTTGTACATCATCAAATGTAAACTGTTACTAAATAAATCTTATCTTCTCAGAGTCCCTTGGCTGATGAGGTAAGGTTGTGGTGTCTGAGCGAAGTTTTTTTGTTTTGGGCTGGCTGTGATTTTCGTTTGGACCAATTCCACCCGCAACATTTTACTTATTTAACAGACTATGCAATCACTGACAGAGGCCATTAAACAGAAATAAGGATGAATTCCATTTTGACAATATATTACACAGCACAGAAGTATTGAATGCCTTCTGGGAAGCTTTAGCTATGAGGGTATGTAAAAGAGAATGGGAGTGACTTCCAGTTCATAAACAACACAAGA
This sequence comes from Terrapene triunguis, assembly GCF_002925995.2. Lineage (NCBI taxonomy): Eukaryota > Metazoa > Chordata > Testudines > Emydidae > Terrapene > Terrapene triunguis. The sequence goes on from NW_020664447.1 coordinate 44,817,736, forward strand.
CAAGAAGTCTGTTTTCTAACTGGTTCAAAAACTTTTGGTCATATATTTAGTACTTCTAGAACTAAAAGTGCTAAAATGTAGCATGATTAAAATGGCAAGGCAAGCAATAAAAATTCCAATTTGACTCTAGGGATAGGTTCAGAAACATTGTGGTCAGAAATTTCTCTTTATCTGAGTTGCAGAAGGAGAATATACTTTATTCTGAATACATTTGGGAGAAATCTATTACCATTTCAAATTGGATTCAAGAAGAACATTTATAAGGTTTGAATCCTATTTAGGTTAGAGGCGGTTTAAATCTACCTTCCTTTAAGACCATGAGGATGGCTGAGCTGTAAGAGCTTTATGCAGTGTAGTTGTAGCTGTGTCAGTCCCAGGATATTACAGAGACAAGGAGGGTGAGGTAATCTCTCTTGCTGGACCAACATCTGTTGTCCAAACTGTCTCTCATCCATAGAAGTTGGTCCAATAAAAAAGGTTACTTCACCCACCTTGTCTCTGTAACATCTTTGTCATTTTCCTGTAGGCTACCAGATGTTTTTACCTCTGCTCAGTAAAAATCCAAGGAATGATGCTAGCTTTTGGGATCTACGAAACTAACCACTGAAGTGGAAGCCCTGATTAATGGGGGTTGATGATAAAATAAGAATATGAACTGTTTCTGCCCCTATAGTCAGTGGAGTACTTAGCTACTCTCGCTGCTCTGTGAAAAGAGCCAGGCACTTTTTTCTCATTCTGTCTTCTACCAGAAGACCCTTATGGATTAAATGGCTTTAACAATAAGGACTGTGCTGAAGGGAGTAGCCAATTAGGACCCCATGAAAATCTGGGAAGTGCAGCAAGAGAAAGGTATTTCTTTCCAGGAGGACTTAATAGGACCACTGGACCCACCCCAGAAAAATTAAGTTGAAGGGACCTGAAATCTGGTTGCTAAGAGCAGCTTTGGGACAGTTCTATGTGACCTGGATCTCCAAGGAAACCTGTGAGGGTTGGCTCCTTGTGAATGGACCATCCAGGGTCAGTTTGTGAACTGCATGTGAACTGAATCCTTCAGAGTTGGAACAGATCTAGCTTGGTGCTGTCCAAATGCATTGATCAACTCCCTGCTGGTTCTAACAACTCTTAGGCAGCGCTAACTGACAAATGTAATATAATCCCTCCTGAACCATATGGAGAAATATGTCACCTTTTGTCTTCCCTACCAACCAGCGAAAGAAGAGGAGAGCAAAGATCCACTGAACCCTCCCAAATACCGTATATGGGAAAGGGAAGAGAATTTCCATCATCTTTCAGCTATGCAGTGGGGTGAGGGAGAGAGTGAGTGGAGGAAAGGGGATAAGTTAATTAAAGGAGGAGAGATAAAGGAGTATTGTGGGAAGAAAGAAAAGACTGAGATCCTTCTTTTCCACCACATCAAAAACAAAAACAAAAAAACCTTGCTGGAGCACCCAGAACCATTGGACCTTATTCTCTTCTTACTTGCACCAATTACATTTGTGCAGCTCCATTGACTTCAGTGGAGCTAGTCCTAATTTACACTGGTGTAATTAAAAGGCCCATAATACTCATGCTGCATAATAACTGCCATGTCAGATCAGAACAAAGGCTCATCTAGTCCAGGATCCTGTTTTCAGCAAGGGCACCTCTTGTTGCTTCTGAGGAAGGCCAACAATCCTATAACGCACCTACAGGTTTGTCTCATCTTACGCTGGGGTTACGTTCCGCAGTCAGCGTGTAAAGCGAAAACCGCGTATAGTCAAAATTACATTGAGTGTAATGGTGGGCAGAATCGCCCGCACTACAGGTACAGTATTTAAATTGTTATTTTTCTCTTCTTCTTTTTTTTTTTTTTGCCGACCGCGTAAAGCTGAATTTGCACATCTTAAATGTGCATAAGATGCGACAGACCTGTACCTGCCTGTACAACGGTGTATATCTGGAATGATAGAGAAGGGGAAATTCCCTGTTTGACCTCCACCCCAGTCCCCACAAGCAATTATTTTACATCCTGAAGTGTGAGGTAAGGTTCAGTTATCAATATCATTACTTTAATTTACATACCAAAAATTTTGTCAGTGGTTGACAAATTTTGCAATCTGTTTCTAAAATGGGGCCACAGCACTTGTCTCAATGACTTCCTGTGACTGTGAATGCCACAAGTTAATTATATGCTGCATAAGTCTTTCTTTTTATTGGCTATAAATGTACCACCTTTGATTTAATAAGAAGAACTTTGGAAAAGTGGGCCTGTCAGGCCAGGGTGTTGATAACGGGAAATGTAGCTTTCTCTAGTTTCTCAGTCTGAGTCTGACACAGATCAATTAGAAATAACAACTACTACCATCATATGTCTCTTTGTGGCCCTCATTAAATCTATTTCCTAGTTGACTACAATGGCAGATGGATCAGGCCCTAATAAAACTTCCTTCTTCACTATACCTGTACCAAAAGGACATAAAATGCAAGTGTAGCTCATAGGCCAATGAATCAACAGGGCATCCAGTGCAAATATTTGAATTTGTTAGCCAGCAGCAATACATTTGATGGGAAATTGGATCACAAAGAGAATATGCATTCGTTGGCACTACAACTGATTCAGTGATTAAGCCAAATTCACTGTTTCCATTTCTCCTTCTGTTGCTGTGAGTCACTATAGGATTCTCCATCCTCTTCCTAGACTGGGGTTTCACTGCTTTGGATGGAATTACATAAGCACAGGTGTTGCAAATTGTTTAGTTTTTGCAGTCTCTGCAGCAGCTTTTTTCCTTGCTTTGTTACAGTTTGTTCTGAACAGGAGAGGGCACAGAGGGTGAGAATCCAGCCCTAGTGCAGCTCAGTACTGTTGTGTAAACACGGGGAATTCTGTGATTAAATGACATATTTTTCTTGTGATACTTAGAATTCTATCTCCCTAAAATGCATGATTTGTATTGGAATGGCATAGAATTCTAGAAGTTAAAGATGGGAAGTGGCTGTTAGGCTAGATTTTCACATTAACTAGGCCTGCATTTACATTTCCAATTTGTCCATGAAATTCTGATAATTGCACATGAAAATTGTATAAAGAGCTAGTTTTTAATCCTTGGTGCATGTTGTTGCAGTAATTGCATGCACAAAGGTGGTGCTCATTTGAATACTTAACGTATTTGAAAATCTAGCCCATTACATCACCTAATCCAGCCCACTGCCAACGTGGGCGTATTCCTTGTAGTGTATTTTCCAGTGTTTTGTCCATGCCAGTTTTTAGAGTTTCAAGGAATGCAGCTTTTGACGCTTGGGAGACAAGTCATTATCTCACCTGTTTTTCACCGATTGTAGAAATGCATTCAAAGTACAAAGTTCACCTCTGAATTGGAGCTTTTGCAAAGAATGCTCACACTCAAAGTTCCAGTCAGGGCCTATTACAGGGAGACACCACTAGGGTTGGCTCTAGTTTCGACTCCTACCATACTCAAAGTTAAGGTCGGGGGGGTGAGAGAATGATCTGAGTATGAGGTTCCTGATCAGACATATCTCTAATTTACTGAACCTTTTAGCACATCTAATACCCACCATTCTTTCCTCAATCCTCTCTAATGTGAGAAATGTTATTAAAGGACCAAGGGACGCCACCTTAGACATTCTACTTCCCACTTAGTCATGGAGAAGGAAAGAATGCTAGTGTGACTCAGAGACAGGGAAGGGAAAGTAAGAGTCAGACCTCTGGATCGGGCACTCAGCCTGCTAGAGAGGAGGATTATTAGTGCCGGTGAACAGGGATTACTTTATCCTTTGCCTGATGCAATAACTGTGGGTAGGTGACTTCCTTCCCCCTTGTACCTGCCTTCCGCCACAAAAACAAAAAATTCTGGCTCTGGCTATTATTGGCTCACAAACAGCACTTCAGACAGCTACTTTGAGATATGGCTTTGCTAATCTAGTTACTATCCCACTTGAAAAGGAGTATCAGGCAGAGGGAGAATAGAAATGAGTCAGCCCCATGCACAGTCAGGAATCCTCGTGTGTGTGCTTTTCTTTGCTTTTATCTCATCCCTTTCATGCTGTATTGATGAATGGCATGCTCTGGTTGTTCCTGCCCCATACAGACTTTTTCTGTATGGGTTTGGGAACTCACCATAGAAAGCTAGACTTTGTCCGGAACTAGACAGATCAGGTTGACAATTACTGCTTTGTGATACCCAGCCCACTTTGATTTGATGTGGCTGTACCTAATACATTGACCATCACAATAATGTGAAATACATTTGACCAATAAGCATCATGAGCCAACTAGGTTTGATGACCTTTCCTTACTACTTTGATCCTTCTAAAAAAGTGAACATGCCAACATCAATATTATTTGTATTCATCTACACTTCATCTCAGGACAAAGTGCCAGATCCTCTGATGGTGTAAATCAGTTTAGCTCCATTTGGCTTCAATTTGCTTATTCCAGTTTTACAGCTAATGACAATGTGGCCCTAAGTATAAAAGTGCCAAGAATTTATTATTTTGAAATGCTGTATATACTGTAAAATTCCACATCAGAACCCCACAAATGGTATAACAGTAGTTAGAGCTAAAATCCATGGATTTTTAAACCAGAAGGGACTGTTATGATCTAGTCTGACCTACTACCTGAAAATGGACACAGATTTAATGAAAGAGTGTTACTTTTGAATAAAGATTCTCAAATCAACTACTTCAGCATGGCAACCTTATAGAATGCCAGTCAAAAGGAAAATATGTTAATGTCAGTTGTAACTAGTGTATTTCATACATTTCCTGCTGGAAAACCACATTTCTTTTGCACAATTTGAATCAACACAGTGATATAACTTGCTATAGAAGATAAAATCCTTCAGAATAGTGGGTCAAACCATTCCAAAGTCTGGTTTAAGGTAAATTCCTTCAAAGCCTTCATGAAAATGTAAGCAGGTTCTGTTTTTCTTTCCATATGTATTTTACATCAGTAGTTCTCAAACAGGGGTCCCGGGGCCCCTTGGGGGGGGGGGGGGGGGCGGGCGTGAGCAGATTTCAGGGACTCCGCCAAGCATGGCTGGCGTTAGACTTGCTAGGGCTGAGGGCAGAAAGCCAAACCCCCGCCATGCAGGACTGCAACCTGGGGCTCCGAGCCCCACCACCCAGGGCTGAAATCAAAGCCTGAGCAATTTAGCTTTGCAATGCCCCCTGTGTCATGGGGCCCCGGACAATTGCCCTGCTTGCTCCCCCTTAATGCTGGCCCTGGCTTTTATATGCAGAAAAACAGTTGTTGTGGCACAGCTGGGCTCTGGAGTTTTCATAGCATGCTAGGGGGCCTCAGAAAGAAAAAGGTTAAGAACCCCTGTTTTACATAATTTTCTAGCTTTACTAAGATATTCTCCAAATTAAAAAAAAATATTAAGAATAATGAAACATTCATGAAGCATAATATTGAATCAACAAGAAATACTGCAAGCATTCTTTCGATTCTTTCAGAGACTTTTTTTTTTTACTTGGGTGTGAAAAAGTGGGAAAATACTCTACCTAGAAGCCACAAAGTATGCAAATAATTCTTAAATAGGTTACTGGGCTGCACCTGCACATTCAGATTATTTAAAGCTCTAGTTACAGCAGAGCAGGTTTCTTTTAATTGAAGATATCTCTGCATTTTTAATATGTGGACTCTTGTAGTGGATTTCAGGTGTAATTCCACCCTTTGTTAGTGAAAGCAATAATAATAACATCATAACTAACCCCTCAAAGTTCAGCTGGAGTCAACACAATCTGATGTGTCCCTTGGTACCAAATAGATCCGTTTGCAGATGGTCTTCATTAGAAAAACTGATGGTGAGATTATTTCACAGCACTAATAATGTCTGGCCAATATCCTGTAGGTCTTAATACTTACAGTAAATATTAGAGATGAATGTTCTCTTTATGATCATCTGCCTGCACGCAAAAAAAAATCAAGATACTAGTACTAAAGGAGAAATAGTCAAAGTAGCTGCTGGGCAAAATAATAATTCTTTTTCCTTCTTAGATGTATTATTGGAAAATTGCAAGGTTTTATTTCTGCATGCTAATAACCAGTACCTCAACAGGACAATTGGTTTATTTTATATAGCTAAGATTAATTGTATATTGTAGAGCTGAATTTTCTGTTGTAGACAAAATTGCTCTATCTGAAAGAACGTATTTGCCCCAAATACCACCACAGTACCACGGACAGACTGATAATTAGGCATACAGTTATTGAACTTGCATGTATAATTTGACAGCCTGTTCACCTGAGCTCTTCAGTAAATTAGTGGATTTGCAGGTTCAATGGGTATTGGGCATATTTTGGTGAATGCACAATTGTGGCTATATCTGAAAATCTGGCTGATCTTCATAATCAGAAGGTTAGCAGAAAAGCTGGGCAGAAAAATGTCAAGAATGTTTATGACAAATTCAAAAAGCTTGGTTTTTCTCTACATTTTTTTATTTTTTCAATGAGAAATCAAAACGTGTGATGTTTTTAAAACCAAATGTTTTCCAGTTTCTGGCTTTTCAGTTATTTTTCCCTTTCTTCCTCTCCCTTTATCTTTCCTCCTCTCCTTTTCTCTTTGTCCAGCTTGCCCCATTTTTCCTTTTCCCATTTTGCCACTGAAATAGGATTAAAAATAGAAAAGGGAGATGGGAAAGGAGGGGTGAAAAAACTGACTCAAAAACAGAAGTAACTTTCATTGATATGACAGTAGTCTATTAAAGAAAGGTCTGCATGTATGTAAATGTGCCAGTAGATACAGCTCAAGTATATGTAGCATAGTTCATAACACATTAGGCCCTACCTTATTTAATTGATCGCAAATATTGTGAGTGCCTCAGGAAAGTGTCAGTTCTAATTGTGCAGGGTCGGACCTGGTCCTGATTGTCCTCCTTTAAGGACAACAGTGCTTCATTACACTACATGTAAAAGTTAATGTTTCCTTTTGGCTTACAGTTCTGGCTGTTTGCAATTTGTGACCTGATTCTGCAAGTACATATTTTTCAAATATCTGTAACACATTACCAAGAAAAGAAACTCTATTTGGGGTTGCAAAGGCAAAGAACCAAAGGGTGTAATGGCTCCAAGTCTGGGTTTATACTATTTCCACGCTTCAAGCTTCACTTATTTTGTTTCCCCTTCAACAGCTGCCGGAACTCCCCTTCAATGAATTGGGAACAGAGTAGATTTTTTTTGCCACCTGTCCCAATTTGGATTGGGTGCTTAAACTGTGAACTGTCCTGAGGTTTAAGAACAGAAAAGTATTCCCAACTTCAGATTCTGTGCTTTGAGAAATGGAAACAGAAAAGCTCTGAGTACTTTCAAAACAGATTGACTTGTAATTACAATCTAAGCACCATAGTCTCTGAGAGATTTTTGTCTTTTGTTTGCAGTCCAGAGTTCTCCTTCAAACCTTGATCAGTACCAGCATGTTTCAGCTGGAATTTTGCTTTGCAGCTCACGTCATGGGCACATATCTATTCCATTACAGGTTAAATATTGAAGTCTGGATGACTCCCTCACAAAAATGCCCATGGAACAGGGCTCTGCAGGAGGTATGGAGTTACAGGGGAAGGGAGGGATAAGACTGTCCCTGTAGACTGGGCAGTGATTTTTGCCTTAAATTCTGTAGATCTCCTATACTATACTGATAAACACTTAATACACCAGAAACGTAGGTTTTAAAGCCCAGCCTCTAGATCTAAATCCCAAGATAAAGGCTTTACTTTAATATATTGGAACCAGGCTTTAGCTTTGTATTCAGTTTTATCTTAGCACATCAAAAGAGCATAATTCTATGCCTTTGAAGCACAATTTGTTTTGCTATACTGTCATGCAAACCTTTGCCCAAATTCTGAGTGCATGATCTGTCAGCAGATGACTGTATAGTCATAAGCAGAAGGTTGTTTACTGAGATTCAGGGCAAATTTGTCCCCCGAGTACTACTAAAGCAATGTCCCCCCCAGAGCCAGATGACCAAAAATCTATTCCTTAAAGCCCCAGAGGATTATAAATAATTAGCAATTATCTTTGAGAATTCTTGAAGGACAGGTGAGGTCCCAGAGGACTGGAGAAGAGCAAACATAATACATATATTGAAAAAGGGGGGAGGGGCAATTCTGACTCGCCTATAATTCCTCAGTCAAGATACTGAGACAAAATATTAAACAATCAAATTGTAAGCACTATGATACAGGAGGGCCAGGGAGCAGTGGAACAGTGGTAGAGGGGAAATATATAAACCTTAGGCTAATTAAGGCATGGTTCCCTGTAGACTAGGGAGGGTGGCTACAGGTTAATTGGAGCACCTGCAGTCAATTAAGGCCCTATCAGGAACCTAATAAAAAACCCTGCTTCAGGCAGTCAGGAGGAAGAAGAAGATGACACCAACCAACCACTACTAACTGCAGCAGCAGCAGCAGCAGCTTGGAGGTGTGTTGTGATATTTGAAAGACCAGAGACCTGAAGTAAGGGACTCCCTCCCCCACTGACTAAGGCCTGAAGGTACTCCATCCAAGGGGGAAGAGGGTAAGAACCAGCAGGGGTTGAGAGGGGCTGGGGCTCAGAGTGAGGAGCAAACCTTGACCCCCTCCCCCACTTCCCTCCTCTGCCACCTTCCTGGGCCACTAATAGGGCCCTTAGTGCCCAAGAGCAGGGGCAAGGGGTGGTATTGTAGCCCCCTGCCAGGAAAAGTGCAGGACCCACCATACTAACACTGGCCATCTTGTCACAGAACCTAGAGGATAATAGGGGTGCAAGGATTAGCCAACATGGATTTGTGAAGAATAAATCATGCCAAGCCAACCTCACTTCCTTTTTTGACAGGGTTACTGGCCTAGTGGATTGGGAGTAAGTTGATGCACCTTGATTTTAGTAAGGCTCTTGTCACGGTCCCAAGTGATGTTCTCATAAGCAAACTAGAGAAATATGGTGTAGATAACCTTACTCTAAGGTAACACTGGACAACTGGAAATTTCATAGAGTAGTTATCAACAATTTGCTGTCAAATTGAGGAGATGTTTCTCATAGGGTCCCACTGGGTTCTGTCCTGGGTCAGATACAAGTTAATATTTCCATTAATGACTTGCATAGTGGAGTGGAGAGTGTGCTTATACAACTTGCAGATAAGACAACGCTGGGAGGGGTTGAAAGCACTTCAGAGGACAGGATTAGAATTCAAAGTGACCTTGACAAATTGGATCTGAAATCAAGAAGATGACACTCAATTAAGACAAGTGCAAAGTACTATGCATAGGAAGGAACAAATCAAATGAACAACTACAAAATGGAGAACATCCTACTAGGCTGTAGTAGGAGCTGGTGGTTATAGTGGATAAAAAATTGAATGAGTGAACAATGTGAGCACTTGCTCAAAAGGCTAATATCATTCTGGGGTGTAGTAACAGGAGTGTTACATGTAACAGGTGTGCCACATTTTAGCAAAGACGTGGACAAACTGAAGAGAGTCCAAAGGAGAGCAACAAATGTGATAACAGTTGTAGAAAACCTGGCCTCTGAAGAAAGGTTAAACTGAGCATGTTTAGGCTTGAGAAGAGACTGATGGGAGACCTGGTAAGTCTTCAAATATGTTAAGAGCTGTCATATAGAAGAGGGTGATCAATAATCTGCAGCAATAGCTTTAGGTTGGATAGTTAAGCACTGGAACAGGTTTCCAAGGAAGGTTGTAGAATCTCCATCATTGGAGGTTTTTAAGAACAATATGGCCTAGATTTTCTTGGTCCTGCCTCAGCACAGGGGGATGGACTAGATGACTTCTCAAGGTCCTTCCAGATCTAGATTTCTATGATTAGTGGTGAGTCTTTCAATTCTGTTTTGATGGAAGTTTACTGATCTGGATTCTTGGTTTTAATCTTTCATGTACCGACTGGGATATCAATGGAGATATGGTGAAACATATGATAGCCAAGGGACTGTCCATTATTTAGTCAGATTCACCCTCTCTATGAAACCAGTAACTCAAATCTTTTCTCAAGTCCTCTAATCTTTTAGAGTGAACCAATGCAACTAGGTTTAAATGTACCCCAAAGAACATTGAGGGTTTTTTTTATAATTAATGAAATTTCATTTGAAGGCAAGGACTGATAGGGATTTAGTTAAACTAAAACATGGTTTGAATCCAGCTCAAGTTGGTATGGGATTCAGCCAAAAATTGTTACCAATATGATTGGGTTTTGATGGCCTATGCGAAATGAGTTGGTGGTTTTAGTGTGACTCATAGTGGATGGGTGTCCATATCACCTCCAAAAACCTACAATTGGCACCTTTGTTGGCAGTCATGGTTGAGAGACCAGGGCTAGATCCTGAACTGTGCCAGAGCTCTGCTCAGTAAATCTGAGAAGGTGGGAGGCAGCATACAAACACTTTTTCCTTCCCAATCTCCAGGATTACTGGGGCTTTATCTAGCTCACCCCTGACCTAGGGAGAGTGGAAGGGTGACACACAGGCCCTCAATCAGGTGAATCCCCAGTTGCCCTAATTTACCATCCCTTTGTGCCCCTAGGATGGAGAAAAGGGACTGGCTTCAATAATCAAAACTGGCCTGGAGAATGAATTCAACTCTTATCCCTACTCTCTCACCCTTAAGTCAGGGTTGAGGCAAATTGGCAGGATAATAGGAAGATGACACTGCTGCTGCCCATGCAGTACCTTTTCTGTGTCTTCAATTTCCAGGAATGTGTGCCTGGAATATTTTTTGAGCACCACATCACTATTAAGAGAAAATATAAATTTACTAGAAAAGCAGCTGTAAGTACAATCTTCATCCTTTTTTTTTTTTTTTTATTCCTGGCCTGAATTTAATCAACTTCAGCATAAACTAACAAACTAGAGAATTTTCAGAGCTGAGAGAGAATCAGTACAATTTAGGGTATGAATTAGTGCCCTGTCTCAGTACTGTCTCACTCTGCACAGGTTAAGCAGGCAAAGTGCTTTGCAGAGAAGCATTTAGGGATGGGACAACTTAGTTTGCTTTATTTTGAAGCTGTTTGAGCAGTATTAGACTGAAAGGTTTATTAAAACTCAAACATCATTGGGTTATGTCTTACTAGGAGTGAAAAGGAGGGGGAAGGCGAATTACAATTTCTAATGAAAAAATAATACAGACTGAGAAAAAGCAGAGAAATACTTTCTAATGAAAAAATAAAAACATTACTTGTCACATCCTTGACAGATATAGTGTGTATATAGATTACAGTGGTTCTCAACCTTTTGTGGCTCAGGACCGATTTGTAAATGTTTATGGCCTGTCACGACCCAGTAAATAGTGGGGTGGGGGGGTGGTGGCCAAGGGGCAGAGCAGTAACTAGGCATTTTATCACTGGGGTCAGCAAGGATATTTGTGCCCCCTGCCAGAATCAATGTGGGGGGCACACAGGGTCATGTCCCCCCCCCCCCCAGATTTTTGTTGCACATGCCCAATCCAGACAGGCCAGGTGGTCTGCTGAGGTACTTCAGGGGGTGGGGGTGGTGTTCCCTCCCCGAGACCTGCGACTCCTGCAGTTCCTGTGCTATGGGGCTGGCTGGGCTTGGCTCTGCACTCTAAACATTGCAACCAATGGGGTTGCAGTGCCATTCACGTTTGGCCCCTAGCCCATGACCAGACCAAATTTGTGTGAGTGGAGTTGTGACCTGGCTCATGGGGTTGCAGTGGCACTTACTCAAATTAGGCCTACCCATAGTCCTGTTGTCATGACGGCTGAGCCAAATCTGAGTGGTGCTGGGACCCCAGAGGTTGCAGTGCCAGAAACAGGGAAGTGAGCTCAGCCAGTCCCATGGGACAGAAGCTGCCACAGGAGCCTTTGAAACATTCTGGAGATCCAGTTTTGGGTCTAACCCATGGGTTGAGAAACCCTGGACTAATCAGCTTAATTTGCAACATAGGAGATTTCGATTAGATATTAGAAAAAAAACTTTCTAACTATAAGGAACAGGTTACCTAGGGAGGTTGTGGAATCCCAATCATTGGAGGTTTTTAAGAACAGGTTAGACAAATAGGGATGGTCCTAGGTATACTTAATCCTGCCTCAGCACTCATAGACTTGAAGACCCTTCCAGCCCTTCATTTCTATGATGGCATGAAGGTGTTCTTTTATCCCTCATATGCAGTCCAGACTTCACTATACCTAGAAAAAACATGTTTTGTGTGCCTAAAACTGAATAAACCATGGGAGAAATATAAATTTAAGGTACAGGAAATCTTTCACAAATGTAACCCACAATAGTTTGGGAGTTTCATCAAATCTTGAACTGTATAGTTCACCCATCCCTTGTAGCATGTTTTCAGATCTCCCAAGGTCCTGAAATGAATAAGAATTGCATCTTTTTTCCATCTGGCAGTATCACGAAATAAATGGCGTTCCTCAAGGTATACTTTGTGTATGTCTACACAGTTCCAAGTCCAGGCTGAAAGTTGGGCACTGAAGCCTAGGAAGAGGGGTAGGCCCAACCTCCAGCCCAAGCCATAACTTCAAAGCACAGTCTATACAGCATTTTTAGCGCACTAGCGTGAGCCCTGCAAGCTCAAGTCTGTCAATCCAGTCTGGGTGGTGTGCTCATGTGGGCTGCATAGATATTCTTGGAGGTTCCAGCACTTAAGAACACCAGTGAACCAAACTCCAGAGCGCTAGGTAATATTGCAGACTACGGGAACTCACTATTTACTTTCTAATGTAAATGATGGGCACCACTTACCAATAATGATTCCATGCCATTGCTCTGGCAGTTCATTCAATTCTGTTTTAATCTCCTCCCCGCATCTAACTATTTCTATGAAAACACTATGGTCATAAAAGGTGAGGCTGGCTTTTGTTGTTGTTTTTTTTTTTTTTTTTTTTTGTAGCAGCAAATGAAATTGACAAACATACCAAATACAAAAGATCAAACTGATAAATGGGATAAGCACTGTTAAAATGGATGCTGAAATCCATGGAGGTATTCTAGACTTACACTGGTGAAACTATGTGTTCATTCTGAGGTGAGAATGTGGTGCCTTATCTCTTGAACATTCTTTATCAAACCACATGAAAGAATGAATGAAATAAAAATCACAAATTGAATGCTGCCTTTCTGTAAGTAGTTTCATTTTGCATTTTTCATCCTTGAATCATATTGAAAACCTAGGAACATTCCTGGGGTCCCATCTTACGCTAGACCAGTTTTATAGAGGTGTGATGCCACTGTCTTCAAAGGACTTGTTTCTGATTCATGCTGGATAGGTGAGAGGCGAATCAGGCCTATTAAATGCTACAGGGATAACTAGATACCGGATTTTCTTTTCACTAACAAGAACTGTTGGATAATGGCTCCCCTCAGAGGTAGCCTAGAAAGCATGCACCAATTCAAAACCTGCCTTGTACTAGATGTCAAACCAGGAGGGAAATTTGTGTCATATCTGGTACTGGGAAAAAATACTTACACCATTACAGGATGGAATTTTAAGAGACACTCTAATATAGTCCCTTCTCTTTATGTAAGAGTGACTAACTATAAAATCTGTCACAATTAGCCATGGAAAAGCATGTAGGATGCTGGAAAGGGAAAAACCAGTATTAAAGTTTAATCTTTGTTTAGCAAAATATAATTGCTGGCTTTAAAAGTGTAATGTCTGGTGCTTATCTGATGCCTGATATTTCAATTGGCTTCATAAAACTAAACCTGAAACAAATCAAAATAGCCAATAAAAACTTAAATTGAATTAAAAAAACCATTACTTGCAAGCTAGAAATTTTAACGTTTGACTAAGCCAATGTTTGTATTGGCTGAAGTCCAGTCTTGGCTATATTTTTGTGTCTCTATAGAGCCCTGTCCAATCCCTTTAAGCTTATTAACTAATTTTCTTGCCTCAGATTCAGTGGTTAGGAAAATACACCACATCTTTTACTCTACATCTGTTCGAGGGCCTCAAGTGCAGATCAGAGATCTTGCTTCCATTGTTCTCTTTGCACACTTATGAGCTGTAGAAAAATGTTTTCAAACAATTTTCTGAAAATTACAGCTCACTTTTTTTAATTGCTCATGGCTTCAGCATAATGAATACTGTGGAATTTAGTCTTTAGATTCTAATTATCCTATCTTATAGTATCCCCAGCAATATTCATTAAATTAGGGTACACAATATATACAAAATCTGAATCTGCTAAATAGGCAACTGAGTGTCCATAGGTTTGTTAGAACATGGAATTATCCATTTTGTGTGTAAACATGGGCAAAAGGAGCATATGCCAATTTTACATGCTCATTTTGTTTGAAAATAAGACTACATGTTTAAGTATATTATTTTACTCTAACATGTTTACAGTTGTGTATATGCAACAAAAGTATCAGCCCATTTTGAACACCTAAGTGAATTGGCTTGTGATCTAAGCTTTGTGCTGATTGCATAAGCTCTGGATAAACCTGTCACAGGTAATTTGGCATAATAGCCTGCCCCCACTTAAAAAAGTCTGAATAGCAAATGAAATGTATTTACCCTTGAAGACAATCCAGGATTAAGAATAATATTTCCTTTCACTGTGCTGGTAACTTTCATTGGAGGATCAAAAAACACTGTTACATTAAACATAACACGAGTGTTTTGAGATTGAAGGCAGGAGTATTTTGAATCCATTTCATGGCGCTGTAAGGTGAAGCACAGAAATTGGTATGGTGGAGGTACTGCGCACCCACAGCTCCCACTCACAAAGGTACACTTTATCCCCTCCACCCCCACCTCCATACAGCAGGTTTGTAGGGGTTATTGCCGTTCCCATGTGCTGCCATGGGGGACGGGGAACCTATGTGCAGTGTAGTCAGTAGAGGACAACAGGAATTTTGCTTAAGTAGAGTGTAAGCATTTTAACCTTCCCTAGTTGGATGAAGGGACTTGCATAGTCTTCCAGTATATAAAGTTTTTTAAAATCAATGGGGTAAACTGTTCTCTGGTATAACTCTATTCTCCTGGGATGGTTTTGGTTCAAGGTGTCCAGGAGTCTTCACTAATCAAAATATAGCCTATAAATTCCTTTGCTTAAGCTTAATATTTTCATTCCTCTTACACAGTTCTTTAATCTCATCTAAAAATTCTAGCAATGGTGGTTCAACCAAGAATTTGGGAAGCTAGAGTGTGGAGCTATATTTTAATTCAAATTTTCCTCAAAGCCACAGCCAAACATATCCCCTAAGCAAATGTTTTTATGAACTAGCAAATATAAGTCCTAGTAGCTCTCTAAAGACCTTAATATTGCTCACTTGATTTGGTTCACTTGGACAATTATTGTAATTAGTTTCTTTGCAATGGGAGCTGGTATAAAGTCTTACTGTAGTAATTCATGTGTTACAATCCTTGCAACACTTACTTCCGGGTATATGACAACATATCCAAAGCCTCCATTCTTCCTGCAGAGCAGAACTTGGCTTGGAACTGCACAGACTCCTCAACTATAATTTAAGATGTTTTCCTCTAGATAACCCTGGGTGAACTGGCAGAAGGCCACCACAAGGCGGCTGTAGCACTAGAGCTGGGCAGGAACAGGGTTTCAATCTCATGGGAAATTCTGTGATTTTCGTATAAACAAGTATGCTAATTTGGGGTTAACTGAAACATTTCATTTTGATAAAATTGAAATATTTGTTCTGATTTTGACCACTAACAGCTCTCACAACTAACACTGGGTACAGGCAGAGTTGTAGTCCCTGTACTCATGGGAGAAAAGGGACACTCCAGCATTACTCCCCTGGGAATACAGGTCTCCCAGAAGACGATAGAAAGAGACTGACAGGTATCAGGGCTAAGGACCTGCCTTCTCCATGTGTTGTCCAATACTGAAGAGTAAATGGTGCCACCTTACAACTGCTGCCACATCCTGTACCACTCTGTGCACATGGGAATTCCAGAAGGCATTGTGCATCCCTGAGGCAAAATGCCTCCAGCTGATCCCCCTGAGCTAGTGCAGCTTGATAGATACAGGACTATACCAAACGGGCACAGTCTGGCCCTAATTCAACTGCCTGTCATGTTAGAATTATGTTCAAGAAGAAGAATCTGTGGCAAATGCAAAATTTTTACTTAGCTCCAGCACCAGACAATAATTTAATTTGTAAACTTTACCTGAGACCCAATTTTTCAAACGTGAGTGCCTAAAATTGGGCTGGAAACTTATTTAGGCTTCTAAATAGAAGTGGTTTAATTTTTTTTTCTTTTTCTTCAGAAGTGCAGGAGGCACATTTGAAGCCAATGGTTGCTGTAAGTGCTTAGCACCTCTGAAATATCAGGCCATGCCTATGCAAGAGGTTCATAAATCCATATTGAATCAAACTTTATGCATCTGGGTTTGAAAATATCGGTTTGGAACTTTGGGGAAAAATTTTCAAATGCAGCTTAGTCATATATATGACTTTGAATATTTAAAGCTTTCTGTCTAGTCAAAAGCTGGCTTGCCTTGTCTGAATTTCTGCATCAGAATTGTTTAGCAAAACAAGGCCCCAGTCCAGCAAAGCACTTAAGCACATGCTTAACTCTTGGCACATCAGTAGACCTATTGACTTGATTGCGACTACTCATGCTTAAGTTAAACATGCTTTGGTGGATCACGACTCAGTTCCCGCATCCTCATTAAAGGTGTCAGTGGCAATTAAGAGCTCTCAGCACCCCTCAGAAGGTGCTGAGCACCTTGCAGAAGCAGCCCCCACTAGTCCATGAAGGATCTACAAACATGTCTTTAAAATATATGTAGATTCTTCTGTTTTATAAAGATATATTTACAAATTTTCAGCTAGCTTTACAGGCAATGAACACGAAAGACAAGAAAGGTCAGAAATAAAGATAACCAGGAGAGCTTAATCTGTCATCCTCAAATACCAAAGTTACTTAACCCATACTAGTTTATCACTTTCAGTAGCTGTTTTGCATCTTTCCAGGACACTTTTTTAAAGGGCCAGATTCTGGCAAACTCTGCATGGGCTCCAGACCAGAAAAACTAGTTAGGATTGTGAGAGCAGGGAGAGACTGGATTCTGTCTTTCCTGAGAAGTAGAGAAGAGACTGCTCTGCAAGGTGTCTATAGCTTCCATCATGAAGTCTAATGTGGCATGGGCAAGTGATCAGGGAATGTAGGCTGTATGTTTAGGTATATAAGCAACTGTGGCCACAAGATCTTTGACAGCCTTGTGGTAAGGAGAATACAAGTAAACTAACTCTTTACAAATGGCATGAAAAGTAAGGAAATATGAACAGAATAGTGACAAATTAAAATAATTCTAATTTAAGCAGAGTAGGTCAGAGACACTTTGAAAGTGATCCACGTCATCAACTAGAATTCAACCAATCCTTCAATGCTTTTGGTCTGGGTTTTATTTGGGGAACCTTTTTTACTACATAATTAAAATTAGTTTTGGATCTGTTGCTATTATTTAAAATTACATCCTCAAGAAATATTTAGGAATCTTTACATTTTCTAAATTAAACCTATGGATGGGTAACTAATTTCTTTGACTGCATTCACATTTTCAGTTAAAATACAAGGCAAGATTTTCATTCTTCATCCTTTCTTTTTAGGAGCCATTATTTTAATATGGAAAAAAGTACAAAATGTATAGAACATACACCCGTTACAACTCTGAATTCTACAGAAACATGACAGAGCTAGTTGATGGGGAAGCACCTGCTGCAGTCTGCAATGGCCACTCAGGCCTGCTCTCCTTGAGGCATATGGGACAAATTCCAGGCATAACACCAGTGAAGTCAATGAATTTGCCCTATTATGCCTAAATCAGTTTGAATGCTTCTGGGAGTGGCTGCTTTTGTGGCTCCTCCTCCTCAGTGAAGCAGCAGTTTAAAGCAACAATCTTGCCCGTAACATACACACATATATAGGATCCAGTCCAACTCCCACTGACTTCAGTGGAAGTTGGATCTAGTGCATATGGAAGATTAACTCCCCCAAACCCATTGAAAATAATGAAACCAATTACAAACCTTACTCCATTAGGGCTCAATCCTGCATTCTCTTCAATGGGATTACACACATGCTTAAAGGTAAGCATGGGTTTAAGTGCTTTGCTGGATCAGACACAGAGGCCTGGATTTACAAAGGGACTTAGCATCACAATACCTAACTTTTAGGCACCTAGAAAATCACAGGAACAATACTGCGATTCACAAAGCCTGAGTTAGACAGCTAGGCTCCCTAGACAATGAATGGGAAGGGAGAGGCACCTTAGCATGCAATCCACACAAGCTGCCATGCTAGGCAGGGAGCTGCCTAAACTAGCTAATGGGAGATGCCAACAGAAGAGGTGTGTGCTAAGCCCTCCCCTCTCCTGGAGATAGGTGCCTGAGTTCAGGATGCAGGGAGGCCTCTATCTCTGCTTAGCAATCCATGAACAGGAAGGTGTCTCCTGGAGTTAGGTGGCTTAGAGCCCTTAGTTAGGTGCCTGCTTCACTCCATACAAAGTGGCCAGAGGAGGAGCAGGTGGTGGTATTCACTTTATAATCAAGAGGTTAGACTCTTACCTGGGATGTGGAAAACTCAGGTTCAATTCCTTCCTCTGCTTGTGGGGGAGGAGAAAATTGAGAGGGGTTTTCTGCCTCTTAGGAGAGTGCTCTAACCACTGAGATACAGAATATTTCTGATGTGGAGCTCTCTCTGTCTCTCCTGAAACTGTTGCACTTTAGATAAATAATGGAAGTGATTGGAGGAGCAGGACTGATCCCTGCACTTCCCATGTGGTGGCCCTAATCACTAGACTACAAAGTCATTCTCTCTCTACCCCAATGACTATTTAAGTCCTTATCCATAGTGGAACAGTCATTGGATGCAGGAGAGAGAATTTTAAATTTCAAAGTGTTATTAATATTGGAGTCATTAAAATCACACTAATAAAAAATGGCAGTGTTTGTACATGCAAATCAGCCTTTTGTGAGCATTCAGGGCCAGATCTTCAGATGGTGTAAACTATCTTAGCTCCAGGGAAGTCATTGTTCAGTGTCCTCAGTATTTTGGTGGCCAAAATGAATTTACATGCTATATTTTAGGTGCAAATTTAAAGACTAGAATGAGTCAGTCCCAAAGAGCTGTTCTTGCTTAATATTAATGTATGCAAAACTTTCTGTTTAGGGACAATTCTCTTTTAATTCCAAGACATCCAGATATATTTCTCTTCCCTCATTTATTAAGAATAGATGCATAAATCCTCTATTTCTTATAAAATCTGTTTTATACTGTTTCATTCCCACTTAAATCCTGATCCTTTGTGGCACTGTAATTTCCCCAGCAGCTAATTGTGAAGTCTCCAGTAAAGAATTAGAACGTCAGGTAGGAAAGAGCACATAGGAACAGATTAAAAACCTCTTAGAAAGCAGGGATCATGTTCTCAGGTGTAAGTAGGAGTGAATTATAAACAAATAACTCTCTAAATAAAGAGGTCTATGCTTCCCTTAAAGCACATGTGTAATTCCTAGTAGCGTAATGGAAGTTAAGTGTGTGCATTAGGGGAGGAAATAGCATCCCAAAAATGTTTTCCATCATCAGCTCTTTGAGGTGGAACCTCAAACTGATAATCGAAAGGAAGCAGTTTAAAAAATATAGAACCCTTGGAGCAAAAATATAGCTTATTTGATTTAATCTTACTACTGAATGCTTAAAAGCTGGGGGATGGAAATTCAATGTAGAGATAGAAAATTGAAGAGTAAGGCAAATAGACAACTAAACGTCATCTGGAAAAGGGTATCATTTTCCCATTGTCTAATTTGGAGTGAAGCTAGACCACACACTCTCCTTCAAGGCACAGGTAGAGAAGACAAAAGGCAAAGTTAGCACCCAGAACAACATACTGGAAGCCATAGACGACTCACAGAAGATCTCTCAAAGGCTAGAGACTGGATCAAATCATGTGCCCAACACTGGACAAAACTATGACTGTGGTGGAAGGAAATGAGGAAAAGACTGGAGACGTCCATATCTTTATGGAAAGAATGGGTCATGAGGGCTCTGACAAAACATGCCCATTCCATGGTACTATTTTTTTCTAGTTGCTGTTTTGTTTTGTTTTTTTCCCCAGAGGGCTTCTTCCAGCAAAATAAATATTCTTCTTTTTCCTTTTCAATCTTTTCATTTAGAAATGAATCTGAGGTTGAACGCTGGATCTGAAGTTTCTGAGAATTGTTAGTGTTTGGATCTGCAATGTCAGATCTGAATCCAGCCAGATTCAAAATGCAGAAGAAAACAATTTCAGCTTGTAGACTCAGAAATAAAAACCAGGCTCAGTGCTGAGCCTCCATGTTCCTAGCATCTTTCCTTTGCGGGGGGGCCCCCATTCACCACTAATGTCTTCTTGGAGGGAGGGCCACAGATTTCCACTCCTCTCCAAGGTTTTTCAGGGAGGAGTGAATGACTGCTCCCACATTGCCCCCTTGCGGGGATGGAGCTGTCAGAACAAGTCACGGTCCTTTCATTTAGCAAGGTGGTGGTAGGTAGCTGGATCTTCTAGTCACCCCATGAGGGCTAGTCAGAGGCCAGGCGGAGGCAAATTCATATGCTGACAGGGTGAACAAGAGGAAGCATGCTACACCCCCTGTAGCCATGGGAATGATCTCTCTTTTGCACTGGAGAGCTCTAAGACTAAGAGGGAATTTGGCTTCCTGAGTCAGAGTCTGTCACAGAGCTCTCCTGGATAGGGTGGGTCTCACTACTCCAAGCCAGGACACTTCCTATAAGACACAAGTGATCCCTATAAGAACTGTGTAGAGACCGCGTTCTCTTACTACTTCTGTAAATATTACAGGAGTTAATAATAAATTAAGCAAATATTTATGGCATTATAGCATGTGTACTCCCTTAGTTACCATTCAAAATGTTTTAACATTGTTGATGGAAATATCTTTATCACATCCAAAACATCTCAGTAATGGCAAATATGCAGTTTATATTAGAGAGTCTAAAAAAGGCCACATTGCAGTCAACATTCTCTAAGAGTGGGTGATACAACAGCTTGGGGACGTGCACATTTAAGTATGGTTTGTAACAATCTGTGTAATTTGGTAAACAAGATAAACTTTCTCAGAGCTGCAGCAAGTAAGCAACTTACAGCACCAAAGCACTGGATGAAACAGAAGGAAATGCCTTAACTCACTGAAATCTAGATACAGTGGATGAAATCCCCAGCCTATTGATGCAGGATTTCACCCTGTACATGTAAGGATCTGATCTTGCAAACACTTACTTGCCTAAGCTAGAGGATCAGGCCCTATATCATGAAAAATTAGACAGCTGGAGATGAGAAAGTAAGATGTGGTTATAGCAAAGGACTGTGACCTGCCCCATGCACTCTGGGGTGGGCATCCTGCTCACAGCTTTATGATTATGAAACCTGCTTGCGGCATTTTCCCTAATTAATGTTGGCTGACTTCTCTCCGTTCATTAAAAGTTTCTTTTCTACACTCAGACTCTGTGCTTGCGAGTGGGGAAGTATTGTCTCTCAGAGGCGCCCAGGGGTGGTATGTGATTTTCCCAGGTTACTGGGTGGGGACTCAAGACGGTTCTGTGTTGTATTGTTGGAAAAGAACCCCTGGATATTGAACCCAGCCCTGGTTGCTGCCAGCTCCACCTGGCAGACGAGTTTCATAAGAAATAAGTATTTTTTATTATTACCTCATTCGGGGTTTCACTGCACAGGAGGAAAGATTCCTTTTAAATAATAGTGCTTTCAAAGCCTCCTGCTATTCCCATTCACCTCTGCTTTTACCCAGTCTCCTATGGTGTGTGCACACAGCTTGTCCATGTACTACCTTACAGCTGCACTTTCAGGTACAAACATCTGTGTACACTCTAGAACTTGTGCATATGCAAACATTGCTGTTTTTACCCAGCCACATTCATTGGTCCTTAATAGCAATAGCCGTAGCATATGGGACCGAAGGGAGGCAGCGTCATGTTTCCACCCTTAATGGATATAGGAGCAGGAACACTCCCTTTGTGAGCCAGGAAACTCCAAGAAGCAGGTTGACTCATGAGGGGAAGAGTTTATAGAATCCAGCCCTAAGGGTGGAAACAGACAGTCCACTCAGGAGCAGATTGTGACTTCGTATTGGCACAGGAGCAGATCAGGAAATGAATTGTGACAGACTGGGACTCCACTTTGAATCCATCTTTCATCCTGACATTAATATGCAGTCTGATCTATTGGATTTATTCAGTAAAATGCTATTTGAAAAATAGGGTAAAATTCACTAAACTAACAAGATGGGCCCAGTGTTTATCCAGAGTAGCACCTTCAAGTTAAACTTTACAGGTGATAATTGTTACTTCCCACTGGGCTGAGGCTACAGATTCAGCATAGCCCAAAAATGTGTGTCAGTGTATTTTTTTTAACTGCAGATACAGTGTAGCTGATTCCCCTTTCAATTCATGACCACTTTCCTGACACCTTGTACCCCTTCCCCCACCCTTTACTCTCTAGGATGTAAGCTTTTCAGGGTAAGGATTTTGTTTGTATAGCACCTAGCACATTTTGTAGGCTACTGCATTGTTAATTTTCATTACTGTGATTGGCATTGCAGGATGTTTTATCTGTAGTGTATTTTCCAGTGCTTTGACTCCAGCGACAGGGCTTTGTCCACTTTCATTGGTTTGCACATCATTGCTGTACTGTTCATCAATTCAGATTAATTGGCATCCCCTGTTGGCAGTCACAGCAGAGAGGGTAAGGGTTGAATGGACATGACCAGTGAACTACCTGCTCAGCTGTAGAGATACAGCTGACAGGATTGAAGTTAATTGATGGTACCTATAACACAGAACTGAACCTTATACTATTACTGCTCATGTAGTGCCTTCCTCTGTGGTTAGAGGACTTCAGTCTACAAGGCTGCCAATACAGCATCTTTAACAGGCATACCTAAACAAAAAATCCATTTTAAATTAGAAAGGAAAAAATCATACTCCAATGTATTTTTATTGGTTGAATTTCATTATTCTTAAATTAGGGTTAAAGCAGACAGGGAAAAGCCAGAAAAAAGGTCAAAATAAATATTCATGTCCAAGTTATAAACCCTTGAATATAGCGGTTTATAGTGGAATAACTGACAGATAAACCCAGGTAATATCATTTCATCTCCAAACCTTTGACGCATTCTGTGGTTTTGGAATTGCAATAGAAAGAGCTCTCCTCTTCACTGGACTAATGGAAAATAAATATTGTGTTTTATAGTTTGTGTTACAAATCTGTGAAATGGTATCTTAGAGGGCTACTCTACAGATCTGGTTTTCTCCATCAGATAACACTGAACATAAACAAGCTGAATGTTGCTCTGTGCCACCAATCTATTGGACTGTAAATTTCTACAAGACTGTCTTCCCCATTCTTACAAACATCTATGATGGAAAAGAAATACCATTACGCAAAAGGGGCCTTTTATGTAAATAGTTCAGCAGTATTTCAAAAAAACAAAAGGTAGCAGCAAGCAAGAGCTATTCAGTTTAAAATGCAATTCAATAAATGTCTAAGAAACCAGTGCCCATAATATGATCTGAGCTTATGTCTAAGACACTGGGGATCAGCATTCCACTAGTTCATCATTAAAGTGCAAAAGGATGCAAGCGTGGCTGCCACCAACACAGAACTATAATGCAGATGGCCACTGGTATTTAGATCCAAGCATGCACAGACACACACAGAGCTAAAACTTGGTTATTATGCATACGAAATTCATTTTCAGCAATGAGTTATCTAAAAATAAGCTCCTGTTCTAATGTAAGAGTTTCCTTTGTTATATTTTATTAATGTTAAAAAAATAAAATCCCACTTTTAATCGGAAAGAATTGTTTCAACTTCTGTAGTGGTGTCAGAAGGCCAGATTCTCCTGTGAATACATATCACATTCTTCTAAAGAACTGGTCAGTTTCAAAAGGAAAAAATATATATTTTTGAAAATATCCTTCAGTGATTTTTGCCAGCTGCAGTATACAGAGCATCTGCCCTCAAAGGGAATTCAGTGGTTTTTGGCAGTATCTACAAGTAAGTCTGGTTTTTCCAACCCAGAAGTGTTTTCCCTGCCTGATATTCATCTGAAATAGTGTCCTCAGACAGAAAATGCATGTTCAGTGTGTTTCTCACTCAGATACCATAAGGAGGCCCATGAGCAAAAGTTCTGAGGTATCAGGATTACTGAGTAGGTAGACACGGGAGGGGAGATCAGGAAGGACAAGGATTCCCAGTATCACTCCCAGATTGTGGGAACGTGGGGCAGTAAGCATGGAACTCATGCCTGATGGGCTGGGACAGTAAACAAACAGCAGGTTTGATGGTTGGCCTTTGGAGGATGGTACCTTGAGTTTGGATGTTCTTTGCAAATCTTTCACAAGCCTTATTCCTTATCCCTGTAGAAACCGATTTGTTTTATAATAAATAAATGGAGATATCCTATCTCCTAGAACTGGAAGGGACCTTGAAAGGTCATCAAGTCCAGCCCCCTGCCTTCACTAGCAGAACCAAGTACTGATTTTGCCCCAGATCCCTAAGTGGCCCCCTCAAGGATTGAACTCACAACCCTGGGTTTAGCAGGCCAATGCTCAAACCACTGAGCTATCCCTCCCCCCTCTTTTCTAAGATGTCCAAAGTTTTAAAGCTTGTGAAAGGTGTGTTCAGATACCACAGTGATGAGCGTAAAAGCCTAAGATAGATACAAGTTTAATGGCATTGTTACAACATTGTGATGACTACTATAATCTTCAGGGCCAACTGCTTTTACCTGGAAAGACTCCCCTTTCTAGATTCACAACACCCTTGCATTTCTTTTTTCCTCCTTAAATGAGAAGACTCACAAAGTCGATACATATTTGCTGACATTAAATATACTCCTTTTCTGCTGACGGTTTCCTCAAATTACTTTCTGCATTTAATGAACTCTACTAATAATATTTCCTCCCCAAAAAAATATACTTGAAAATAGATTGTGGGGTTTTGTTTGGAGGTTTTTTGTATTGTTCACCTAACTGCTCTCAAGGTCTTACTGTTTATATAAACTGTCAGTGTAGTTTTCAGAGTAGCAGCCGTGTTAGTCTGTATCCGCAAAAGGAACAGGAGTACTTGTGGCACCTTAGAGACTAACAAATTTATTTGAGCATAAGCTTCCGTGGGCTAAAACCCACTTCATTGGATGCATGCAGTGGAAAATACAGTAAGAGGATATATATATACAGAGAGAGCACATGAAACAATGGGTGTTACCATACACACTAGAGTGATCAGTTAAGGTGAGCTATTACCAGAAGGGGAGAAAAAAAACTTTTTGTAGTGGTAACCAAAATGGCCCATTTCCAGCAATTGACAAGGTGTGAGGAACAAACAGTAGGGGGGAAGAATAAATATGGGGAAATAGTTTTACTTTGTGTAATGACCCATCCACTCCCAGTCTTTATTCAAGCCTAATTCAATGGTGTCCAATTTGCAAATCAATTCCAATTCAGCAGTCTCTTGTTGGAGTCTGTTTTTGAAGTTTTTTTGTTGTAATATTGTGACTTTTAGGTCTGTAATCGAGTGACCAGGGAGACTGAAGTGTTCTCCAACAGGTTTTTGAATGTTATAATTCTTGACGTCTGATTTGTGTCCATTTATTCTTTCACGTAGAGATTGTCCGGTTTAGCCTATGTACATGGCAGAGGGGCATTGCTGGCACATGATGGCATATATCACATTGGTAGATGTGCAGGTGAATGAGCCTCTGATAGTGTGGCTGATGTGATTAGGTCCTATGATGATGTCCCCTGAATAGATATGTAGACAGAGTTGGCAACGGGCTTTGTTGCAAGGATAGGTTCCTGGGTTAGTGTTTTTGTTGTATGGTGTGTGGTTGCTAGTGAGTATTTGCTTCAGGTTTGGGGGCTGTCTGTAAGCGAGGACTGGCCTGTCTCCCAAGATCTGTGAGAGTGATGGATCGTCCTTCAGGATAGGTTGTAAATCCTTGATGATGCGCTGGAGAGGTTTTAGTTGGGGGCTGAAGGTGACAGCTAGTGGCATTCTGTTACTTTCTTTGTTGGGACTGTCCTATAGTAGGAGACTTCTGGGTACTCTTCTGGCTCTGTCAATCTGTTTCTTCACTTCAGCAGGTGGGTATTGTAGTTGTAAGAACGCTTGATAGAGATCTTGTAGGTGTTTGTCTCTGTCTGAGGGGTTGGAGCAAATGCGATTGTATTGTAGAGCTTGGCTGTAGACAATGGATCATGTGGTGTGGTCTGGATGAAAGCTGGAGGCATGTAGGTAAGTACAGCGGCCAGTAGGTTTCCGGTATAGGGTGGTGTTTATGTGACCATCGCTTATTAGCACTGTAGTGTCCAGGAAGTGGATCTCTTGTGTGGACTGGTCCAGGCTGAGGTTGAGCTTATGCTCAAATAAATTTGTTAGTCTCTAAGGTGCCACAAGTACTCCTGTTCTTTTTGTCAGTATAGTATTCATACACACCAATTAGGCCACAAACCTTATGTTACAGTATTATGGTGAGGGATACTACTGCAGCATTTGTTGTTAATTTAAATTATTTTCAAAGCAGATGAGCTTTTATGTGTCTTTTCCTCTGTAAAAATAACTGAGTGAAAAGTTGTGGCCGGTATTGTACAGGAGGGCAGACTGGATCAGTGGTTTTCAACCTTTCCAGACTACTTTCAGGACTCTGATTTGTCTTGTGTACCCCATGTTTCACCTCACTTAAAAACTACTTGCTTACAAAATCAGACCTAAAAATACAAAAGTGCCACAGCACACTATTACTGAAAAAGTTCTTACTTTCTCATTTTTACCCTATAATTATAAAATAAATCAATTGGGATATAAATATAGTACTTACATTTCAGTGTGATGCTTGAGCCTGTTTTTCACTTAACAAATAAATGTGTTAGTCTCTAAGGTGCCACAAGTACTCCTGTTCTTTTTGTGGATACAGACTAACACGGCTGCTACTCTGAAACCTTCTTTTTCACTTGTGAGCCTTGTCTGATGCCAAAGCTGCGGGTGGCAGGGTTGAAGCCTGAGTCTGAGGCAGCGAGGTTGAAGCATGTAACTTAGTTTTGAGGGGCCTGCTGTGGCATGGGGCCTCGGGCATTTGCCCTGCTTGCCACCCCCTAACACCAGCCCTGCACATGCAATCCCCCTAAAACTGTCCCACAACCCCCCTGGGGGTCACAACCTCCAGTTGATAAACATTGATCTAAATGAGTCAAGTACCCCCTGCAAGACCTCTGCGTACCCCCAGGGGCACACACATCCCTGACTGAGAACCACTGGTAGATGATCAGATGATCCCTTCAGGCCTTAAAGTCTATGAATAGTTCCTAGAGACCATGACTAAGAGGAATAAGAGCAGGGGTGGCCAACCTGTGGCTCTGGAGCCACATGCGGCTCTTCAGACGTTAATATGCAGCTCCTTGTATAGGCACCGACTCTGGGACTGGAGCTACAGGTGCCAACTTTCCAATGTGCCGGGAGGTGCTCACTGCTCAACCCCTGGCTCTGCCACAGGCCCTGCCCCCACTCCACCCCTTCCCACTCCCTCCCTCAGAGCCTCCTGCATGCCATGAAACAGCTGATTGGGAGGTGCGGGGAAGGAGGGGGAGGCGCTGATCGGCGGGGCTGCTGGTGGGCGGGAGACACTGGGAGCGAGGTTGGGGAGATGATGGGGGGCGGGGGGAGGGGTGCTGCTGATGTATTACTGTGGCTCTTTGGCAATGTACATTAGTAAATTCTGTCTCCTCCGGCTCAGGTTGGCCACCCCTGTATAAGAGGATTACAATATTTACTCTTCAATGAGTTAAACACCTACCTGTGAGCTGTGTTTCTAATATGAAACCTTTTAAGGCAATATCATCACATTCTTGAGTGAATTATTGGTGTTACATTAAGGTTATATTTTCATCCAATGATGATGGTAATTTCCAGACATCAATTACTATACTAAAAAAATAAAAAGGTTGAATTTAAGGTTTTAATAGCACCATTTCTCTCTGATTCCTTTAAAGAAAATGTTTGTCAAGTTCATTCACTTCCTGCAAACGTTCCTGCAGCAGAAGTTTTGTTCATAAGAATGCTTATGGAAAGCAAAATTTTTGCAAATACTCACATGACTATGTATTTGCTGAATATTTCTGGTGCAAATAATGTGCAGTTATCTCAAAGCTCTATGGATTTGGGAGTCACCCAGTCAAGGAGTAGAAACAATATCACGTGACTTACAATACACCACATGAATAGCAAACTGAGAATAGCAAATGTCTGAAGCAAAATTCATGGTGAAGCACTTGCAAGCAATCCATAGGCTGAAATGTGTGAGAAGGAACCATTTGTCAATAAATTCCAGAAAAGGGGCTACAGTTGTTTGTTATCTTAAAGGATGGATATTTTTTAGCATCCTGGTTTAATAATTGGGGGGGGGGGGGGAAGAGAGGAACAAAAGAAGCAGTAAAGTTAAACCAGCAAAAGGGAATGAACATTTCCTCTTCTGGTGACCAACCAGATTTTGTCTTTTGTTTAATTTCTCTTTAGGCTCCAGCACTTGGATAATGTTTTGTTTGTGGGAGTTTTTTTTAAGTTTGCTTACCAAGCCATTTTTCTAGATACTCATCAATATATGCCTTATTTATATGGTTCTAGATGCTGCAATACTTTATCATAAAGGAAGATGTAAGTCAGATTTACTAAATGAAGAGAATATTTTACATTGACAATAAAAATGCTCAGTAGATCTCCTATTTCTTTTGTGCAGTGAAAGCCATACATGTTATAATCTAATGTTAGTCCCAAAGATGGCAATGGGAAAAAGGGTTTAGCTAGTGGGTGACGACAAACTTATTGTATGTTTCTATACAAAAGCCTTCCCTCTGGATTGTTTTATGTTAAAATAGCAAGCCTCCCTACATGTATTTCATAGCTGATAGGGTTTTTTAAAAACTAAGTTTTGAACTTTTTAAAATTAGAATTGTAAAG
The DNA here is from genome assembly GCF_002925995.2 of Terrapene triunguis. NCBI lineage: Eukaryota > Metazoa > Chordata > Testudines > Emydidae > Terrapene > Terrapene triunguis. Next base: position 44,846,686 of record NW_020664447.1, read on the forward strand.
ACATCAAGGCAAGATACCTTTTTATGAATGTCATCAATCAGTAAATGTTAAAAACTAGACCTTTGGACGCCGACTATCCATTCGTCCCAAAATGAGCTTGGCACAGAAATAGAGGGAAGTGGCCAGATGCAGCTTTTAAGCAGACTGGCTAGTAAGTAGCCCCAAGGGGACCACTGCATTCTGGAGCAGCCCCTGGAATCAGGGAGACAATCAGTTCCTTTGGGTCCCCTTGCCCCTATCTGCTGTATCCAGCAGAGTCTGGGCACAGCAAAGGATTCAGCCTGGGAGTTTGAGGTTTTAGGCGTTGATCCTGCAAATAATTTGCATGCTGTGAGGAGGCTCATTGACTTCAATGAGCCTCCTCACAGTGCTTAAAGTTAAGCATGTATATAACTCTTTGCAGGACTAGGGCCTTAGTTTTAACCTTATAGCCCTAATGGACCAGGTGCCACATATCTCAAAACTTTTCTGACAGCCTGTGTATCTTCTCCCCTCCAGCTGGTGGAACTTTAGGTTTCCTGGACAAATCAAAGCAGATAGGGGCTGACCATATTTTTTGCCTCTGCTATACATGGGACCAAATAACTTTCAGTTTTTCCAGAGGAGTGCCATAGAATTGGTGGCCTTTAGGAAAGGTGCTGAATATTTCTCTTGTCTCAAGTTCTGTGCACACACTAGTGATACAATAATGTTTATTATTGTTACATAGGATTCAAGAGGAGAAAGATGGAATTAATAGTGTAATTATGAATAAAATGGACAAATACTGATTTCTGAACATATTACACATGTAAAGGATTAAAATAGGAGATAAAACCCAGCGTTTTTAGATGTTCAAGTTGTCAGCAGAAATTCATTTTAATGTAAATGAGAAAAAAGTAATTGAGAGGTGGGAACAGCATCTGCACTTTAAATGTGGGAGATTTACTAACTCTTGTGAATGTACGGCATGTGGACAGTTACAGTAAAGGGCTGTCCTAATTTGCCAAAGCCAGCATTTATTGCTTTTAAAGAGATGGGCTCTGTGGTGGTCAGCCCTATCAGAACGTCCCTGCCATATTGCAATGCAGGCAAAATCAATGACCAGAGGGAGGCATAAGCTCATTTATTTCAATAAAAGATACAGCAAGGTCCGGGGAGAAAATCAGTGATAGGGTGATGTTTTAAGAAGTCGGGAGTTGCATTGTATAGTTGTTTTTACAAAGTCTAATTCTAAATATGAGTCACCTGAATGCCCTAATTCTCTAAATATGCTTTCACTTAGAAGCCCTTGATGGTCAGGCTTAAGCACATTTCTATGCTGACTAGTCCTTAGGAAAGTATTGCTAAAACGTTCTTCAGTCCTACCTTTCCATATAATCAAGTTTTGTATGACTTTACTCGCAGGTGTTGTTTAGCATTAGACAATTTGTCTTTTTCTTTACGTTGGAACATCTAGTAACAAGTCTAGCTTAGCTCAAATACATGATTGTAATGTGCTCTGTGTCTGTGGTTTCCAAGTCTCTGATAAGTTTGTGGCTGTTAGCATATTACAAATGTGTGTGGCAGTCTCATAAATGTAATGGCAACTACAATGTCACATTAATGTTGCAGCTGTAACACTTGACAACACACAGGCCTTTGTATTAACTCCTTGAGTACCATACTGCAAGAAGAGGAAAAGAAATGATGATGTGCAGAGTGATACACACAGAAGTGCAATGGAAGCCATAGAACAAGTTATCACAGATGTGGCATCATGGATTGCACCATATATATAATTAATGTTAAAAAAAAGTGACAAAATGTGATCACAGGATGCCATATTCAGAGGGAACTTTAACCCAAATATCTGCTGGTAACAAATGCAGCCAAACATGGTTTTTCAATGATAGTTCCTAAATTACACAAGGCAAATTCTTTTTTTCATAAAGAAGAAATAAAACGAGAAAATGCAACTTTGGAAATACTTTTTAATTTCACTAACAAGAAGGAACTAACCAAGAAGATCAGAGTAATAGGGAAGTTTAGTGACCATGAGCTACTTTAATTCATTGTTTTGTTGAATGATGGCATGCTGCTTCATGGGAAACTGCAATTCATACGCCTGATGTCCCCATTCTCTCCTATTGGCTGGGCTTGCCAGCTACACTACATCTCCCCTGATATAATGCACTCTCCCCTCTTGGCAGGGTGCATCATGGCAGTCACATGGCTACAAGTGTGTCATGGGAGATGTAGTTCAGCTAAGGCGGCCAGCCCATAAGGTAGAGTGGGGCAGCAGGCACCCAGACTATAGCCCCCATAAGATAATATGCCACCCTAGGAAAATGCAGTTTAATGTTGAGCTGACTTGAAACAAAATGTTTAGGATACATTCAACAAACCAAAATGAAATATTTTGATTCAAGAATATTGAAATGTTTCACTTTGATGAAAAATGCCAATACAAAACAATTCACCACTTCTGAATCAAATTTCTTCTGAACTTTTGGTTCCATGAAAAATTGATATTTTAACTTTTCATCCTGATTTGGGGTAAAACAATGTTGAAATATCAGATTTTCTCACTAGCTGGAAATTCTGATTTTCATCAGCTCTAGAAAATGCATATGCCTGGTGCAAGGAAACCTTTACTTCTAACAAGCAGAAGTTAATCTTATAAGCTATAGAGGCCCTTTGTGGCAACTTGTTTTGTTAGTTTTATAGCGGAGACAATATTCCAAGTCCTGAAACCACTCAGTGACCTGAAAAAAAATAAAGGGAATGCTGTGGCAAAAAAACAAACAAACCTGTTTTGTGCAATTATTTATTTATATTGGCCAAAAAAGCAATTGTTTGTTGGCATAGCAGGAATTGTGATAGTCTTCACATCTCAGTTAAAAAATAGCTACCTGAATAGCATTGTTTATTCAGGTGTCACCAACTCCAAAATCATATAAAATATGCTTTCAATGACTCCTAGATCAGCAATTCTCAACCAGGAGTCCAGGGGCCCCTGGAGGGCCACAAGCAGGTTTGAGGGGGTCCACCAAGCATAGGGTTACCATACGTCCAGATTTTTCCGGACATGTCTGGCTTTTTGGTTCTCAAATCCCCGTCCGGGAGGAAATTCCAAAAAGCCGGGCATGTCCAGGAAAATAGGGAGGGGTCGTGGGGCTTGGATCCGGGCCGGAGCCGCTGGGGCCGAAGCCGGAGCCGCTGGGGCCGGCAGTGCTCGGCCGCCGGCCAGCGCTGCTCAGCTAGGGCCGGGCCAGAGCCGCTCGGCCGGAACCGGGGCCCGAGCCGGGCCAGAGCCGCGCCAGAGCCGCTGGGACCGGGGCTCGGGGTGCTCGGCTGGAACCAGGACCCGAGCCAGGCCGGAGCCACTGGGGCCGGGGCTGGGGTTGCTCGGCCGGCGCCCCTCGCCCAGGGCCGGGGCCGGGCCGGAACCAGGTCCCGAGCAGAGCCGGGCCAGAGCTGCTGGAACCGGGGCTGGCGGTGCTGGGCCGGCGCCGCTTGGCCGGGGCCGGTGCCCCGGGGCCCAAGCCGAGCTGGAGTCGCCGGAGCCGGGCGGGCCGGAGCCGCTCAGACAGAACCGGGGCCGGTGCCCCAGGGCCCGAGCCGAGTCGGGCCGGGCCGGAGACACTGGGGCCAGAGCCGCTCGGCGGGGGGGCCGGACTGGGCCGCGCCTCCTCGCGCCCCTCCGCCACCGCCCCAGCCCCAGCTTACCTGCTGCCTGCCTGTTTCAGGCTTCCCGTGAACATTTGATTTGCAGGAAGCAGGGGAGGGGGCGGAGCGTGCGGGGGAGGGGGCGGAGTTGGGGCAGGGACTTTGGGGAAGGGGTGGAGTTAGGGCGGGGCTGGGGGCGGAGTTGGGGCGGGGCCCCGTGGAGTGTCCTCTTTTTGTTTTTTTAAAATATGGTAACCCTAACCAAACAGGGCCAGTGTTAGACTCACTGTAGCCCTGGGCAGAAAGCTGAAGCCCCGCTGTGCAGAGCTGAAGCCCGGGGACCTGAGCTCTGCCACCTTGGGCTGAAGTTGAAGTCTGAGCAACTTAGCTTTGCGGGGCCTGCTGTGGCGTGGGGCCCCAGGCAATTGCCCTGCTTCCTCCCCCCTAACGATGACCCTGGCTTTTATATGCAGAAAAACAGTTGTGGCGGCACAGGTGGGCCATGGAGTTTTTATAGCATATTGGGGAGGGCCTCAAAAAGAAAAATGTTAGAACCCCTGTCCTAGATGGCTCCAAGAATCATAGAATGTCAGGGACCTCAGGAGGTCATCTAGTCCAACCCCCTGCTCAAAGCAGGACCAATCCCCAGACAGATTTTTGCCCCAGACCCCTAAATGGCCCTTTCAAGGATTGAACTCACAACCCTGGGTTTAACAGGGAAATGCGCAAACCACTGAGCTATCCCTCCCCACACATAGTGCCCAGTATACATAAATATAGTTTTGTTATTGGTTTTTGTAAGGGGACGAGCATGACTTCTGAGCATACTTGAAGATAAGAATGTACATTAAGATAGGAGGGAGCTTCTAGAAGGTTTTACAGATCTCCCAACAGTCCTGGGTTTTGTGGAACTGCCCCACATTGATACACACAATCCCTTGTCCTGGCTGAAGTGGCTCCTGTCCTGTGGGGCTAACTGGGCTCAGCTCCCCACTCCAGGCATTGTGACCTGGCCTCTAGCATGTAAGGTCACAGCTCAGGTTTGGCCCTACCCCGTCCAACAGGCAGTTATCCAGGGCAAATATGAGTAAGTCATTTTGCAACTCCAGGCTTTCAGCACTACTCCGTCAAATTTGGTCAAGCCAGAGCAGCACTGCAACCCTATGTGACAGAGGCCAGGTTGCAATGCCTGGAGAGGGGATCCGAGCCCAGCAGCCCTGGGGCACAGGAGCTGAAGGAGCCACTGCTGCAGGACGAGTGTTGGGTGGGCTCACTCTGGCCTTCCATCCCTGGGGGCATCCCACGTTAGCTACTGGAAATGTTGGGAGATATGGTTTTATTTAATTTGTTTATTAAGATTGGAATCCAGCTCTGTAGAAACCTTTTTGTGACTTGCTGGAATAAGTCTTTAGTTAAATTCATAACAGCTGTGCTCTTTTTTCATTACACTAAACAGTATCTGCCACAAAGTTCAAGGGAAAATTGTCCATTTAGTGCATTGGGATTTTTTGAGTAGGAGGAACCTGCTGAAATGCATCTTAAAACAATAATGATCCACTTTGGAAGGTCTTGATCAGTCAATGAATGGAAAATCATGACCCATCCGTTGTGGATTCAGATGACCCTCTTGCAGCCAAAGTGCTGCAGTTCAGCTGTACTAGTTGAGAGAGGAGTCAGGGTTTGCTGAGGCCAAATAAAAGGTGTACTTCATCTGCATGGTGAGGAGCATTAAGGACAGAACAAAGGTGGGCTGGGGGTGAGGGAGGGCAAGAACCGATGGCTGAGGATACATCATTAGGTATAGTTGTAGAGTCTGTTGTACCTTATCTACATGAGAAAGTTGTACCAGTTTAAATAAGTTTGATTTTAAACCAATTCAGTTAAACCAGTGCAAACCCCTGTGTGGATGCTCTTATTTATCTTAAGAATAGTTTATTTTGGGTTACCTTTTGTTGATTAAAAATCAGTTTAAGCTAAATTGATATAAACCACTCTTAAACCCAAATAAGGGTGTCTACAGAGGGATTTTCATCAGTCTGACTGTTATGTCTTCACTGCAGTGTTAATTTGAGCGACCTACACTTGAGTTATTTTTCTTGAGTTAGCCTTGCTCCAGTGAGTGTAGTCATACTGCAAAATAACATGTTAGCTGCTGTGTCCACATTGGCCCTGCACTCTTGTGTGTCACACTAAGACTTCAGGGGTCACATCCCATGGTTCTTAGTGCTGCAGTAAGCTGAGCTGCTCTATGAATTCTTTCCCAGTGAATTGTGGGAGAACTCATCTTTCCTCACTGGCTACTCACGGGGAAATTGTGGGAAGAAGTGGTACATGAATGGCAATAGCTTGTTTCCACACTACAGAATGGTCATGTTAGCAGCTGATGAGTTGTGCTTAAGCAGGTTTTAGCCTATGCCCCCTCTTGGGCCAGCCAACTTGAATTAAAAGCACCACTGCACTCAAGGGTTTTTGTGTGCGGATGGAACTCAAGTTATGGACAACACTGACATAATTAATTTTAACTTTTCAGTGAGGACAAGCCCTAAATCAGTTTAAAAACAGTTTTAAATTAACCCAACCCAACTTTCTCATCGGGACAAGCTTTGGCTGAAATAGCTGCTGTGAACTGCTCCTTTGCTGCTCCTGCCATTGCAGATCACTCCAGGCCAAGTCAAAAGTCAAGCTGAGTGCATATGAGCTCACACGTTTATCCCTACAGTGATCATCTGTAGGTAGTAAAGTGAGATTTACAAGGCAAAGATGAAACCTTTCAAATTTTATTTTACCGTCTGCATACAAGAACTGAGCAAATAGACACAATGGCAAAAATACCCAAATGCTATGGGTAGCTTATGTGTTAGGTTTCTCAACTGAATAGTTTCCTTTAAGTATGTGAAATTATAATCTAAAACAATCTCATTTTAATATCACCAAAGCACAAAGAATGTAACATTAATGCAAAGATAAGTGGAGATGGGCAAAGAAGATGTGTTTGGGGCAGGATTTGGGATCAGAGACTGATCGAGGGCCAAGATTTGGGTTTGGATTTAACATTGCTAAAATCAAATTAGTTAATCTTGTGAGACTTTTGACTCACAATGCTGGAGATTTCCCAAATCATGAGCAGCTTGCACAGCTATGAAAAGATCTACTCCAGCAGCCATTACTCAGAAAGCTCATGTTGTTTTCAAATGGAATTTTTCCTAAGGATTGAGGATTTAGCCCTAAGTGCAAGATTGTTTCAGAATATTAACAGGTGCCAGATGTGCAAGTGCAGCACAGAAAGGACTGTGAAAGACACCATCTGACACTTGCTGAGTGTGCCTTGTTAGCTGTGGACCAAAGGACATTTTCCCCCTTTCTCTCTCTCTTTTTTTTTGGGGTGGGGTGGGGGAATTCAGTCTTCTCAGTGTGGAAATAACCCCCATAAAGAAGTGAAATTCTTCCACTGGTGTAATTCTTCCCCATTCCCACAGAAGAGTCTGGGGTTTCTACCACCACCAAAACCACTGCTCCCCATAGAGCTATCCACACAAATCTAAAGGATCTTCTACAGGCAAGGGGCCTCCTGGCTGCCTGCAACTTCTGGATGATAAAGTACTTACAGAAGCCATGCTCTAGGTTAGGTTAGGTCTCAGGCTGTTGGTTGGACAGTGAAGAGGGCACACAGTGCGTTATATGCCTCTATGATGTTCCATCCTGAGCCAAACATGGGGCATTACAGGGTAGGATGCCTGTGAGGGACTGGTGTCTGATGCTGTCCGGCCATCGTGTTTTAGGTGTTCCAGGGGGTCTCTTCCATTCTGCATTCACTGAGTCAAAGTCGAAGACGATTCTTGCAGGGAAATTGTTAGGTGACCATACCACCATAGAGAGCTTTGGGTGACTGTATGAGAGAGCAGGATATGGTTAGTTAGAAAATGGATCTCTGCCCGGGGCTTCCCAAATCTTGTTTGTTGTAGGTTCCGCATTCCAGGGGTCTAAGAAACTGCTGAGTGGGAAATAGCATACACTACTGCGGACCATGTCACTTTTTTGCATTTGATAGATTGGAACAGTATAAAATCTAATTTTATTCATACTCAAGTTACCTCAGTACTTTACTGTACATTATAGTGAGGTACCAGTAGCATAGTAATCATGCAAGCAAATGGAGTAGTCATTAGAGTTTGGCCATAATTAACATATGGCCCGTTATGGAGTCTATATACCCCATGCTGGTTCCGCAGCCAAAGGGTTAACAAAGTAACTGCCTACCTGTTTGGCAGCTTAGCTGATTGGTAGCTCCACAGCAGCTGTGAGCATAAAATAGCTGCCAGGAGGTGGAGTGGGCTGCTACAGAGATTGAGGGACTGCAGAAAGAGGATCTCTTCAGCAGACTGGTGAGAAGCTACCGAACAAACCAACCCACTAAAGAAAGAGAAGCTGGGCGAAGACTACAGGGGTAGGAAGTAGCTCAGGGAAGAGCAAGGAAGACCAGTTCTGCCTGTTCCAAACAAAGAACCATGTTTATGATAATTTTGGCTTGTACTGCAGTGTTGGGTATAACCCTAGAGATGAGTGCTTCTGAGTTACACTGATACCTAGCAGGATAGGTGACATCAGCAGATCCACCTTCCTGGCTACACTAGATAGCATCTTTCAAAACAGCTACCTCAAACATTCCAGAAAATCTAGCACCCTCATTGACTATTCCTGTTTGCCACTGCATATTTTAGAACAGCCTAGATCAATGATTTCACAGTCACAGAAGATATCTACTAGAAGGAATGGCAACATCAATTTGTTTCCCCTAGCTCTGTGGAAACAAAAGGAGAAAAGAACTTAATCTTAAATGTCCTTTGTTGCTGGGTTATTACTGGTTGTTACGGATATGCTGGTTGTTTGACGGGAATTACAGAAGTGGTGTCTTATAGTTGTGTAATTTAAGAATTATCAAGGAACACCTTTCTAATGGATATGTGCATGAAACTTAGTAAAAGAAAAAGGAATAAGCCACAAACAAAACAGCACAGACACAAAAACACCTATGTCCAATAAATCAGTGAAATAATTTTCAGAAATGTAACACCCTCTTTTAACCCCATCCCAACCACCTTTGATTATCTGGGGGCATTATTCCAATAAATACTCAGTAAAGTGATTTTCTTTTTAGACAACACTGAGGGAAGTAGTTGCAATGCCAAAAGCGCTTAATTCTTTTACATGATTTGCTAAATATCCTGGAGCAAATTTTATATCCAGAAAATTTCTCAAAGATTATTGTGGAAATGGTAGGTTAGCCATTACTATAACAGTGCCAGTGACTTGTAAAATGGTGGGTAGAGTTGTGCTATTCAGACATAAAGCCACACTGGCGGAGGTGTGGAGTCACGCCACCCCAGCATTGTCACAATTCTTTCCAGAGCTCCCTGGTGCCCAAAGAGACATTCACTGGGCCACGCCTTACTAAGTTGGAGTGTACATTTCCTCTGACGTGCTCTGCTGAAGCAGAGTGCAGATCCATGGCCTACCCTTCTCCACCCATTCTAAGTCCCCTAAAGGAGATTATCTTGGAGCAGTCCCTGTGCTCAGGAGACTAGCAAAACTACAGTTGTGGCTGAAATCTTTGCAGGGAGGGAGCAAAAGAGAAAAGACTCCACATTCCCTTTCCTTTGCACACCCGAGCAAAGGCCATCCACAGTCTGGGTCTTTTGGTGGAGAGAGTAGATAGACTCACTTCAAAGGCTAAACCTCCTGTGACCTTTCTGCACTTGGCCAAGTTTTCTTTCACAGCTTTACTTAAATACATTCTTATGCATACACAGTTTTTGTATAATAGTGCCATGTGTTGACATGGTTGCACCAACTACTTCTGAGGTTCCATTTAACTTCACACTGCCACAAGAATCCTGGGCAACAAAACAAGGGGAAATGAGGACACGCGGTCGAAAGCAAGACTCCTACAACCACTGCCTTTCCAAGTTATGTGTGATATTGTTTATGAAGCAGCATGAGGATACTCATTTTCTGGCTTCTTTCATCCTGTCTGGCCTATGAAATTTGATCTAAATAACATTAGGCAAAAACATTATACTCTGACGACACTTTGCACACCATCAAGGGAGAAAGGACTAGGAAACTTCTATTTTGTCAAGTGTTTCTAAATTTAAAATCAATTGAATCATTGTATTCCTGCTCAATAAAGAATTTTTTTTAAAAAAATCACACTTTGTGGAGAACCACACAAAGCTAGAAGGTCTTGGACTCTGATGGGGCAAAAAAAAATAAAAAATAGCAGCAACAATAACACTCCCTGTAACAGCACAGAGCTACCACAGATTCAAAATATAATAAATATATCTTTGTTGTGCATCAAGGGGTATGACTACACTGCAAAGAAAAATAGGCAGCACCAAGTTTCAAAGCCTGGGTCAATTGACTGTGGCTCATGGGGCTTGGGCTGGTGGAGCTAAAAATAACAGTGTGGACCAGTGGCTCCCAACCCGTGGCCTATGAGCCACGTGGCCCAATCAGCACACAACTGCAGCCCATGTGACCACAGGTACTGGAGCTAGAGGTGCTGGAGGTGCTGCCACATCCCCTGGCTTGAAGTCGTTTCCACCATATACAGGGTTTACAGTTTGGTTCGATGGAGCTCAACACCCCCACCATACAAATTGTTCCAGCACCACTGCATGTGACTTCCTCAGGGCCATACAGGTAGTGTGTGTGTATATATGTGTATAACACAACCCGATATAACACGAATTCGGATATAATAGGGTAAAGCAGTGCTCCAGGGGGGCGGGGCTGCGCACTCCGGCGGATCAAAGCAAGTTCGATATAACAGTTTCACCTATAACACGGTAAGATTTTTTGGCTCCCGAGGACAGCGTTATATCGGGGTAGAGGTGTATATATATAGTGTGTGTGGATGAGGCCCACATATAAAACAGAGAGCTGCATATGTGGCCCACAATAGTAAATAAGTTGAGAACCACTGGTGTAGACATTTCCTGCTCAGACTGGAACCTGGGCTCTGAAGGGGAGGGGGGGCGCTTGCTATTTTTGGCTCTGTGGCATGATCCTAAGTCAATTGACCTAGGCTCTGAGAGTGCTGTGGGTTTTTCTTTGCAAGTGTAGACACACCCTTCAAGCGCTAACTCTTAGTCACAAAGCAGTAGCGAGCTCCTGTAGCCAATCTTCTCAAATATGGACATGTGAAGAAAAAAGGTGTATTTGAAAGAACAGGAACCGTTCAACGTTATGGTTTGTATTGTTTTGGCTGCTTCATTCTTAGAAACGTGGCCTGAGGGCTAAGTTTCCCCTCTGGGGAGATCTCCAGATTGCCATTTGGTCTATGCATGCAAGCAGGGCAGGGAATATCAAAGTCAACTCTGCTCTGCCTGCAATACAGATCTCACTACGGAGGAGTTTCCAGATTCACACTATTCACAACAAAATAGCTAGCCCCATACCTGAGGTTAGATTTAGATGTGTATCCTTGGTTTAGTTTTGTTCTAGTCTATTCTAGTTATATACTGTGCCTCACTGTGGTGTCTACATTTCATGGTGGTTTGTTCCCGATGCCAAACATAGAACAAATAACATTTTTCTACTTATATTGCATGTACATGCAGGTATAATCATAGAAGGATCCATCAGAGGAAGGCAGTGTGGTGTAATGGATTGAACAACGGGCTAGAAGCCAAGGACAAATCCTTAATTTACCACTAACAGAATGTTCTGCGTTGGGCAACACAGGTAGCCTCTGTCAAGGCTGTATCCCCACTTTGAACTTTAGGGTACAAATGTAGGGGCCTGCATGAGGACTCCTAAGCTTAACTACCAGCTTAGTTCTGGTCCGCTGCCACCATCCCAAAGCTAATTCCCTTCCCTGGGTAGCCTTGAGAGACCTTCACCAATTCCCTGGTGAATACAGATCCAAACTCCTTGGATCTTAAACAAGGAGAAATTGACCCTTCCCCCCTCCTTCCTTTCACCAACTC